>NW_027397070.1:19065740-19321588 GCF_003265705.2 Callorhinus ursinus | reverse complement strand
TGGCGGGGATGTGGAGAAAGGGGAACCCTCCTACACTGTTGGTGGGAATGCAAGCTGGTGCATTCCCTCTGGAAAACAGTATGGAGGTTCTTCAAACAGTTCAAAATAGAACTACCATACGATCCAACAATTGCACTACCGGGGACTTATCCCAAAGATACAAATGTAGGGAGCCGAAGGGGTATGTGCACCCTGATGTTTATAGCAGCAATGTCAACAATAGCCAAACTGTGGAAAGAGCCAAGTTGTCCATCAACAGATGAATGGATAAAGAAGACGTTGTATATACATACAATGGAATTATGCAGCCATCAAAAGGAATGAAATCTTGCCATTTACATTGACATTGTTGGAACTGGAGGGTGTTATGCTGAGTGAAATAAGTCAATCAGAGAAAGACATGTATCATATGACCTCGCTGATATGAGGAATTCTTAATCTTAGGAAACAAAGTGAGGGTTGCTGGAGTGATGGGGGTGGGAGGAATAGGGTGGCTGGGTGATAGACATTGGGGAGGGTATGTGCTATGGTGAGTGCTGTGAATTGTGCAAGACTGAAGAATCACAGATCTGTACCTCTGAAACAAATAATACATTATACGTTAAAAAAAAAAGATAGCAGGAGGGGAAGAATGAATGGGGGGAAATCGGATGGAGAGATGAACCATGAGAGATGATGTACTCTGAAAAACAAACTGAGAATTCTAGAGGGGAGAGGGGTGGGAAGATGGGTTAGCCTGGTGATGGATATTAAAAAAAAACTAAAAATTATATGCTTGGACCATTTCTATTTGTATAATTACAAAAAAGATAAAAACATCCTTATTTGAGTTGATCCACAGTCAGGGGTAAGAGAACAGAGATTTCAACTATGTATTTCAAAACTTTCCATATTGATTTTTTTTATTATGTTAATCACCATACATTACATCATTAGTTTTTGATGTAGTGTTCCATGATTCATTGTTTGCGTATAACACCCAGTGCTCCATTCAGTACATGCCCTTTTTAATACCCATTACCAAACTAACACATCCCCCCACCCCCCTCCCCTCTAGAACCCTCAGTTTGTTTCTCAGAGTCCATAGTCTCTCATGGTTCATCTCCCCCTCCAATTTCCCCCTTTTATTTTTCCCTTCCTGCTATTTTTTCTTTTTTTTTTTAACATATAATGTATTATTTGTTCAGAGGTACAGATTTGTGATTCAACAGTCTTACACAATTTACAGAGCTCACCATAGCACATACCCTCCCCGATGTCTATCACCCAGCCACCCAATCCTCCCACCCCCACCACTCCAGCAACCCTCACTTTGTTTCCTGAGATTAAGAATTCCTCAAATTAGTGAGGTCATATGATATATGTCTTTCTCTGATTGAATTATTTTGCTTAGCATAATACCCTCCAGTTCCATCCACGTTGTTGCAAATGGCAAGATTCCATCCCTTTTGATGACTGCATAATAGTCCATTGTATATATATACAACGTCTTCTTTATCCATTCGTATGTCGATGGACATCTTGCCTCTTTCCAGAGTTTGCCTATTGCTGCTATAAACCTCGGGGTGCACGTACCTTTCGGATCCCTACATTTGTATCTTTGGGGTAAGTACCCAGAAGTGCAATTGCTGGTCGTATGGTAGCTCTATTTTCAGCTTTTGAGGATCCTCCATACTCTTTTCCAGAGTGGCTGCACCAGCTTGCATTCCCACCAACAGTGTAGGAGGGTTCCCCTTTCTCCTCATCCCCGCCAACATCTGTCGTTTCCTGACTTGTTAATTTTAGCCATTCTGACTGGTGTGAGGTGGTATCTCACTGAGGTTTTGATTTGGATTTCCTTGATGCCAAGTGATGTTGAGCACTTTTTCATGTGTCTGTTGGCCATTTGGATGACTTCTTTGGAAAAATGTCTGTTCATATTGCCTGATTGGATCATTTGTTCTTTGGGTGTTGAGTTTGATAAGTTCTTTATAGATTTTGGATACTAGCTCTTTACCTGATATGTCATTTGCAAATACCTTCTCCCATTCTGTCAGTTGCCTTTTGGTTTTGTTGACTGTTTCTTTTACTGTGCAAAAGCTTTTTATCTTGATGAGGTCCCAATAGTTCATTTTGCCCTTGCTTCCCTTGCCTTTGGCAATGTTTCTAGGAAGAAGTTGCTGCGGCTGAGGTCGAAGAGGTTGCTGCCTGTGTTCTCCTTTAGGATTTTGATGGACTTCTGTCTCACACTCCTGACCCAACCATTTTGAGTCTATTTTTGTGTGTGGTGTAAGGCAGTGATCCAGTTTCATTCTTCTGAATGGGACAGTCCAATTTTCCCAACACCATTTTTTGAAGAGACTATTTTTTTTCCATTGGACATTCTTTCCTGCTTTGTAGAATTTTAGTTGAACATAGAGTTGAGGGTCCATTTCTGGGTTCTCTATTCTGTTCCACTGATCTATGTGTCTGCTTTTGTGCAGTACTATACTTTTTTGATTATGACAGCTTTGTAATAGAGCTTGAAGTCTGGAATTGTGATGCCACCAGCTTTGCGTTTCTTTTACAACATTCCTCTGGCTATTTGGGGTCTTTTCTGGTTTTATACAAATTTTAGGATTATTTGTTCCATTTCTTTGAAAATAGTGGATGGTATTTTGAGAGGGAAGGCATTGAATGTGTCGATTGCTCTAGGTAGCATTGACATCTTCACAATGTTTGTTCTTCCAATCCATGAGCGTGGAATATTTTTCCATTTCTTTGTGTCTTCCTCAATTTCTTTCATGAGTATTTTATAGTTTTCTGAGTACAGATTCTTTGCCTCTTTGGTTAGATTTATTCCTAGATATCTTATGGTTTTGGGTGCAATTGTAAATGGGATCAACTCCTTAATTTCTCTTTCTTCTGTCTTGTTGGTGGTGTATAGGAATGCCACTGACTTCTGTGCATTGATTTTCTGTCCTGCCACTTTACTGAATTCCTGAATGAGTTCTAGCAGTTTGGGGTGGAGTCTTTTGGGTTTTCCACATAAAGTATCATATCATCTGCAAAGAGTGAGAGTTTGACTTCTTCTTTGCCGATTTGGATGCCTTTGATTTCTTTTTGTTGTCTGATTGCTGTGGCTAGGACTTCTAATACTATGTTGAATAGCAGTGGTGATAGTGGACATCTCTGTCACGTTCCTGACCTTAGGGGGAAAGCTCTCAGTTTTCCCCAATTGAGAATGATATTCAATGTGGGTTTTCATAGATGGCTTTTATGATACTGAGGTATGTACCCTCTATCCCTATATTCTGAGGAGTTTTGATCAAAAAAGCATGCTGTACTTTGTCAAATGCTTTTTCTGCATCTAATGAGAGGATCATATGGTTCCTTTCTTTCTTTTATTAATGTATTCTAACACATTTATTAATTTGCGGATGTTGAACCAGACTTGCAGCCCAGGAACAAATCCCACTTGGTCGTGGTGAATAATCCTTTTTATGTAGTGTTGGATCCTGTTGGACACTATTTTGGTGAGAGTTTTGGATCCATGTTCATCAAGGATATTGGTCTGTAATTCTCCTTTCTGATGGGGTCTTTGTCTGGTTTTAGGATCAAGGTGATGATGGCCTCCTAAAACGAGTTTTGAAGTTTTCCTTCCATTCCTATTATTTGGAACATTTTCAGAAGAATAGGTATTAATTCTTCTTTAAATGTTTTGTGGAATCCCCCTGGGAAGCCATCTGGCCCTGGGCTTTTGTTTGTTGGGAGATTTTTGATTACTCCTACAATATCCTCTGTGGTTATGGGTCTATTCAGGTTTTCTCTTTCTTCCTGGATCAGTTTTGGTAGTTTATACATCCCTAGGAATGCATCCATTTCTTCCAGATTATATAATTTCCTGGCATATAGTTGCTCATAATATGTTCTTATAATTGTATTTCTTTGCTATTGGTTGTGATCTCTACTCTTTCATTCATGATTTCATTTATTTGGGTCCTTTCTCTTTTCTTTTTGATAAGTCAGACCGGAGGTTTATCAATATTGGTAATTCTTTCAGAGAACCAGCTCCTAGTTTCATTGATCTGTTCTACTGTTCTTTTGGTTTCTAATTCATTGATTTCTGCTCTGATCTTTATTATTTCTCTTCCCCTGCTAGGTTTAGGCTTCATTTGCTGTTATTTCTCCAGCTCCTTTAGGTGTAGGGTTAGGTTGTGAATTTGAGACCTTTCTTGTTTCTTGAGAAAGGTTTGTATTGCTATGTACTTCCTCTTAGGAGTGCCTTTGCTGCATCTCAAAGATTTTGAACAGTTCTGTATTCTTTTTCATTTGTTTCCATGAATTTTTTAATTCTTCTCTAATTTCCTGGTTGACCCATTCATTCTTTAGTAGGATACTCTTTAGCCTCCATGAATTTGAGTTCTTTCTGACTTTCCTCTTGTAATTGTGTTCTAGTTTCAAGTCGTTTTGGTCTGAAAATATGCAGGGGGTGATCCCAATCTTTTGGTACCAGTTGAGACCTGATTTTTGACCTAGGATGTGATCAGTTCTGGAGAATGTTCCATGGGCACTAGAGAAGATTTTGTATTCTGTTGCTCTGGGATGGAATGTTCTGACTATATCTGTGAAGTCCATTTGGTCCAGTGTGTCATTTAAAGTCTTTATTTCCTTGTTGATCTTTTGCTTAGATGATCTGTCCATTTCAGTGAGGGGGGTGTTAAAGTCCCCTGCTATTATTGTATTGTTGTCGATGTGTTTCTTTGATTCTGTTATTAATTGGCTTATATATTTGGCTGCTCCCATGTTAGGGGCATAGATATTTACAATTGTTTGGTCTTCTTCTTGGATAGACCCTTTAAGTATGATATAGTGTCCTTCCTCCTCCTTATTCTAGTCTTTGTTTTAAAATCTAATTTGTCTGATACAAGGATTGCCACCCCAGCTTTCTTTCGGTGTCCATTAGCATGGTAAATGGTTTTCTACCCCCTTGCTCTCAATCTGGAGGTGTCTTTGTGTCTAAAATGAGTGTATTGCAGACAGCATTTCGATGGGTCTTTTTTTTTATCCAATCTGATAGCCTGCATCTTTTGATTAGGGCATTTAGCCCATTTACATTCAGGGTAACTATTGAAAGATATGAATTTAGTGCCATTGTATTGCCTGTAAGTGAGTGTTACTGTATATTGTCTGTGTTCCTTTCTTGCCTATGTCACTTTTAGGTTCTCTCTTTGCTTAGAGGATCTCTTTCAATATTTCTTATAGGGCTGGTTTCTTGTTTGCAAATTCCTTTAGTGTTTGTTTGTCCTGGAAGCTTTTTATCTCTCTTTCCATTTGCAGGGACAGCCTAGCTGTGTATAGTATTCTTGGCTGCATATTTTTCTCATGTAGTGCTCTGAAGATATCATGCCAGTCCTTTCTGACCTGCCAGGTCTCTGTGGATAGGTGTTTCCAATCTAATGTTTCTACCATTGTAGGTCACAGATCCCTTGTCCCAAGCTGCTTTCAGGATTTTCTCTTTGTCTCTGAGACTTGTAAGTTTTACTATTAGATGTTGGGGTGTTAACCTATTTTTATTGATTTTGAAGAGTGTTCTCTGTGCCTCCTGGATTTTGATGCCTGTTTCCTTCCCCAAATTAGGGAAGGTCTCTGCTATGATTTGTTCCAATATACCTTCTACCCCTCTGTCTCTTTCTTCTTCTTCTTCTATGATTGCCATTATTCTAATATTATTTCATCTTATGGTATCACTTATCTCTCGAATTCTGCCCTCGTGATCCAGTAGTTGTTTATCTCTCTTTTTCTCAGCTTGTTTCTTTCCTATCATTTGGTCTTCTATGTCACTAATTCTCTCTTCTGCCTCATTTATCCTAGCAGTTAGAACCTCCATTTTTGTTTGCACCTCATTAATAGCCTTTCTGGTTTCAAATTGGTTAGATTTTAGTTCTTTTATTTCTCCTGAAAGGGTTTCTCTAATATCTTCCATGCTTTTTTCAAGCCCAGCTAGTATCTTTAAAATCATCATTCTGAACTCTAGTTCCAACATCTTACTAATGTCCGTATTGATTAGGTCCCTGGCAGTCAATACTGTCTCATCTTTTTTTTTGAGATGGTATTTTCTGTCTTGTCATTTTGTCCAGAGGCAAATAGATGAATGAGAGAACAAAATGCTAATGGGGCAACAACAACCCCTGAAAAATGTACACTAAACAAATCAGAAGAGACCTGAAACTAGAGGAAAAGAAAGAGAAAGAAAGAAAAAAGAAAAAAAAGGAAAAGGAAAATATAAAAACAAATAAACAAGAAAAAAAACCCAGAATGTGATCAAATATGATCAGGCTGGTGCATAGATCAGTGCCACACACTAAATTTTGGGCGTATTTTGGTCTGTTAGAAGAAGTGCCTCCCAAAATTTTAAAGAAAGAAAAACTTATATATGTAGAAAAATAAGGGTAAATAGGATGAAGGGATGGAATATGACTGTAAAGATGAAAGTTATAAACAATTTTATAAAAAAATAATAAGTTGGTTGAGAAAAGAAAGAAGAGGATTAAAAAAAAGAATGTGATCAGGTGGAAGACTAGAACAAAGCCATACACTAGAGATTTAGGGTATATTTTGGTCTGTTAGAAGAAAGTGTATCCCAAAATTTTAAAGAGAGAACAACACACACACACACACACACACACACATATATATATATATATATATATATATATATATATACACCAAAAATAAGGTTAACTACTATGAAGGGATAGAATATGACTCTAAAAATGAAAAATAAAAAAAGATTTTTAAAAAAGGGTTTGATAAGATGTTGGTTGAAAAAGGGAAAAAGAAAAATTAAAAAAAAAGGCAAAGTTTAAAAAAAATTAACTTTTAAAGACTAAAGAATCATGGGAAAAAAACCATGAATTCTATGTGCAGTATTCCCCTAGTGCTGGAGTTCTGCTGTTCTCATTGATTGGTAAACTTGGTCTTGGCGGGCTGTTCTTGCTGATCTTCTGGGGGAGGGGTCTGTTGCTGTGGTTCTCAAATGTCTTTGCCAGAGGCGGAATTTCCCCACCCTTGCCGGTCCAGGCTAAGCAATCTGCTTGGGTTTGCTCTCAGGAGCTTTTGTTCCCTGCAAGTTTTCCGAACAGCTTTGGAGGACAAGAGTGAAAATGGCAGCCTCCCAATCTCCTGCCCCAGAGGAGCTGAGAACTCAGGGCCCCACTCCTCAGTGTGCCCCCAGAGTAAAGAGTAAAGCAGTCAATCAGTCCCGTCTCCGCAGTCTCCCGCTGCACTCTGTGCTCACCCGGCCAGTGACTGAGCTTTTCTATCTCTGGCACCCAACTCTACATGGAGTCTCCAAACCCAGCAGATCCCTGTGGTGTGTTCCCACACCACTCCTCCCGGGGGTAGGAAGGGGAGTCTCCCCAGATCTGCCGCTTGTTGTGTCCCTGCTGGAAGAACAGTGACCGGACTGTGCCATGGACCATGGTTTATGTCAACCCTGAGCTGAGAGCCCACTCCTCGGCTCTGTCTCTGCAGCTGGCATCCCCCCTCTGATACCTGGGATCTCTGCCGCACTCAGGCACCCCTGGTCTTTCTGTGACCCCGAGGGTCCTGAGACCACATTGTCCTAGTGAGGGTTTTACCCCCCCCCCCACTTAGTCACTAGAGCAATGTCCCTCAGTGGAGCAGACTTCTAAAAGTTCCGATTTTGTGCTCAGCTGCTCTATCACTTGCCAGTAGCGGCTGACAGAGGCCCCATCCCTCGCCATCTATCTTCCCAAATATCGCCTCAGATTCACTTCTCCGTGTGTCCTACCTTCCAGAAAGTGGTTGCTTCTCTGTTCAGAGAGCTGCTCCTATTCTTCTCTTTGATTTCCTGTTGAGTTTGTAGGTGTTCAGAATGGTTTGATCCCTATCTAGCTCAATTCCTGGGACCAGACGAAATTTGGGTCTCCTACTCCTCTGCCATCTTGCTCCTCCCCGCTCTAAGCATATTTTTAATGCATTTTACTTTTTATGCTTAATAATGCATGTATTACAGATAACAGTATGTGTTTGGTACATTTATCAGGCTTTAACAATTTAACTTCTTCTCTTTAAACTTGTATGTTTTTACATTTTTCTTTGATTATATTGATATGTTTTACTGTTCTATTGATTTAAGTCATTCTAGGTATGTTTTAGCTATATAAACTATATTGCAGCAAATATCTTTCAAAGTACATATTTGTGGACATAGGCATATACATTAAGCTAAATTGTTACCAGCAGATTAGATGAGTCAGTGGTTTTGAGTACCATTGTTAAATTTGTTAAATTGCCCTTTGAAAATAATCTCAGTTTTGATTGCCATTAACAATATAGGAGACATTCTGTTGCCTTCTCTCCAAACCTAAATCTTTAAATCTAATCAGGTTGCCTCAATTAAAAGTGTCCTGTTTCCTGGTGTCATTATAAATCGCCATACTCAGATCTCACATAACTCTCTCAAGGCAAAGAAAGTTTTCATAAAGTAAACATACAATAGAGGTAATTTCAGTCAAATACTTAAACATCTTTTCTTTATAATTCAAAGTGCCATTGTAGGCTATGGTATTATTAATATGCATTTCAAGGGGAGTAAAAAACTAACATAGATATTGCATTATTTGTTTCAGAGGTACAGATCTGTGTTTTTTTTTTGATTAATGATTAATTAATTTAAATATTTGTTTAAACTCTTTTTTTCTTTTATTGTCTTAAACGTATAGTATAAATCTCCACAATGGAGATTTAGTAAGTAGTATTTTCCATACCTCCATTGATGATCATACCCTGATCATATCTATAAACTATTAACATTATAAGAGTTAATTATAAATGTTAACTATTAACATTTCCTGAAAATAACATTTTCTGAACAGCTTAGGAAATCCTCATCTAATTTTACCCAAAGGGTTTATACTGAATGCATACCAAATGTAAATTGGTTTAAGTTTTTTAGAATGACGGTTCGGCTTATTTCAATGGACTTTAGTGATGAATGAAATTACTATTTTTGAAAAAACTCAAGTACTACACTAATACAATGATGTTTGAATATATGTAGACATGAAGGGGGATAAAATAGTTTACAATTTTTATTTTAATTATGTACATCTTACCTAGAAGTGTCAGAATCAGTGGGCAAATTTTTCTAAATACACCTCTTTTGCACCATTCTCTATGACTCAAGAGGTTTGTGTGGGCATACACCTAGGTAGGTATATATTCCAACTTCATACTAGAACAAGAGCAACCAATTGGCTTTCTTAGGTGCTTGCAGAATCTAAGTAGAGGACTGGGCTTCAGGAGAACTGAAGCAAAGCATTACTCTCTTCATTCATTTTTTGTTCATTGATTCAACACACTTCTATTGTGGCTCTTTTCTGTTCCAGGGACTATGGTGAGACATTAGACATATAATGGTCAGGTAACTGGCCTGCCGTTTTCTTCCTGTTTCTGTGTTTGCCCTAATTTCCATTTTCTCCTCTTCTGTCTTATCTCTTTCTACTTTTCTTTTCCTCTTCCTCCCCCACTCCTTGTTTTCTACTTCAATTCTATTCTTCTTTTATCCTCTTAAGTAAATAATATGATAACTGACAGGGCTGAAGAAGCTACAGATTTGGCCACTGGAGAGAGAATTTTTGTGAATTTCCATGAAGATAAAGTAACAAAATATTTAAGGAAGTTGTAGTCCAGCTTGGATTGGGGCTTATGTCTAGGCAATCAGTTCTAGCTGGTGGGCAATATCAAGGATTGAGGGCTAGTGAAGTTTGTGTTGTAATAAATGACTGCTTTCAAAATAAATATTTAGATGGTCAAAGTATTAGGCATAATAATATGATTTGAAAATATGCAATGTAACTCCAGATCAGGACTACTATGTGAATAGTAGTAGTGTAAAGAAAAAAAGAAATTTAAAAGTATTTTTTTCAACTCATTCACTGTGTAGTAGGCACTGTACATACCACAGAAAATTATGGAGAGGACAGATATATGCATCTTAAGATTAACGTATTTACTCCTCTAACATGTCCAGTGGCCTCCTGTATGTACTGTGGCATCATAGGTTCTTCACTGTGGCTACTACACAAAGGTTGTGCTACTTAATAATATAATGATTATGCTGTCAACTAAGAAAACATACTTTCCTATTTTTTTTTTCAAATCCTTCTAATAGAAAAAGTGTGGAGGAGGCTTTTGTAGCACATTCCCAATTAGAATATAGGAAAGGCTAAGATGTGAATAAAAGTATTTCCCCCCTACAAATAATGAGTGCTTCAATAATGTTAATCTAGAAATTTAGAATTGCTAGTAAAATTTTAGAGTATTTTCAGTTATTTTCAAGAATCAAATACCAAGATTGTGAAATAGACTTAATCAACAATATTGTTTATTATAATAGTCCTGTTTGGGAATGTGTCTAAAGCTCTGATTTACAAATTATTTCAAAAATCTTTTTGCATTCAATACCACCTACCTTAAATTAGTTGCTAAATTCATGCATGTTAAATGGAATATTTTATAAAAAGAAATGTCAAGACAGTAATTTTACAGGAAAGAACAATTCCACAGGTTAACAATTCCACTTTAAGGGGAAAAAAATGTGATTCTGTGACTCATGCATAAAAATATCTCCCTTTGAAATTCATCCTAAGTGTGACATAAAAAAAAACAATTCCTAGGTGGCCTAGAGAGTTTAGGGAATATTAGCTCATTGATTTAAAGGGAATGGTAGCTCTAGTTACCAAATCACCTTCTGTAACTGTGGTGTTTTCTTAGAGAAATATAGTCAATAATTGGTCATGCCACACTTGGCTCCCTCCTAAAGACTGACTGCATTATATTATATTTGGATGCACCCCCGTTGCTTCTGCTCTGAGACTCTCACAAGGAGATATAGTAACAAAAAAAGGTTATTCCCAGGACTTAATGGTAACAACATTTATCTGTATTGTAAACTGTCCATACTATGTATCTGGACAGTCATCAATTCCTAGAAAATCCACTTTGATCCTTGGTTGTTACAATTCAAGATGTAAAAAGTTAAAAAAAAAAAAGACCCATTAAATTGAGTTATGCCTTTCTCTGAGCAACGGTAAAGTTGAAACTTATTCTTGAGTATAACAAATAAAAATCTGAACACTAGTACACTTAAAAACACACGTTACTACGTATTGGGGTTGCATTAGATAAATTTTACATTCATTTATGCTTTACTAAATTTTTTTTGAGAATTTACATTGTATATGTTTGTTTGCCTATTAGTATGAAAACTGTAATCTTCATATCACAAAATCTCATTTTCTTCTAATTTTCAGTGTTTATTTATAGGACAAGAGTTTCAAAAGTTGTGTGTGTGTGAAAAACATGACTTTGGATCAACTTTGCAGAATTTGATCAACTAAAGATGAGGTAAGTTCAAGATTTTGAAAGTCCACATCTTTGCAGGGAATATTAATTCGCAGACAGTTGTTAGAACCATACTGCTTTAAATTTCTATTTAAACTGGAACTAAGGTTTTATTTTATGTGACAAAAAGCATTTTATAATTCTTGATGATTATTAGAGATTTTTTTCTGTCAGGTTTATACAATCTGTATCTCACTAAAATTTAGAAGAACTTGAAATTTCACAGCATAATATAAATTTATCCAAATTATTTCCATTTCCATATATCCAAATTATTCCATGCTCCAGTAGAGCAATAGTCACACATGGTATTAGAAATAGGATTAAACATTTGACATTATAATGGCATTATCAATAGTTGTTTTCCCACACAACCTCTTAAAAATCATGTAATACCATGCTTTTAAAAATATTCAAAAATAAAAAACAACACAGAAAACAACAGGTGTTGGCGAGGATGCAGAGAAAAGGGAACCCTCTTACACTGTTGGTGGGAATGCAAACCAGTGCAACTACTCTGGAAAACAGTATGGAGATTCCTTAGAAAGCTAAAAATAGAACTACCTTATGATCCAGCAATTGCACTACTAGGTATTTACCCAAAATATACAAAAATATTGATTGAAAGGGATACATATACCCTGAAATTTATAGCAGCATAATTAACAATACACACACACACACACACACACACACGCACACACGCACACACGATATTACTCAGACATCAAAAAGAATGAGATCTTGCCATTTGCAATGATGTGGATGGAGCTAGAGAGTAGTATTAGCTTAGTGAGATAAGTCAGAGAAAGACAAATATTTCACTCATGTGGAATTTAAGAAGCAAAACGGATGAACATATAAAAAAAAAGAGAGTGAGAGAGAGAAAGGCGAACCAGGAAAAAGACTCTTTTTTTTTTAAGATTTTATTTTTTATTTGAGAGAGAGAGAATGAGAGATAGGGAGCATGAGAGGAGAGGGTCAGAGGGAGAAGCAGACTCCCTGCTGAGCAGGGAGCCCGATGTGGGACTCAATCCCGGGACTCCAGGATCATGACCTGAGCCGAAGGCAGTCGCTTAACCAACTGAGCCACCCAGGTGCCCAGGAAAAAGACTCTTAACTACAGAGAACAAACTGAGGGCTACTGGAGGGAGGTGGGTGGGAGATGGGCTAGATGGGTGATGGGTATTAAGGAAGACACTTGTGATGAGCATTGGGTGTTGTATGTAAGTGATGAATCACTAAATTTTACTCCTGAAACTGATATTATACTGTATGTTAACCAAATGAAATTTAAATAAAAACTTGAAAAAAAAAGGTGAAATATACCCGAATTGTTTATAAAAGTAGTTGAAATATATGTGGAAACTCCACAAAATGCATGCAGGCTATTCTAAATAAAATGTAAAAATTGAGTAAAATAACTAATAATAGTAAACATTGACAACTTTGTATTTATTCCTTGATTTGAATAGTTATCTGGTAGTATAAAATTTATTGACACGGTTTTTCCCATAAAAAAGGCTAAAGAAAATAAGGCAGATTTTCATATCTATGGATACTAAAAAGGCATCTGCTAATCTCTAGCAAGTTTCCTACTTAAAAAGATGAGAAATTAATAGAGGGAAATAATCTATATAAACTACTTAGAAAAGCAAAATAACATTTCATTTCAAAGAAAAAAAACAATTTATTTTAATAAACTTAGGTAATTGAGAGTAACTCTTACTATTAAAATTATTATTTATGATATACTTAAAGGTATAATTTCATGTAAAGAAGTAATGTACATGGAGAGAAGTATGATTTCATTTTACCAAAGTAAGCTTTGTATTTGCTAGAAAACTCTACTAAAATATTGTAAAAATAATTTTAAAACTAAACATCAACATTTGAGATAAATTTGTAAAATTTTTATCTGTATTGAGGTATATTCTATATTGGATTAAATGTGTAAAGATAAATAGCTAGTATTTCTCCATAGCAATAAACACAATGAAATAAAAGGGAGGAAGGTTCTTTCAACATAGTGACAAAAAATTCTGAAATGCCCAGATAAAAGATGCAAACAACTATTACACTGTATTGGGGAATAGAAAACAAGATATGAAAATAAAAGGAAAAATGCAGTATCCTTGGTTAGAATGATTTAATTTCATTGACCATCAGTTCTCTGCATATCAATATTTAAATATAAGTAATTACAACCCAAATCACAAAATTTTATTTTTTTAATTATATACAATAATTTTGAAGTTCATCAGAACAAAAGGTTTTAAAAAGCCAGGGAAATTAAAAACAAGATGAGGGAATGAAGAGACCAACTATGTAATGCAACAGAAATGGTATTGGCATAACAGTAGATTATTTAGCTAATCCAGAAATCAATCCAAGTATATGTGTGAGATGTAATATATGACACCAATTGTGAAGAAGACCTTATTTGAGAGATAGATAAACTAAATTGTATGACCATTTTTTTTTTATGTTTGGAAATTAGTGTATGCCATTTATAAAAACCAAAGCAGTGGTGGCAGAGTTGGAAGAAATATGTTTGTATTGCACATACCAAGTAGCTTTTACAAATTCACAAGAAATAAATGCATAAAATATTGAATAGGATATAGGAAAACCATATGAATAGAATATCTATAGAATAGTAAATGCTGACAACATGAAAATTTGCTCAGGTACACTAGTAATCAGGGAAAAACAATTTAGAGAAAGAAACAGATAGCTTTTATGGTTATGGAAAAATGAACCATGTAATTTCTGTGTATATGAAGGAAAAAGTGGAAGCATACACTGCAGCTTAAATATGATTATCTCAGGGAGATAGGGATTAAAAGATTCAGGGTTTTATGAGATTATTAGCATTTTGTTATATGTTTTATACCATATTCATTCAACAGATATTTATTAATTCCTGTTATAAGCTGGATACTCTTCTAGCTGCTTGGAGTATAGCAATGAAAAAATATAAAAATTGCTCCATCAATAATGAATATAACAAGATAATACAATTTTCAGTATTCCTGTATATTATGAAGTTATAATCTAAAATATGAGGGGAAGATTAAATATAAAATTTTATCATGAGGGCGCCTGGGTGGCTCAGTTGGTTAAGCGACTGCCTTCGGCTCAGGTCATGATCCTGGGGTCCCGGGATCGAGTCCCGCATCGGGCTCCCTAAATAAACAACAAAATATCTGTGCATTTAAAATATGTTCTTAATATTTCCGTTCCCCCTGCAATGCTCGGTCTATAGTAAAAGTTTGTAAAAAGCAACCAGTTTTCACTGCTTCTCACCATTGACCATGGCTGATATTTTCCCATCATGTTATAAGCTACACAAATGAGTTTTAGGGTTTTAGTTGCAATGCAAATCCATGCTGTGTTCTACAACTAACTCGGCTTCTTGATTCCTCTTAGCTCTTTTTTGCACATTGGCAATTGAAAACAAGGCTGAAAGCTTGGCAGGGAGTGTTTTGTATTTGGTTTTCTTTATTATCTTAAGGAGATAAAAAGCAAATGAGAATTTACTTTGCTTTTGGTATTCAAAGCTGAAATAAATGAAAAGATTGCATCTATTGCTTTTAATTTACATAGTGTAAAATGCCTTCATAAAAATGATTAAAAAAAAAAAGATGATAGGGTGCTCCCAGATGGCTCATAGGTTGAGCATCCAGCTCTTGATTTCCATGCAAGTCATGGTCTCCGGTGGTGGGATGGAGCCCTGATTCACGCTTCCCTCAGTGGGGAGTCCGCTTGGGATTCTCCCTCTCCCTCTCTCCCTCTACCTCCTCCCCTCTCTTTCTCTCTCAAAATGGAGAGATAAATCTTAAAAAAAAAAAAGTTGGGAAAAACTTAAAGACCTACATTAATAAAAGTTGTTTTTTAGGAACATACATGCATATACATATATATATACACACATATATATATTCATATATAAAAATACATGCTGTTACTCTTTGATAGTTGGTAATATAATGTATTTTACAGTATTACATAACAGCACAAGTATTACAGTAACATTGCACTATTTTAGGTGTTTCTTTTTCAGTGTTTTTTCTTTTGTTATACTTATCCTAAGAGTTTCTATGTCATATGCTCTCATTCACTTTACTTACAACAGTTCATACACTGTATGTGTCATATATTAGATGCAATAGTGGTCTCAGTGATTAATCTTCATGCTTCAAGAAGGAAAGACCCTTTTTGTGTTTTGGCCAATTTTATATCTCTAACAGCCTGCAGGGTCTTGTTTGCAAATACTGCCTCCCTACACCCTCCCCATGAAAGAATGATATAACCTTGAGAAAGAAAAGATTTGGGGCAGGAACTTCTTTTCACTTCAGTTTTCATTTTACTATACTTAATTCTAAGTCCCTACACTTAAGAGAGCTTTGGGGAAGGGGGAAATTTGCAGTGACTCTGTTATTTAAACAAGGTGTTTCAGAGGAGATTTGCTTATGGTGTCTTTGTTATATTTGGAAACTTCTTTCTGTTGAAGAGAACAAGTTTCTTTTAAATGTTAGATTATGTTTCTAATTCAAAATATATTCACATCAGTAGATAATTAATGAAGGGTAATATATTAATACAAATTTAGTTGTGATAATTGACTGTCACTGTCTTTTGCTTTCTAAATAAAGTCACAAAAGAAAATAAGATGAATATTTATTTCTAATGTTCAATTAATGAATCTATTTATATGGCTTGCCAAGATTCACTGTAGGTTTGTAGATTAAATTAGTCTTGAATTAGCAATACAAATTTGATATAGATGTTGTTATGTACCCTAGTGAAAGGAACTATAAAAAGATACTTTATAAATTTTAATACCAACAAAAATTTGCAAGTTTTAGCTTAGTTATATTAATGTGCTTACAGTCAGTCAGAGAATGACTTTGTGTTCATCTTATATTATACTTTGAAAATCAATTTTTAATAAGAAAAACTGGAAAAGGTGTGTACGTCATGGATAAAACCCAGTAATGGAAACAAGTGACTGGAAAATTAATTAATGTAAGTCTATGTATCTCAATTGTGAAGGTTAACAATTTCAAGTTGAGCATTCTACTCTCTTGATATAATTATTGTGTATTAATAGACATAACTTGCCTTTCACAACAATAGTCTTACTTAGTATTTTCAAACATTTATACCTTGAGATCAAAGTTTAGAATTTCCCTGAGAGAAACAAAAGTATATGCAAGCTATAAAATAAATTCTTACATCTTTGCTCTTATTTTTCTCACATTTTTGCTATTTATATATACTTTATTGCTATAAAAACAGAGTAAAATTAAAAATGTACAAAAATCCTATATATGTATATGTATATATACATATATATATAATAATATTACCCATTTCATAATTATACTATGTATATCAAAATTGGTTCAGGGATGTTTTATGTAAATTGTGGCATTGACAGAAATGAAAATATCCCCAAGGTATCTCTATGAACAGCTCTGCAAAGTAGAAGACTATTAAATGGGTATCTCTATGGACGGCACTGCAAAGTATGGAAGACTATTAAATGGGAAATATTTAGGTCATGTTATTAGTTTAATAGTGAATACTATCAGATTTTTTAAAAGAACTTTTGTATTTTTATTATAGTGCTTATAGCTTAGCTTGAAAATAAAATTGAATAGTTGCATTAAGTTGAAATTAACTCAAATTTTGTTATTTTCTAGTAAGTCAATGATTATATAATTCTTCACTATTATATTTGTGAAATGGGTGTTTAATATTGACATTTTTAAAATTTACCTTTGGTTAAATTTATTTATTAGTAATAGCCATATTCTGGCTAAATTGAAGATTTTTTGCTCAGTATTTCTATATAATAGATACTATCTTGCAGAAAGCATCTGAACAACCACTAATGTTTTATTAATGTTTTATCAAATTGATAAAACATTAAGGATTAAACACCTAGAAAACTTACCTGCACACACAGCTGGGTCAGTTAAACCAAATAATAGAAATATTAAGTGAATTACACATGTAATTTTAACTTTTCTAGTAGCCATATTTATTAAAGTAGAAAGAAATAGGTAGGATTAATTTCAAAAATCTATTTTATTTAACACATTATATCCAAAATATTTTCATTTCAACATAAATTAATGTGAAATTATTAATATATTTTACATTTTTGTTCTACTCAGTCTTTGAAATCTGCTTGTTTTAAATTTAGAATACATTTAATTCAGACACTAAATCTTTATTAGTTTTAATTTATTACTATGTAAATTTCATTGAATTTACAGTTGAAAAAGTAAATAGAAGAACCAATACTAAAATTCGTGTGGAATTATGAGAGACCCTGAACAGCCAAAGCAATCCTGAACAAAGCCAATGGTATAATGCTTCTAGATTTCAAACTATACTACAAAGCCTTAGTAATAGAACAGTATAGTACTGGCACAAAAATGGACACATTGACAGATGGAATAGAGTAGAAATCCCACAATTAAACCCCAGCATATACAGTTGACTAATATTCAACAAGAAGTCAAAAGTACTTAAGGGAGAAAGGATAGCTTTTTTGATAAATGGTGCAAAGAAAACTAGAAAACGCATGCAGAACAATAAAATTGGACCCCTGTCTCTCTCACACCATTCAGAAAAATTAACTTGAAATGGATCAAACACTTAAGATAATGACACTATGAAATCCCTAGAAGAAAAAGTAGGGAAGAAGCTTACTGATATTGGTCTTGGCAATGTTTTTAGGCATGATGCCAAAAGTACAAATGACGAATTAAAAATTAACAAGTAGGATGACATCAAACTCAGAACTTCTGCACAGCAGAAGAAGCAATTAAAAGGAAAAGACCACCTACAGAAGGAGAGAAAATTCAGTTTTCAAACCATCTATCAGATAACGGATTAAGATCCCCCATATATAAAGAACTCAGTCAACCTGGTAACAACCACCACCACAACAACAAAATGATCTGATTAAAAAATGGGCAGAAGGGCTAAATATTTTTCCCAATAGGACATCAAAATGACCCATGAAAAGATGCTCAACATCACTAATCATCATGGAAAAACAAATCAAAATCACAGTAAGATATCATCTCACAGGTGTTCGAATGGGTGTCATTGAGATGTGATAATAGGTGCTGGTGAGGATGCACTGAAAAGGGAACGTTTATACATTGCTAGTGAGAATATAAATTGGTCCAGCTCCTATGGAAAACAATATGGAGTTTCCTCAAAAAATTAAAAACAGATGTACCATAGAATTAAGCAATGCCACTTCTGGCTAAATACCCAAAGGAAATGAAAACAGGCTTTCAACACAATATATGCACTCTCATGTTTATTGCAGCATTGCTATAATGGCCAAAATATGGAAACAACCCAAATGCCCATCAACAGATGAATGGCTAAAAATGATGTGGTACATATGCACAATGGAATATTATTCAGCCATGAGAAAGGAAAATAGCCTCCCATTTGAGACAACATAAATGAACCATGAGCACATTACGCTAAACGAGATGGGTTAGAGAAAGACAAGTACTGTATGTCACTTAAATACAGAATTTAAAAAAGCTAAACCTGTAAAAACACAAAGTAAAATGGTGGTTACCGAGGGATGGGAGATCAGAGAGATAATGTTTAGGGGTACAAACTTATTTTAAGTGGGAAATAAACCAGAGATCTAAAGCACAGTATGATGAACATAGACAATAATATTGTACTATTATTATGTAATGTGATAACACTACATCAGCAATCGTATTACAATGTATACATATATCAAAGTAGCACACTATACACCTTAAAATTACACAGTGTTACACATCAAGTTTATTGAATAAGTAATGTCAATAAATAATAGTTAACAGCAATCAGAAATTATACAGGGGCAGGCTTTACCTAAAAAGGAGATGGACATATAAAGATATAAGTATGGATATTATTTTTAATTTATACTATTTATATTTAGTTATATTTTCTATAAATTCAGTTATAAAAATATGTTATCATCCAGATAATGTTTAGCATGCCAGTTATCCAGATTCTTGGTATATGAACACATCCCCCACACACACACAGCCATGTACACATACACACTTAAAATTTCCCTAAAAAAATATAGGTTGTTTTAATTTCAGTAATGGAAGATTGTTTCATTTTACTTTTGATCTCTTATTAGATATAGTTTTCTTTTTGTCCTTACATGGAATAGAAGATAATCAATGATATTTAACTCCGTTAAAATTATTTTTTTAAAGATTTATTTACTTATTTATTTATTTGACAGCGACATAGAGAGCACAGATAAGCAGAGCATCAGGCAGAGAGAGAGGGAGAAGCAGGCTGTCCGTGGAGCAAGGAGCCCGGCTGGGATCGTGCCCTGATGCAAAGGCAGATGCTTAACCGGCTGATCCACACAGGTGCCCCTGTTAAAATTATTTTAAAAAATTTACAACTGTGCTGGAGTGGATTGTAATATCATCCATGAGAATCTAGTGAAATCCATCCATTCTTAGACTGCCAAGGTTTTGTTTTATTGTGTCTTGGGTTTTAAAATATATACCCATATGATAAACATTCACAGTGACCCAAAGGGATTACTTGTAAAAGTCACTAAGTGCAGCACTAATTTGAGCTAGACTTAAAGAAACAGTAATATATTCTACACACTGACACTTGAACCACAGCTACAAGATTAGCTACTGAGAGTCTTCTTCTCACACTGCAGCTTTTTTATGTTAGGGTCTAATGGTTTGTACAGACTGGAAATCCAAGTGTATAATCACACCTGCCCAATAATTGATCTTTGAGATTGTCAAGGTCATTAGCACCAATACTCTCTTCCTCAATGCAATCATAAAGTCCCTAAAAGCAAAGCACATGTGCATTGGTATATTAAACCTTTGAGCATTTATTATTCAAGTCATGTAAAGAAGAGACAGGGAGATTCTCAGGAGTAGTGCATGACAGACAGTAAATGAAATCTTTCATCTGTCTCTAAGTTAAAAAGTACTTAAAAAAATCTTCTAATCATTGGTAATACATGGTGAACAAATATACCTGGATTTTGCACTCCTGAGCTTTATACTATAAATATTATTTGCATAAGTGCTTATAAATTTGCTAGTATGCCATGTGCTCTCACGTTTAAAGTCCAATAAGAACAAATCACTGTGAAACAGACGTTAAACTTGAGAGTTGTGAAAAACTTCCCTGAAGAAGTGATTTTACAGATGAAATCTGGAGAATAAGGCAAAAATTGATTCATATTCAGTAAAGTGTATTATAGCACAGAAAAACCAGTGAAGCAAATGAAATTTTACATTTGTTCAGCAGGGACACAATAAATGAATTTATTCTAAGTTCTTTAAATTTTTTTAGGAACTATGCACAATGACACTCCAGCTGTTCAAGAAATAGAATAAGGATATTTTACCAAAAAGAAACTAATAGTAACATGGAGGTTAGTACCCTGTTTGTTGGCAACATAAATCCTAGTCATTCATACCATTAGAATTTGGGAAAATAAAAAGAAAAATGTCTTATTAGCATATTGTCTTCATTTTTCAGATGGAAATGAAAAAAATGCAGTGTTCCTAGTAAGCATCATTCCCTTACTGTGATAAAGTTTAACTATCTAAAATTTAAGTAGAGAAAAGAGAAATGACTACTTTAAAGTTGGAAATAAAGCAAGATGATTCCCACAGTGTTCTAAAAGTTTTAACCAATTTGATTAGAGAAGAAAAACATAAACATTAATCATGAACATGATATAATATTTAAAGATTACAGGTAATGTTTATAAAATATAATGAGAATAAGTGGTTATAACCAATGAGGAAGTATAATAAGCTTGCTGAATGATAAATGATTATGCATACTTAGCAATTAAAAATAGAAAATACTTGAAAAAATATACATTAAGAGACACGTAAATACCACTGTCACGTCCACTATACTCCAGTCCCATCTGGATTTCTGTTTTGCAGTACAAACCTTTTGCTTCCCGAGGTCATCGGCATTTACTGTTCCCTGGATTGGCTAAAAAAAAAAAAAAAAAAAGCATTACCCAATTAAGAACACTTTGGAAAACCTTCAGCTAATGTCATACTTAATGATGAAGGCTTAAAGACTTCCCCTCTTAGATTACAACCAAAAGGTATTCACTCTCACTTCTTTTATTCAATCTTGTACTGGAGGTTTTATCCATTTAAATAAGATGAAAAAATAAAAAATATAGAGATTAGAAAATAAGAAAAAAACTCTACTCAAAACATTACCTCTTCATTTTTATTTTTCTTCAGGTTACATTAGGAGTCTTTAAAAATGATAGTTAATTGCTTGTATTTTTTTAAGTCACTTTATTGAGGAATGATTGAAATACAAAAAAATTGTGCATATTTAATGAACACATATTGAAGATTTTGGAAATAAGTAAACATCCATGACACTACCACCACAATCTATACCATAAACATGTCTATTACCACCAAAAGTTTCTCACCCCCTTTATTATTACTATTACTATGATGATGATGAGGAGGAGGAGAAGGGTGCATGTGATAATAACACAACATAAGATCTACCCTCTTAGCACATTTAAGGGATCTTTACAATGTTGTTAACTATAGTCTCTATGCTGTATAACAGATCTCTGAGACTTATTCATTTTGTGTAACTGAAACTTTGTACCCTTTGACTAATACCTCCCTGCAGCCCCTGGCAACCGCCATTCTACTCCCTTCTTCTATGAGTTTGACTATTTTAGATCCTCATATAATTGATATCATGTAGTATTTGTTTTTCTATGTTTGGCTTTTTTCACTTAGCATAACATCTTCTAGGTTCATCCATGTTGTCACAAATGGTAGGATTCCCTTCTTTCTTAAGGCTGAATAATAATCCTTTATGTATATATGGCATTTGTGTATCCATTCATCTGTTGATTGACACTTAGGTTACTTTCACCTCTTGATTATTGTGAATGATGTTGCACTGAACATGGGTGTGCAAATGTGAAGACCCTGTTTTCAATTATTTTTATGTTTTTAAAGATTTTATTTTAGAATGTGTGGCAGGGAGGGGGAGGGGCACTGGGAGAGGAAGGGAATCTCAAGCAGACTCCCCACTGAGTATGGAGTCCCCAGGACCGTGAGATCATGACCTGAGCTGAAATTAAGAGTTGGGTGCCTAACCAACTCAGCCACCAAGGCACCCCAAAAATCATTTGTATTTTTATGAAATAGTAATAACTGGAAAATAACATTAAAATACCATTTATAGTAGTATAACAATACTTAGGATTAAATTTAAAATATGTGCATGAACTATATTCTAAATTTATGAGGATATTGCTGGAAAAAATGACCCAAATAAAAGGAAAATTTTCCATTTTAATTGACTAGAAGTTTTGATATTGTTAGGATGTCAGTTCTCTGCAAATTGACACAAAGAACCAAAAAATCCAAATAGAAATCTCAACAGCCTTTTATGAGAGAATTGACAGGCTGATTAAAAAATATATAAGAATGCAAAGGACCCAGAATTATCAAAATGAAATAGTCATTAAAATGTTTAACTTGTGAAACAAATGATAATGCCATTCCTGATCCTATCTCAAGGTCAGTTAGATATTCTCATTCTTTCATCAAGTACTTATCAAGCAGCAGCTATGTTTTGGGCATAGGAAATACATCATAAGAAAAAGAAATGGATGAGTGAATGAATAGTAGATTATCCTAGATGAAGTTTATAGCTTATAGTCTTGTGTCTGGAGCTAATATACGTTATTGAAAAATCACACAATAAAAATTATATCTATAAAAATTGCTGTTCTAACATAATGATGTGTTATAATAACCTATAAAGTAAGGGATTGACACTATCTTAACAGGGAAATATTTCTGTACAAATATTGATTAGAATGAGATTTAAAGAAAATGTATAAACTGGGCTAAGATTGACAAAATACAGGCAATTAAAAGGGATTTTTATTAGAAAAGATCAGACAGATAAAACTGCTTAATATAAGACTAGGCCAACAATTATGTAGATTAATAATATAAATAACTTATATCTCTAAGCTTTTACCTTTAAAGTTTCAATAATTATACTTCTGATCTAGATATAAAATATAAATATAGAAATGGCCTCTATAGAAATATAAACATAAATAAATACTAGCAAAAATAATAATCATATTTTTCAATCTGGTTTATTCAAAGTCATTTCTGAGAAAAATTATGGTGGTAAGTAACATACCAATCTGCATATAATAATATGTATATTATTTTTATAATTATATTTTATAATTATATGTTTTATATAGCAAATCACATTTTATAAAATAATAATTTTACTACATAAAGATAAAATAACTTTATTATAACTACAACATTATATTAATATGAAATATGCACCAGGAATAAAACATAAATATTCATAATTGACTTTCGGTAAATATCAGATTATTTAGATTCACAAATCTTTATTTTATAATCTAATTCTGATAAAGAAGAATTTATTTTTTCAAAAGGAGTGCAAGAAATTTATGATTATCCTTTGCATTTGAATAATAGAAATTAATTTAACTGAGATTATAAAAGACATTGAAAAATTAGAATGCCAAAAAAAGACTGAATATAACTAGAAGCTATATTAGGCATCTCATTATTTTAAATCATTAAAAGAACAAAAGTGTCAAAGTAGAATAATTTGATAGCTCTCATTCACTAAAATTATTTCATGAATCCAGGAGCATGACCGTAACATAGAGAGAAAAGTATTATAATTGCCACAGGAAATGAGGCAGCTGGATATTTTGATCTTTGTAGGACCCTTGGAGTAGAAAACCATCAAAGGCAACTAAAAAATGCAATGTTGACAAGATATAATATAGTCCACAGGGAATCTGAGGCAACAGAGAAAAAACATGAGTAGGCGATAGCAGATGTTTTCCCCCAAGGACAATTATAGAACAATAATTAAAGATTAAGACAGTATCTAAAAAAGAGCATAGTAATGCTAACATGAAGAAGAAATTAAGAGAAGGATAAAACCATTGATAGCAGTTATTCTACTATTTGCTACAAGTTGATATTTAATCAAAAAACAGACATACAAACCTGCAGACAAAACTAAACCAAAAAAAGCTTGAGTAATCCAGCAGAGTTGCTGCTATAGAATACATCCTTGATTTATTTCACCACTGATTTTAAGATCAAAGAAATATTTACACAAAGCAACTTTTTATACTTGTCATAGCATTTATGTATTTCTTTTTATTCAATTAATCCTGCTCAGTTTATTCATGGAACAGCAGAATCTGATTTAGTTTGTAGTATTTCTTATGCTACTAATCTGTATTGCTCCTAGAAGTAGTCTCTGTATTCTTTGATTTTTTTTTATTATGGAATAAAAGTTACTCAGCATGATCTGAACTATCTTTTTCTAATCAAACATTGTATGACATATCTAGTCAAACATATTTGTTTGATTTTGAAATATATTCATTAAAAAGTGACAATACAGATATTTCTGAGGCAAGTATTCTTGGAAAAAACAATTAAATTTTCATGATTACTACATCCAGTTTTATTACTGTTTACCATAATGACAGAAACCTGAAGATATCTGACAATTTAACAATTATAATTTAGTTAGCTCTTTTTTTTAAAAGACCTTTAGAGTCTTTTATAAAATTAAGTCCAGTTAGAAATATTTAAATTTTGCCTCTGTTATTTAATATCTGATTTACTTTGACAAAGTCAAGTCTATAATTTAATAGTATTATTTTATTATTTTTAAAGACTTTATTTATTTGAGAGAGATTGAGAGCATGAGCGGGGGAAGGGGCCGAGTGAGAGAGAGAGAAGCAGACTCCCCACAGAACGGGGAGCCAGACTTGGGGCAGGGCTCCATCCCAGGACCCTGAGATCATGACCTGAGCCAAACGCAGACAATTAACCAACTGAGCCACCCAGGCACCCCTAATAGTAGTATTTTAAAATACATTAACTAATTTAGAAAATAATAGTTGTATTATGGTTATTCAGTTATAAGGCTTATCACTTAGTGTAGAATAGGAATTTTTAAGGACAGACTTTTTGTATTTAATAAAAGGTAGAAACTTGGTAAACACCTGGTCCAAGAAGGAAAGGAAGGGAAGGAGAGAGGGAGGAATGGAGGAAGGGAGGGAACAAGGAAGAAAGGAAGGGAAAGGGAAGGGAACAGAGAAGAGAGGAAGTGAGGGAGGGGGGAGGGAAATAAAATTGCATTACTAAATCAAACAGCTTCTTTGAGCTCTGTCTTATGGAAATAAACTACATGCCCATTTCTCCCTTTGGAAGGAAACCAGTGGAAGGCATGAAATTCATATGTGCTTTATGCTGAAGATTCATTGGTGACATCTGAATTTTGTTTTATTAACTCTACTAGAAATCATACACACACAATCTTATTTTTTATTTGAGAAGTGGCTGAAAATATACTTTCACAAACCAGTTGTTAGCACTGTTTTATATGCTTAATTCTATTATAATGAAGACTTATTTTCTTATTATGGGATATAATAATGGACTACAAAAATGGACTATAAAAAATTACTTTGCTATGAATATTCTTTGAGTATAGTCATAAACAGTACACCTTTTTGCTCAGTTTCAAAATATGAAGGCAATATATTTATGTTTACAGTACTAGACACTTTGAATATAAGGCTATTTTTCACTGGGTTTGTGAGTTGTGTTTGAATTCTCCACACCTGACATTGAAATCCTCAGCAACTTAATTTGAAAAAACAATATTCAGTCTATGATAATCCACCTAGTGATGGGTAGAGGTAAAAAATTACCTCAGAGAATAGATTAATTCTAAATGTTTTATAATATTGTAATAGACAAATTTAGTGCATTTGAATACAAAAGTTTTGAGAATAATTTAGAAAAGAGGAAGTAATAGTAAATGAGTCCAAAGGAAAAGTTCTAAAGGAAATAAGCATTGTAAATAAACACTACTCATAGTGTTAGTTTTTACTCCTATAATGTACAAAGATAACAATATGAGTACATAGTTGATAGAGTGTATCTGTCTTTTACAAGATAAAAACTTAACATCCTGGAATAATTTTATTCAAATTTACCTTGAGTTTTATTTCTCAAATCAAACTTATGAAATCAAAAATAATGTGCTAAAAATTAGATCCATCCAGTAAAGTAAAAGCTTTAGGAGAATGGCCCATCATTGTATCCATTTTTATCTGATGGACATTTAGGTTGTTTCCATGTTTTGGCTATTGTAAATAATGCTACAACAAACATATATCTTATTGAGTTAGTGATTTCATTGTCCCTGGGAAAATACCCAGTAGTGGAATTATTGACCATATGATATTTCTCTTTTAATTTTTTGAAGATCCTCTATACTATTTTCTACAGTAGATGCACCAGTTTGCATTCCTACCAACAGTGCACAAAGGTTCCTTTTACTCTATGTATCTTCTCCCATTCATTATGTTGTTTTTTTCTTGATGCTTTCCTTTGCTGTGCAAAAGATTTTTATTTTGATACATCCCCAATTGTTTGTTTCTTTTGTTTCCCTTGCCTCAGGAGGCTTATCTAGAAAAATGTTACTATGGCTAATGTCAGGCAAATTGCTGCCTGTGTTCTCTTCTAGGATTTTTATGGTTTCAGATTTCTCATTTAGATCTTAATGCATTTTTAGTTTATTCTTATGTATGGTGTTGGAAGTAGTCCAGTTTCATTCTTTCACATGTAGTTGTACAGTTTTACCAGCACCAGTTACTGAAAAGATTGTCTTTTCTTCATTGTATAATCTTGCCTCCTTTGTGATGTTTTAATTGACCATATAAATGTGGGCTTATTTCTGGGTTCTCTATTACATTCCATTGATCTGTGTGTTTATTTTTGTGCCAGTACCATACTGTTTTGATTACTACAGCTTTTGAATGTATCTTGAAATCTGGACTTGTGATATCTCCAGCTTTGTTCTTTCTCGGGATTGCTTTGGATATTCAGGATCTTCTGTGGTTCTATATAAATTTTAGTATTATTTGTTCTCATTTTGTGAAAAAATGTTGGTATTTTGATAGGGATTGCATTGACTCTGTAGATTGCTTTGGGTAATATGGATATTTTGATAGTATTAATTCTTCCAATGCATGAACATAGAATATCTTTCCATTTGTATCATCTTTGATTTCTTTCATCAGTGTTTTATAGTTTTCAGAGTATAGATCTTTCAACTCTTATGTTTATTCCTAGATAATCTTTTTGGTGCAATTTTTTTCTAATATTTCTTTCTGCAACTTCATTGTTAGTATATGGAAATGCTACCAATTTCTCGTTATTAATTTTGTATCCTGACACTGTAATGAATTAATTACTTCTAGTAATTTTTTGGTGGAATCTTCAAGATTTTCTATGTGTAGTATCATGTCACCCACAAATTATTCTTTACCAATATGGATGCCTCGTTTCTTTTTCTTTTTTTTAAATTTAATATATTTTTTAAAAAATTTAATTTCAGTATAGTTAATATACAGTGTTATATTAGTTTCAGGTGCACAATATATTGATTCAACAGTTCTGTACATTACTCAGTGCTCAAGATAAGTGTCTCTTAAATCCCTTCACCTATTTTACCCATCTCCCCACACATCCTCTCTGGTAACCATCAGTTTGTTTTCTACAGTTAAGAGTCTCTTTTTTGGTTTGTCTTTTTTATTTTGTTCGTTTGTTTTGTTTCTTAAATTTTACATATGAGTGAAATAATACACTATTTGTCTTTCTCTGAGTTATTTCATTTAACGTTATACTCTAGATGTATCCATGTTGTTGCAAATGACAAGATTTAATTTTTTTATGGCTGAGTAATATTTCTGTGTGTGTGTGTTTGTGTGTGTGTATCACTTATTCCTTGTACATTCCTCTTGATGGATACTTGGGGTACTTTCATAATTTGGCTATTATAAATAATGCTGCAATAAACATAGGGGTGCATATATCATTTCAAATTACTGGTTTTGTTTTCTTTGGGGAAATACCCAGTAGTGGAATTGCCGGACCATATGGTAATTCTATTCTTAATTTTTTGAGGAACCTCCATAGTCTTTTCCACAGTGGCTGCATCACTTTGCATTTCCACCAACAGTGTATGAGGGTTCCCTTTTGCACATCCTCACCAACACTTGTTATTTCTTGAGTTTTTGATTATAGCTATTCTGACAGTATAAGATATCTCATTGTGGTTTTGATTTGTATTTCCCTGTTGATGAGTGATGTTGAGTATCTTTTTATGTGTCTGTTAGCCATCTGTATGTCTTCTTTAGAGAAACATCTGTTTATATCTTTTTTTAAAGATTTTATTTATTTATTTGAGAGAGAATGAGATAGAGAGAGAGAGCATGAGAGGGGGGAGGATCCGAGGGAGAAGCAGACTCCCCGCTGAGCAGGGAGCCCGATGCGGGACTCGATCCTGGGACTCCAGGATCATGACCTGAGCCAAAGGCAGTTGCCTAACCAACTGAGCCACCTGGGCGCCCGAGAAACATCTGTCTATATCTTCTGCTTATTTTTTAATTAGATTATGTTTTTAGGTGTTGAGTTATATAAGAATATATATATTTTGCATAATAACCTTTTATCAGATATGTTTTTGGAAATATCTTCCAATTCAGTAGGTTGTTCTATAGTTTTATTCATGGTTTCCTTTGTTTTGTTGAAATTTTTATTTTGATGTAGTCCCAATAGTTTATTTTTGCTTGTGTTTCCCTTGCCTCAGGAGACATACCTAAAAAATGCTGCTATGGCCAATGTCAGAGAAATTACTAGAAATTTAGTGTTTTGGTAGTTTGGGGTCTCACGTTTAATTTATTTTTCTTATTTGATCACTGTGGCTAGGAATTCCAGTACTGTGATGAAAAAAGTGGTGAGAGTGGATGTCTTTGTCTTTTTCCTGAACTTAGAGGGAAAGCTCTCAGTTTTTCATCATTGAGGATTATAGTAGCTGTGGGTTTTTCATATATAGTCTTTATTATGTTGAGGTATGTTCCCTCTAGTCCCATATCTTATTATGTTGAGGTATGTTCCCTCTAATCCCATTCGTTGAGAGTTTTTATCATGAATGAATGTTGAATTTTATTAAATTGTTTCTCTGCATTTATTGAGATGATCATATGATTTTTATCCTTTGTTTTATGATATAAATTGATTTGCAGAAATCAAACTATTCTTGCATCCTGTGAATAAATTGCACCAGAACATGGTGAATGATATTTTTTAATGTATTGTTGGATTCAGTTTGCTAATATTTTGTTGAGGATTTTTGCATTTATGTACATCAGGGATATTATCATATAGCTTTTTTTTTTTTTTTGGTAGTGTCTTCATCTGGTTTTGGTATCGAGGTAATGCTGGCCTCATGAAATTTATTTGGAAGCTTTTTTTCCTCTTCTATTTTTTGGAATAGTTTGAGGAGACTGGGTATTCACTCTTCTTTGAACGTCTGATAGAATGTACTTGTGAATCCATCTATCCTGGAGTTTTATTTTTTGGTAATGTTTTGATTATCATTTCAATTTTGTTACTTGTAGTTGGTCTGTTCAGAATTTCTACTTCCTGGTTCAATTTTGGAAGATTCATGTTTCTAAGAATTTATCAGTTTCTTCTAGGTTGTCCAGTTTGTTGGCATAAAATTTTTCATTAGTATTCTCTTAAAAATGTTTGTATTTCTGTGGTGTCAATTTCTACTTCTATCTCATTTCTGATTTTCTTTATTTGGGTCCCTTCTCTTTTTCTTGATGAGTCTGGGTAAGGGTTTGTCAATTTTGTTTATCTTTACAAAGAACCAGGTTTTGGTTTCATTATTTTTTTTCTTTTTTTAAGTCTCTACATCATTTATTTCCGCTATGATCTTTATTATTTCTTTTAGTCTCACCTTGCACTTTCCCCCCTCCTTCTTTTCTAGTACATTTAGGCATCTGGTTAGATAGTTTGAGTTTTTGTTTGTTTCTTGAAGCAGGCCTGTATTGCTGTATACTTCCCTCTTAGAACTGCTTTCACTGTGTCCCAAATATCTTGGATAGTTGTGTTTTCATTCTTATTTGTCTCCATGTATTTTTTTTTTTATTTCTTCTCTGATTGCTTCATCAGTGCATTGGGTTTTAGTATCATGTTGTTTAGTCTCTGAGTGTTTGTGTATTTTCCAGTTTTTTCCTTATGATTTATTTCTAGTTTCACACTGCTGTGGTCAGAAAAGATGCATGGTATGTTTTCACTCTTTTTTAATTTACTGAGGTTTGTGTTATGGCCTAATACATGATCTATCATGGAGAATGTTCTGTATGTACTTGAAAAGAATTTGTATTCTGTTCTTTGGGTGGAATTGAATGTTGTGTATCTACTTGTTATGTCCATCTAGTCCAATGTATCATTCAAAGACATAGACTGATTTTCTATCTGGATGATGTATCCCTTGAGGTAAGTGGAGTGTTACAGTCCCCTACTATTGTTGTATTACTATCAATTTCTCTATTTATGTCCACTGATATTTGTTTTATATATGTATGTGCTCCAGTGTTAGGTGCATACATATTTACAACTGTTATATTCTCTTGTTGGATTGATCTTTTTATCATTATGTAATGCCCTTTCTGTAGTCTTTGTTTTATAGTCTGTTTTGTGTAAGTATTGCTACCTTGGCTTTTTTTTCCACTTTGATTTCATGGTGAATGTTTTACCATCCCTTCACTTTCAGTCTGTAGGCATCTTTAGGTCTGAGGTGAGTCTATTGTAGACAGAATATAGATAAGCCTTGTTGTTATTTTTTAATTCATTCTGCCACTCTATGTCTTTTGATTGGAGTATTTAGACCATTTACATTTAAAGTAATTAATCATAAATATATACCTACTGTCATTTTTTAAATTTGTTTTCTAGTTGTTTTATACTCCTTGTTCCTTTCTTTGTCTTGCTTTCTTTCTTTGTGATCAGTGAGTATCTATTGTGTTTGGCTTTCTTTCTCTTTATTTTTTATGTATCATAGGTTTTGGATTTATGGTTACCATGAGGTTGACATATAATATCCCAAGTAAATATCAGTCCATATAATTTGAAGGTCATTTAAGTTCAAAAACATTCTTTAAAAAAAATCTTCATTTTTCTTTTTCCCCTTTTCTTTCCTTTTTACTCCATTGTCCACATTTAGTGTCTATGTTATCACATTTTACATTATTTTGTTCACATTTTTTGTTTATTTATGTCTATTTTTGCTTGAACTTCCTGTAACATTTCATGTAAGCCTGTTTAATGGTGATAAACTATATTTGTGTGTCTGGGAAAATCCTTATCTCCTTCAGATCTGGATTTATACCTGACAACCTTGTCAGGTAGCATATTTTAGGTTGTAGGTGTTTTCCTTTCGTACTTTGAATATATCATAGCACTCCCACTGGCTTGCAATTTTGCTGCTGAAAATCAGCTGACATCCTTATAAGTTTTTTCTTGTAGGTAATTTTTGTTTCTCTCTTGCTACTCTTAAGATTCTCTTTTTATTTTTAACCATTGACATTTTCATTATTATGTGCCATGGTGTGGACCTCTCTGGGTTCATCTTGTTTGGCATTCTCTGTTCTTGGACGTGGATGTCTATTTCTTTCCCTAAGTTAGGGAAATTTTCAGTTATTATTTCTTCAAAAAAATTTTTAATATTTTTCTCTCTCTCATTTTCTTCTGGGACCCCCATAATGCAAATGTTTGTTTACTTGAGGTTGTCCAGGAGATCTCTTAATCCTCATATTTCTAAAAAAATTGTTTTCTCTTTTTGCCATTCAGCTTGTGTTCTTTCCATTACCCTGTCTTCCACATCACTGACACATTCTTCTGCATCCTTTAATCTGTTAATTCCCTACAGTGTGTGTGTGTATGTTTAATTTCAGTTATTCTATTATTTATCTCTGATTTGTTCTTTTTAATATTTTCTATTTATTTATTGAAGGTCTCACTGACTTCTTCCATTCTTTTCTCCAGGCCATTTAGTATCTTTATATCATTACTTTAAGTTCTTTATCAAGCATATTGCTTATCTCTGTTTCATTTATTTCTTTTTCTGAGGTGTTTTTTTTTTTTTTTTTTCCTTATTCTTTCTTTGGAGCATATTCTTCTCCCTCGCCATTTTGTTTGCCTTTCTATGTGTGTTTCTATGGATTAGGTGAAATGGCTACTTCTAAAGTTGAAAGAGTGGTCTGTATGGTGTTCCCTGTTTAAACCAGGTGTGCTTGAGACTTGCTGGCTGGTTGGAGCTGTGGCTGTATATACTAGTTACTCATTTAAGCCATGTCTCCATCTCTCATGCTGTTTTCTTGCTGTTCTATCTTTGGTTCAGTAGCTGTTCAGTCAGCCTCAGTTCCTCTTCAAAAGGAATTGTTTTAGTAATAGGTTTAATTTGGTGTTTTCCATGGAGGAGGTGAGTTCAGAATCTTCCTGCATCTCCATCTTGAACTAGAACTAATTTTTATATTGATGTTTGATAGCATTTTCTGATTATTGTTGCTAGAAAGCAATTATTTTACCATCTTTTTACTTTTGCTACATTGATTTATCAAATCTATATATAGTTATCTAAACCATATGGAGTTAAATAGAATGCCCAACTGTTTCATGTAATAGAGGTAGATATTGGCTTCCAATGGATTCATTTAAAGAAATAAAGTATGTCCAAGTACTTCAAGCACCACAGCTTTCAAATGAAATATCCACACGATTAGTCAGTATCTCAAGCTTTGGAATTGGCTCCATAACATTTATATTCATATTAGAAAGTTAATCTCTATATAAGTGCATTTTAAAAGCCTTATTATTTTTTTAGTCTATTCATTTCAAGGACATTGTATGTGAATGAGCAGATAATTCTACTGATAGCCACATAACTATTCCTAAAGACTAGTATATGAATAATTATCCACAGTACTGTGTTTCATGGAATTATTTGTTGTGAAACTGTTATGTTTTAAATATAAAAGAACAATTTTGATGTAACAGATAGTAGCAGCTAATGAAAAGCTGGCAGTATTAGGGCTCCAAATTACAGCATCTGTATGAATATAATTATAATTAAAAGTCTTTTTTGAAAATGGAGCTTTTAATCACAAGCTACAAAATAATAGGTTCTGTGGAGTAAATGACAGCTGTACAAGGTAGGATACTTTTAAATACTCAACATTTCTGATTCAAACATCCAGTATTTCTAACCTATACCAAGTCTTATTATATCTACTATGATTTTATTGTTTTGTATAGTAATAGATATTTATAGCTATCATAAAATTATCTTTGTAAAAACCATGTTATGTTTGCTCTTTAAATTTTGTTTTCTTTCGGGTGCCTGGGTGGCTCAGTTGGTTGAATGACTGCCTTCGGCTCAGGTCATGATCCTGGAGTCCCGGGATCGAGTCCCACATCGGGCTCCCTGCTCAGCGGGGAGTCTGCTTCTCCCTCTGACCCTCTTCCCTCTCGTGCTTTCTATCTCTCATTCTCTCTCTCTCTCTGAAATAAATAAATAAATAAAAAATTAAAAAAAATAAATTTTGTTTTCTTTCATAATCCTCTCCTTTATCAGGGATTTAATCAACCAGTCCAATATGAAAATAAATACACATCTTGGTTATTCATTCTTTAGAATTGTATGGATCTTTTGTTGGGCAAAGTTCAATTCTAAAGATCACTGGCATACAGAGATAAAAAAAGATCATTTTCTGTGATTTTGCTTTTCATCAAAACACAAAAATAGCTTTTGTTTTAGGCTATATCTCACACAGTCACACACACACACACACACACACACACACACACACACACAACTCAACTGCATTCTGAGAATCAGTTTGGAAGAAAATAAAACTTAAGAGATCTGTGATTTTAGCTCTATATTTGTCTTTAAGGAATTTACTTAGAGTCCATCTCATTTCCCTTAGAATATTTTTACATTTGATCCTTTGATCAAGTGTAACAACGCTTAAATATTGACACAGAGCGTGGGCCATTCCTAATCAATGGAAATGTTCATGTATATTAAGCACACACCTGGGACATGACAGAGGGAAACAGAGAAATTGAGATTGATTGAGACCAGTGAGTTATCACAGTGAAAAGTATGGCAGGAGAAAAAATCCCTAACATGGATAACAAACAAGATTTATTATTTTAATTGAGATGTTCAATTTCTGAGCTTAAAATTTAAATATTACAATTTCTTAAACCATTAGGATATAAATATAATTTGGGGAAGAATCTGGTTTTAAATGTATATGATATCTTTGGGGGGAAATCTGTTTAATGTATATGATTATCATATGAGTATATGATAATCTCTGCTATAATCTTGCTGTTTTCCTCTTTGTGTCTGTAGACAAAGTGTAAATCAAGAAATAACACAATGTCTAAATATATTTTGAAAATAATTTCGATTAACAAATAACAGGCCCTCTTCCTTTCTAATATTTCTGGAGGAACAATCAGGATAGACCAATAGGGCTGCTTTAATGATAGATCCTTTGATATGCAGATAAAGAACTTTTGCTGATCAGTGGGTTGCTTTAGTGTCTTCTTAAATCTTATTTTTGAATAAGAAATAATGATTTTCTTTTGTAACAAATAAAATTTTGATTAAAAAATAAGCATTCATTTACATTTTTAAATGAGGTATTGTTTGAATTGCCTTTTAGTTTGGAGCATACACAAGTAGTAACTATCAATTAACAGAGTGCAGGACATGGAAAAGCTCAAGAAAATGTGCCCAAGGCGTAATCCCCTTACATCATGGCATAACATAACATTTTTTGTTTTTTAAATAGAAATGGAAAATACATACATACATACATGAAAATGTAAATCGAACTATGTGCCTTAAAACAATAAGTGAAAATAAGGCAATTTTGAATCCTAAAATATTTTAAAAATGTGTTATTTTGATAAATATTTACCCAATTATCAGAAATTTCTTAAAATTTTGAAGATGTCCTCTGGTATTGAGAATGTTTGGCTCTTGTTTGGCAATTTATTTGAGGATATTCTGGGAATCAAATATCTTTTTATTTGGTATTTTCCTCTATTTGGCTTTAAAAATGGATGTGGTGTTGCAAATATGAACAATGATTTCCTATAGAGAGATTAAAACAAAAACTATTGATTTTTTCTTTCATTCCTTTTGAGTTCTTAAATATTTCATGATTTCACTGATTGTCTACTGGCTCTCTGCGACCAAAATGTAAAAGGAACTCTTATTATAGACTTTGAAATTCTAACTTAAGCAAACTACTTTTTGGCCCTTCTTATACTAGAGAAGAAAAGAAAAATAATAACTAATAAAAAAACAAATGATCTGAAGGTTATTTCAATAAAAACTGAGATGATCTCCGTAGTTCAAATTTGAAGAGAATTAAATATTCTTCTAAGAAAGGGTGATATGTTTAATTAATGACTTTACTAAATATTTACTTTATATTGATAATAAAATATTAACAAACAGCCATCATTCCTCTGTGTTCTGGGGACATAGCAGTGGCATATAATTCAAAGTCACTGCCATGAAGATCGCATTTTAATGAGGGAAGACTAAAAATAAGTGAAAAAGCAAATACATATGTAATATTAATGAATATAAGTAAATAGCTTTGTGGAGAATGATAAGGGGAAGTGGAGCACATAGACAAGAGGGTAATGTGTCAAGGAACACCTCCCAAATTAATAGACATTTGAGCTGGATGGGATCTGGATGATGTGAAGGAATAATGATTTACAAGGATATGTGTGTTAAAAGTATACTAGGATAAAGGAAACGAGATTATAAGGACAGAGACAGGAGTTGGCTTGTTTGGAAGAAATTGGGCTGAGAGATTTAGTTCAATGCCAAATATTTGACAAGTTTAAGATTTCAAAGCCTATCTTAATGGTCCTTCTTCTGTCCATTATTCTTTCTTTCATTTAATCACTCTTCTTTCCATGGATTTAGGAAAGGATTTAAAAAAAATAGGAAAATTTTTCTAAGAAAGAATGGACTCTGGGTGACAAAAGCAAAGGAGAATATCAATATCTTAGTGATGCATAGGGTCAAAGAGATCATCAGTGCAACAAAGCTTGATATAATTCCTCATGTTTGGGAGTTACAGTTTAGACCCTACAATAGGAAGGATATAATGAAAACAGCATTTTCCTTGTAGGGAGCCAGATTAAGCCAGATAAGTGAAGTCAGGAGCCATGAAATTATCTGCTTTGAGATATAGAAAAACTTTATCTCCTATTCCAGGAGGCAACATGAAAATGGCTACCTATCCTGGGCTAAAAGACAATGATAACCTAAAATAAAACATAATCATAGGATTGCATCACAAACAAGTGTGAGGTTGCCCTACAATGAGATGGTTGGAAATAACTAAAAAGTCAACTTTAAAGCTTAAGTGGCATGAGTAAAACCATGAGGCTCAGGAAGAGACAAACTTAAAATGATTTTATAACAACATATTCAGATTCCAGGGTATATAATTTCTCATGAGTAACACTCACTGAAAATATATTCAACATAATCATTATAAATCACATGTATAAACAAATCACCTTGAGGAATAGTCAGCAAGACAAAACAAGACAATATATAGTTCAGTAAACAAGATAGTAGCAATAAAAAGGATATTACATAACAAGAATCAGTGAAATCATAGATATAGGAAAGGAAAGTATGAGACAAGACCAAGATGGCATGAAAAATCTACAGGCTTATTTGAAAAACAATAATAAAAATTGAAATTCCAGAATTAAAAACTTATAACCTCACTATATGGATAGGAGAACAAAGTAGGCCATCTGTAAAAAGAGATGCTAATTTTGAAGATATATTTGAAAAGAAAAACTAGAATAGACACAGAAATATACATATTTTAGAGAAGGAGGGTGGGGAGGAGCAGAAGGAGAAGGAGAGAGAATCTTAAGCAGGCTCCCAGCCCAGCACAGAGCCCAACACAGGGCTCAATCTCATGACCCTGAGATTATGACCTGAGCCAAAATCGAGAGTCGGACACTTAGCCAGCTGAGCCACCCAAGCATCCCCAGAGAAATATATTATAGAATATATTATAAAAGGAGGACAGTATGAGGAAGTCTAAGGTAATTCTCCCAGTGATGTTCTTTAAGCATATATCTAGACCCAGAATGAGAACTTTTCTTTTTAATGTGTTTTTATGGAGATTTTTTTCTTTATTGAGAAATTTAAAACTTGGCTATATCAAGTAAAACAAATTTCTGGAGAAAAATATCAAAACCTACAAGAGATTTGGGTGCCTGGGTGGCTCAGTTGGTTGAACATCCAAGTCTTGGTTTCAGCTCAGGTCATGATCTCAGGGACATGAGGTGGAGCCCTGCATCAGGCTGTGAACTCATCAGGGAGTCTGCTTGAGATTCTCTCTCTCTCTCTCTCTTTCTGCCCCTTCAGCTCATGTGTGCTTGCTCTCTCTCTTTCTCTCTCTCAAATAATCTTAAAAAAAAAAGAGAAAAAAATGTTAACATTGTCCAGACCATAGCCGAACCCAGAGAATGTTTTTTTTTTTTTTTAAAGATCTGAACGGAAAAAAAAAAGGAAAATTCTAGGCACTTCATAATGGATCTTTGATAGAATATGACGTATTAAATTTGCAATCTCTTATTCTTGTTGTTGAGATTCACAGGATAAGCTAGGAAGTCTTCAGACCTTGGGCAAAATTTCATGAGAGATATTTGGCTTTTGAATTGGTTTTTCTTTGTCTAAGAGAGAGCAACAGTGTCCATCTTCTAGTCAGCCTCTTTCTTGGCTTGATGAGCTTGTAGAACTGCCATAGTTTTATCCGTCTTGGAGTGGAGAGATTCAGGAGTCTCTGGCATGTGCTCCAGCTTATTGTCCATCTCCAGCAACATTCCCATAATGTTTCCAGCCAGGTTTGAAGGCATGATTTCGACAAATGGGAACAAACATTCTCCCCTATTTGTTTTTGTTCCTTGGTGGGGTAAGGTGCTGTGGCCAGGATGGAGGCAGTCAGGGGCTCCTGCCACTGCATATGCACAGTAGGGTGATGGCTTCAGACACAGGAGATATATTTGTAAGGTGTAACAGTCTGAGGAACAGTGGCAGCAATGGTACCATAAGATGCTAAGTTATGCACAACTTTGGGACACCTCCAGACTGGCAGCACCAGCCCCACCAAAGTCCATAATCAAGTGGTCCAGGCACACAGTTCCAGTTGGAGCCAGATGGTATAGCATTTGATGAGGCCCAGAATGGTTATAGAATTGAGCACTTCCTTGAGAGCCTTGAGGTTTACCACCTTGCTGCCAGTATAGATTAGTCCTCATTTGTGCTAACTAGTTAGGTGTATAATATGGAGGTCTTCCCTGAACCTGTGGAAATGCTGGCACGAGGTAGCCACCAGCTGCAGTCTGGAACTGATGGCATTAACAGGGTGTACTTTCCAGAATAAGAACTCTTAGGTTATGTATGTCCTGTGTCTAGCTTAGAATTCTCAGAATGGGAAACTAAGACAGAAGTGAGGTTCTGCATATATAAGTAGTAATCCAGGTTTAATACATGTGTATATAAAATAGCCTTGGAAATGAAGCCAAAGATGACTTGAAGTAACAAATGTTTTTTATTGTTATGTTAATCACTGTACATTACATCACTAGTTTTTGATGTAGTGTTCCATGATTCATTGTTTGTGTATAACACCCAGTGCTCCATGCAGAATGTGCCCTGTTTAATACCCATCACCAGGCTAACCCATCCTCCCACCCCTCCTTCCATCGAGAACCCTCAGTTTGTTTCTCAGAGTCCATAGTCTCTCATGGTTCTTCTCCACCTCCGATTTCCCCCCATTCATTCTTCCCTTCCTGTTATCTTTTTTTTTTCTTAACATATAATGTATTATTTGTTTCAGAGATAAAGGTCTATGATTCAATAGTCTTATAGAATTCACAGCGCTCACCATACCATATACCCTCCCCAATGTCTATCACCCAGCCACCCATCCCTCCCACCCTCACCACTCCAGCAACCCTCACTTTGTTTCCTGAGATTAAGAATTCCTCATATCAGTGAGGTCATATGATATATGTCTTTCTTTGATTGACTTATTTTGCTCACCATAATACCCTCCAGTTCCATCCACATTGTTGCAAATGGCAAGATTTCATTCCTTTTGATGGCTGCATGATATTCCATTGTGTATATATACCATGTCTTCTTTATCCATTCATCTGTCGATGGACATCTTGGCTCTTTCCATAGTTTGGCTATTGTGGACATTGCTGCTATAAACATCAGTGTGCATGTACCCCTTCGGATCCCTACATTTGTATCTTTGGAGTAAATACCCAGTAGTGCAGTTGCTGGATCGTAGGGTAGCTCTATTCTCAACTTTTTGAGGAACCTCCATGCTGTTTTCCAGAGTCGCTGCACCAGCTTGCATTCCCACCAACAGTGTAGGAGGGTTCCCCTTTCTCCACATCCCCGCCAACATCTGTTGTTTCCTGACTTGTTAATTTTAGCCATTATGACTGGTGCGAGGTGGTATCTCATTGAGGTTTTGATTTGGATTTCCCTGATGCTGAGCTATGTTGAGCACTCTTTCATGTGTTTGTTGGCCATTTGGATGTCATCTTTGGAAAAATGTCTGTTCATGTCTTCTGCCCATTTCCTGATTGGATCATTTGTTCTTTGGGGTGTTGAGTTTAATAAGTTCTTTATAGATTTTGAATACTAGCCCTTTATCTGATATGTCATTTGCTAATATCTTCTCCCATTCTATTGGTCATCTTTTGGTTTTGTTGACTGTTTCTTTTGCTGTGCAAAAGCTTTTTATCTTGATGAAGTCCCAATAGTTCATTTTTGCCCTTGCTGCCCTTGCCTTTGGCGGTGTTTCTAGGAAGAAGTTGCTGTGGCTGAGGTCGAAGAGGTTGCTGCCTGTGTTCTCCTCTAGGATTTTGATGGATTCCTGTCTCACATTTAGGTCTTTCAACCATTTTGAGTCTATTTTGTGTGTGGTGTAAGGAAATGGTCCAGTTTCATTCTTCTGCATGGGGCAGTCCAAATTTCCCAGCACCATTTGTTGAAGAGACTGTCTTTTTTCCATTGGACATTCTTTCCTGCTTTGTTGAAGATTAGTTGACCATAGAGTTGAGGGTCCATTTCTGGGCTCTTGATTCTGTTCCACTGATCTATGTGTCTGTTTTTGTGCCAGTACCATACTGTCTTGATGATGACAGCTTTGTAATAGGGCTGGAATCCGGAATTGTGATACCGCCAGCTTTGCTTTTCTTTTTCAGCATTCCTCTGGCTATTCGGGGTCTTTTCTGGTTCCACACAAATTTTAGGATTATTTGTTCCTTTTCTCTGAAAAAAGTTGATGGTATTTTGATAGGGATTGCATTGAATGTATAGATTGCTCTAGGTAGCACTGATATCTTCACAATATTTGTTCTTCCAATCCATGAAAATGGAACGTTTTTCCATTTCTTTGTCTTCTTCAATTTCTTTCATGAGTATTTTATAGTTTTCTGAGAACAGATTCTTTGTCTCTTTGGTTAGATTTATTCCTAGGTATCTTATGGTTTTGGGTGCAATTGTAAATGGGATTGACTCCTTAATTTCTCTTTCTTCTGTCTTGTTGTTGGTCATAGGGTTGCCACTGATTGCTGTGCATTGATTTTATATTCTGCCACTGCTCCGATACCTGGGAGCTCTGCCGCGCTCAGGCACCCCCAGTCTTTCTGTGATCCCGAGGGTCCTGAGACCACACTGTCCCGTGAGGTTTCCACCCCCTGCTTAGCCACTAGAGTCACATCCCTCAGTAGCCGCCTTCTAAAAGTTCTGATTTTGTGCCCTGCTGCCTTATCACTTGACGGTAGCGGCTGGCAGAGGCCCCCCTCCCCTGCCATCTATCCTCCCGAATATTGCCTCGGATTCACTTCTCTGCACGTCCTACCTTCTAAAAGTGGTCGTTTTTCTGTTCAGAGTTGCTGCTATTCTTTTCTTCGATCTCCTGTTGAGTTTGTAGGTGTTCAGAATGGTTTGATCCCTTTCTAGTTGAATTCCTGGGACCAGACGAATGTTAGGTCCCCTACTCCTCTGCCATCTTGCCTATATATTTGAAGTAACAGATTTTTAAAAACTTCTATACATCTAATATAATTAAAAGTGGCAGAAAATAGGATTGTTTTATTTATAATTTCACTTCCTGTTAATGACAAGTGTGTAACATCTTTTTATTTTTCTGGAAGTTAAATCTGTGTCATGAGCCAATAAATATTTTTTAACACATTTCTTTGAATGCAGCACAGATTGAAATTGTCCATAGAGATCTTTTTCATTATTTTTATTCCAGAATTTTTTTTTACAAAGAGTTTTACTATGTAGCAAGCATGTATATTTGAAATAGTAAACATGATGAATTTATGTAAAATCCTTTGCACATAGGTGAAAGAAGTCATCAATAACTATTTAAAAATTTAGAAATGCCTTAGTATTGAATAAGGGGCAGCAATACAATTTTAGAGTAATTTTCATAAGTCACGAGAAATAGTATTTATTTGATTATATTTTTTTTGTTGTTGATTTATAGTATTTTATACACCTACCATTTCTAACCTTTTATTTTTTAATAAATTCCAGTATAATGAATGTAGTGTTATGATAGTTCAGGTGTACAGTATAGTGATTCGACAATTCTATGTATTACTTAGTGTTCATCATGATGAGTTTACTCCTAATCCCCTTTTTCATCGCCCCACCCACTTCCCCTCTGGTAATCATCAGTTTGTTTCTATAGTTAAGAGTCTGTTGTTTTGTTTGTCTATTTCTTTTTCATTTGTTTTGCTTCTTAAATTCTACATGTCATGGTATGCATCTTTCTCTAATTTCACTTAACACTACCCTCAAGTCCATCCATGTTGCTCATGGAAGATTTCATTCTTTTTTAATGTCTCAGTATTATCCCATTGTATATGTATACCACCTCTTCTTCATCCATCTGTGGGTGAACACTTAGGTCCCTTCCATATGTCAACTCTTGTAAATAATGCTGTAGTAAACATAGGGCTGCATTGGTGTCTCTGTATTCTTTGGGTAAGTCCCCAGTAGTGGAGTTATGGGCTATGGTAATTCTGTTTTTTAATTTTTTGAGGAACCTTCATGATGTTTTACACAGTGGTTGCCCTAGTTTGCATTTCCACCAACAGTGCATGAGGGTGCCTTTTCTTTACATCTTTGCAACACATCTTGCTTCTTGTGTTTTTGATTTAGCCATTCTGACAGGTGTGAGGTGATATCTCATTGCCACAGCTGGCAAATGAAATACTTGTATGGAATAATTTCATATTTTTATGAAATATAAATATGCACTTATTTGGAAAAAATAAAATTTCATAGTACTTGGAAGTCATTTGGCTGGTATGCTAAAAATTCTTAGCAAATTCTAAGGGGCAAATAGAGATAGGGTTAGGAAGGAGAATAAAAGAAAAAAAATCATAGGTTGGAGGATGCAGTCTCTCTCATAACACCATAAAGCATCAGTAATGTTTCTCAAGCTCAAAATCAGATAAAAAAACAAATTGGGAATTAGATAAGGAGAGACTTTATTCAAATGCATTATTGCAAGAGAGGGGGAGGATCTATAGATGGTCCCTGACTTACGATGGTTCAACACAATTTTTCTACTTTACAATGGTGGAAAAGTGATATATAGTCAGTTGGAAACTGTACCTCAGACTTTGAATTTTGATCTTTTCCTGGGCTAGTGATATGAGGCAGGATACTCTTTCATGATTCTGGGCAGTGGCAGTGAGCCACAGCTCCCAGTCAACCATACAATCGTGAGGATAAACAACCAATACACTTACAACCATTTTGGAGCCATATACAGAACATATACAAGCCATTTTCATTTCCTGTGCAGCATTCTATAAATTACATGAGATATTCAACAGTTTGTTATAAAGTGGGTTTTGTGTTAGATCATTTTGCCCAACTGTAGGCTAATGTAAGCGTTCTGAGCATGTTTAATCAAGGCCAGGCTATCCTATGTTTGGTAGGCTAGGTGGGAAAAAATGCATTTTGGACTTAAAGTATTTTCAATTTATGATGGCTTTTTAGGACATAATTTCAACATAAGCTGAGGAGGGTGTGTACTGGGACAGGGGAAGAGGGACTATTGGCATAAGGAGAATACTCTGATCATGAGAATGCAAGCATCTCAAAAATAAGGCAGAAAGGGGTTTTTCATCTACCAATATTTAGTGCCAGGTTTCTTTTTAATTTTGAAAATGAAATTATGGCTTAGTTTCTCAGTAGGATCAATTTGGTATAAGATAAGTATAGACAAAAGACTGTAAAACTACAGTATTAAGTGGCACTGAGAAATTTGCAGAAATCTTGGACAGGACTATAGGATTTTCATGGTCTATGTAATTAGTGTGGATTCCATTAAAATTAATTTCTGTCTAGGGTGCCTGGGTGGCTCAGTTGGTTAAATGACTGCCTTCAGCTCAGGTCATGATCCCAGAGTCCCGGGATCGAGTCCCGCATCGGGCTCCCTGCTCAGCAGGGAGTCTGCTTCTCCCTTTGACCCTCCCCCCTCTCATGCTCTCTCTCTCTCTCTCTCATTCTCGCTCTCAAATAAAATAAATAAAATCTTAAAAAAAAATAATCTCTGTCTACAACCACTACCCATTTACTTACTACTATTTTACAAAATCCTCTTTTGTCAACATTCTAAGTTTTATTTTGCCATACCTTTATTTCAACTGGAATGAGCATAAATGAATGAGATCTGAACTACATTGGTTTGGTAGGGATATGTTTATTTCAAGGGCATAATGTAAGATAGCTAAATTTTAATCTTCAACTAGAGGTAAGTCCATATATAAAAGTCCAAAGCTAAAAAAATACAAAGCAACATGCTATGGTATTTAAAAACATGAAATTAAATATCAAAAGGAATGTAAACAAAAAAGCTGATATTATTTAAAATGAGTTGATTTGAAGGAGCAGGACTGACAGTGGGGATTGGAATGGCAATGGCTGACATTTTAGATTTTTATTTAATGTAAAAAATATATGGACATATATTACCTGAAAATAATATAAAGATAAATGAATTTATGAGTAACTTAACTCAGGATGCCTGGGTGGCTCAGTCAGTTAAGTGTCTGCCTTTAGTTCAGGCCATGATCTCAGGATCCTGGGATCAAGTCCTGCATTGGGCTCCCTGCTCAGTGGGGAGCCTGCTTGTCCCTCTGCCTGCCGCTCCCCCTGCTTGTGTGCATGCTGTCTCTATCTCCCTTTCCCTGACAAATAAGTAAATAAAATCTGTTCAAAAAAAAAAAAAAGAGTAACTTAACTCACTAAACATTTCTCTAGGAGTTCCTAAGAGTTATTTTTTTTCTTTGCATCATTTTAACCATATTCTTAAGTTGTCCTTTGATGAGTAATGGATGGGGAATGTGAGGAATGAGGACATGGAAGAATGAGTTGTTAAATCTTAAACAAAATTCTCATGGGATTTTATTTTGGATGAGATATTCCTTACTTAGAAGTTTAGAAAAATCAATGGGTTTATAGATTTTTTTTTAACCTTCAAAATGTAAATAACAGTGGAAGTGTACTTTGAAAGGGTGTTAAGAGAATAAATAATTAGTGATAAACCTGCCACTCAATATTTTTGCACATTTGTACTTCCCTTCGTACTCTCCAGACTTCAATTCTTGATTTTAAGAGCTTCAGATTTCCAAGGGAAGGGAGGAAAAAAAAAAAAAAAGAAAAAATGGTGAGATGTTTATGTCAAAATCAGTGTAATCTTAAACCAAAAGCATATTTAGGACTTCCCAGTGGCTACTTTGCTTGTGATAGGAGCCTCTCCATTTTAAGACAGCTCAAGCAGTTCATGAACGAGTTCTCTGCAGTAACAAGTGCTTTCTCCTGTTAACCAGCTGTGGCTACCCACTGGCTTCTGATTTATAAAAATGGTTTAAGTCTGAGATAAAACATACAGTTACAGGTTTATATGCATACAGTATTTTCATTCACTACATGGACATTCCATAAAATTACACACCAACTTGCATCTTTTCCAGGTTCAAGAAAATAGAAATATATGAGGTTGATTATTAACAGTGGTAATTAATTAGCTGAATATACTACTTTCTTTGCAGATTTTCATGTAACACACAACTGGAAATTCAAACCAGCAAATCCATTAAGCACAGAATTGTAAGTATTGCTGATTTTTCCCTAGTATTTTTCTTTGCGAGTAATAGGCGATACAGAACACAAGCATAAATCCAATTTATTTTTATCAGAATCTTGACTTCTAGAGTTGTTTTAGTTAACTTTATGTCAGGATTTTAATTATAGAATCCTCTTTTAAGGTGTTTGCCATTTGGTCATAGCATTCATTTGGGGAAAAATGGTTTTAAATTAAATGTGCTTCATAATGCAGATAAGTTTCAGTGATTCTGTTACTCATACTGAAGAATTCCATGAACTTAGAGCATTTCTAAGCTACTATTAGAGGAAAAAATATTGCATTCAACAAAGTTAATCCCTTTTTGGACTATGACTGCTTTAAGAGAAAATGAAATTAAAATGCCCTAAATATTTACTAAAAATGAAGTCACAATATAGTATAAATGCTGCCAACACTTTTGAACTAATAGGATACCAGAAAATTTGAAATAGATTAAAATAAATTTTAAAATACACTTTAGAGTACAGGGTGTAAGCAGGGAACAGTGACTTTTGGAAATTTAGAAGCCTTTGTTTTTATGGTTTCTTTTCAGGCATATCACTAGTGTTATGTCTTGCCTTCCCTATTGATTAATATAAATAGAACATTCTGAATATCCCTTCCATGGAAGAACTTATGCTTCTGTTCAGGCCCTACAGTATATTGCCCAGAGCCACGCCGGTGTTCCTGAAAAGCTTTGCAATGCAGTAAGCATATTCTTGTCTGTTCTGTGTGTGGGAAAACAAAACAAAACAAAAAACAGAAAACAAAAAGCTAGACTTGCATTGTCTATTTACACATGGCTGGCCATGATAACACTGATGTTTGTCGAACCTCACTGAGAGGGTCACTTCATCAAAATTAACACAGCTGATTTGGCAGCTTCTGGTTTGATCCATATCCACCATGAAGCCAAGTAAAATTGCAACATTAATATTTGCCACTCAGTTACATGAAATATTAAGTTAACGAGGTTTTTTTTTTAAGGAAAAGGTGATGTTTAATGAATCTGAATTATTTTGGTAAATAAATTGACTCTAATATTCTAATATCTGAATTGCTTATTTTTCCAATATCTGCTTCTGACAAGCTTGAGTTTATTGTATCTTCCTCCACTACTCAACAGAATGAAATCCAACCCTCCATTGAGCATTCAGTAAATCCTATCTATGCCATTTATTTTTTTATAGCTTTTATGGTCTCAATGACATTTTGTTTTTTTTTTTGTTTTTTTTTTAAAGATTTTATTTATTTATTTGAGAGAGAGAGAGAACGAGAGATAGAAAGCACGAGAGGGAAGAGGGTCAGAGGGAGAAGCAGACTCCCTGCTGAGCAGGGAGCCCGATGTGGGACTCATGACCTGAGCCGAAGGCAGTCGCTTAACCAACTGAGCCACCCAGGCGCCCACAATGACATTTTGTTTAACTTTGCATGTAGTTATGTCTTTCTCTAAAGCTTGATTGCTATATAACCCAGAGTTAGCAGTGAAGGGCTTAAGATCTTTTCTACTAATATCCCCATAAGCAATAAGAAGGATATTTTTGAGGTATTATTTTGTGATAACTGATAGGGGAATTTTAATAAGCTTAATAATTTAATAAAAGAAGAAAAAAAGGAAAGTAATACAGATAGAATCTGTTTAGCTCTTTTGATATTTGCCTTCCTGTCTGTTCTTCCAACTCATCACAGTTCAAGCTGCTCATTGTAGCTCTTGCTCTAAGATACAAATTGTATTATTGAATCATGCCTCTTATTTGCTTAAAACCCTTCAGAAGTTCCATTTTACCTAGAATAAATATGAATTTATGAGTGGCTATCCACTCACCTTACTCACAAATAATTAAAGCAAATCCCAGTCCAAATTATGCCATACATACAAATATATTAGAAAAAACAATTATTAAAAAATGCTCCAGTAGTTCAAGAACCTGTTTACTAAACTTTCTGTCTCTTTTTATGTATTTTGCTTCTTGTATGGAAAGTTCTAACAGAACAAATGTGACAACATCCCATGGGTTAATTTCTACAGCCTTGTAGTTGTCACAAGGCAACAGATCCCCCTGAAACCAATAGCAAGACACAATGCTGATTAACAATCTATGATTTTACTGGTAAAAACTCTCATCTGATATTTATCATACCAATAAGCAAAGCCTCATATATTGACTGAAATAGGCTGAGTAGATTATAGCATTGCCTCTGAGTGTGACCTTTTTGAAATAATACCAGTTGACTACCCTGTGTTGTAGACTTTTTCCAATATATTACCTTGGATTTAAGGCTTGAATTAACCAGGACAAAAATAATATTATGCATTTTATGCTGAAGTGTCTAAAATTATAGACATTTTAAATTTGTTTTCTGTATTAAGTTTTATTCATAAAAGTATTACATGCTTCTCATTAAAAGCTCCAAAAGAAAGAAGGGTATAAATTCAAAACAAAAGTCCTTCTCTTTTACAATTCCTCAAGAAAAGATCCTTACTATTAATTCCTAGAAATGGAAGACTAGGTGTCAAAGCTAGAGAATGAAGAGCTGGAGATAAGTTGTCAACAGTAAGAACACTGTGTGACATGCAAGAATTTAGGTGTTTTGGAAGGCAGAAGAAAACTGAGAAGAGGAAAATTACTAGATGATATTAGATTTGTTCTAAAATCTTTTAGAATAGGGCTGAAAAGCGATAGGTGTCTGGCTATAATAGAAAGTAAAACCCAGCCATGATCCTTATATTTTAATTCAAAATCTGTGTTTCAGTCATACTGGTAAGTTTTGGTACTATGAGCATTGTCAAGTTAGCCTTGGATGGCCATGATGACATAAAATTTATGGTAACTTATTCTTGCTAATAATTTGGATAAATTTTAGTACTATGGATATAGCTAATATTATAAAATAATATTTGCATTCCCACCAACAGTGCATGAGGGTTCCTTTTTCTCCACATCCTCACCAACACTTGTAATTTCTTGTATTGTTGATTTTAGTCATTCTGACAGGTGGAAGGTGATATCTCATTGTGATTTTGATTTACATTTGCCTGATGATGAGTGATGCGGGGCGTATTTTCATGTGTCTGTTGGCCAGCTGTATGTCTTTGGAGAAATGTCTGTTCATGTCTTCTGCCCATTTTTAAATGGATTTTTATTTTTTGGTGTTGAATCAGTTTTTTATATATTTTGAATACTAACCCTTTATCAGATATGTCATTTGTAAATAACTTCTTCCATTTAGTAGGTTGCCTTTTAGTCTTGTTGATTGTTTGCTTTGCTGTGCAGAAGCTTTTTATTTTGATGTAGTCCCAATAGTTTACTTTTATTTCCCATGTCTCACTAGACATATCTAGAAAAATATTCTTATAAACTCTTCACATTTCTTAATACTAAAATAACCACCTAACAGATGTAGTAAATGTACCATATTTTTGGATAAAAAGTAACTACAGTTTTTGACACTTATAATGTATACTTTTCCATGTGTAAATTATACTTTAATAGAAACTTAAATACTTAGATCAGTCTTGATTCCTTAAGATCACAAACCACAAGAGGAACCAAATGTAGAAACTAAAGGTTTCTTCTAGAACATACACAAAATCAAAACACACAAAAACACCTGCTAACATCCCAACACATTACTCTCCTGGGAAGAGAATATTACTGATTTTATGAAATTTTGATTGAATTTCCATTTGAAAAATTACCCTAGAATATTCTGTGTCATATATTATTTGATGTTTTTCTTCAAATCAGCAACACTTAAATACTATTTCAAGAGTTTAAAGATTATAGCTTTATATTTTCACTTTGTTAAAAGAATCCAAGATGGATGTGAAATTCAATATTTGCCAAGTGAATAGTATTGTTTGTGCCTTTTGAGGGGGAATCTGTTGGTAAAGGATGATGTGATGGTTAAAAAATGATTATAATGCCTTATTTGGGCAAATTTTAAGTTTTTGGAGCATTTACACCCATATCATATTGAATTCTAAGTATATTGTGAAAGAAAGTAAAGATAATAGCTCTCCGCATAGTGAATAGGGAAACTGATTCTTCCAAAATTATTTAACAACTTTATAGAGAAGGTGCCTAACCTTGACTTCACTAAAATGCCTTTACTTTGTAGTCACAAATTTATCTTGAAAGGGCAAAAGTTCCTAAGCCTTCCTGCTTAAGAAATATATTTATAGTATTGAATGACAATTATTTCTAAATGTGATAATTCCTTATTTTAATGTGTGAATGTTGTACAATTTCCAACTTCTAAACATAGAAAAAAGTGATTTTAGTGTAATTTTGACAATAAATCATTAAAACTGAAACTTAGGAACTAGAAAATGATAATCAAATACACTAGAAAAATAATACATACTCAGGGTTTCAATTCCCATAGCATGCAGTTTTCTCTAAAGTAGTGTCAGTGACTCAACTCACTGTAATGATATTTAGAGCAATAAGAAATAAAACCAGAAGAATGGCCAAATAAAAAATAAGCTTTCTGTGTATGGAAACCTGTACTATATGAAATATTTTGCAAAAGACCCTATGGAATTCCCCTCAGTGATACAAGTAGGCTGGCTTTCATAACTGAGGCTATACTCCTGGGATTTTTGTGTTGCTTTTCAACTTTGATACAATAGAAGAGAAGGGTTGAGGATATTGAGCCTAATTCGTTAACCACGTGAGATGCTTAGATTTTTCAAAATAAACAAAATGCAGCTTTTGAAATATAAGCAAGTAAAAGGACACTTATAATTTAAAGAGAAAATTGGTTTTGGGTGCTGATATTTTTTATGGGTCTTTGAGCACTGTCTCACCTCCCTACACCTCAAATCAGATAATTTTAGTTAATGAATAGCCATAATTCTCATCCTATGACTGTATCCAGAAATATGGTAATTCGATTAAATTGTTAAAATCTTTTGACTTCAACAAGTTACACTGTGAATTTACTAAGATCATGGTAACATAATTGCTAAATCATGTTAATAAAGAATTTTCCCCTGTAAAAATGTATATTTGCATAAAATCACCAGAAATGTCCAGTGGGAATTAAAAGTTCAACGAGGCAGTTTCTGTGAAGATAGCAGAGTGGGAGGACCCTAGGCTCACCCTGTCCCATAGATACAACTAGGTAACACTCACATCAGTTTAAATAACCCAGAAAACAATCTGAAGACTGGCAAAACAAACTCCAAAACTAAAGGCAGAAAAAAGAGGCCACCTAGAAGAAGGTAGGAAGGGTGAAGACACACAGTCTTAGAGCAAAAGGCCATGGCCATCCTTGTTTGGGAGAGATCCAGTGGTGCAGAGAAGGATGAAAAACAGACTTTCACACTGAGAAGCCCATGAACAGGAGGACAAATTGCCATAACATGTGCCTTTGAAAGAGGCTGAATTTCATGAGTTCTTACCAGCAGAACTTAAAGCCTGGAATTTAAAAAACTGGTGGGCTGTACTCTGGGAGATCTGGAAAGGCTTTAGGAAGTAGAGTCCCCACCCTTAAAGAGACAGCACAACAAACAGCACATACAGATAAAACATAGAACAAACTGTTTGAAAAACACGGGAGCAGGTGGGTGGACAGGGGGTGGGTGGGGAGAGATTTGCTCATCTCAGAGCATGGCCTGGAGAGACAGGGAGATCCCTCCAGGAACAAAGGACCTGGCAGGTGTCATGTCCCTCTCCCACCCCCAGAATAAAGAACAGCCACCTAGGGTAAAGAGATCTAATTTGTTTACACCAAGCTCCCCTCCCTCCCCATCCCTCATTTCCATAAATCCACCCTTCCCAGTCATGCTTACTTTAGTCCCAGCACTGCAGGTCCCCTCCCTTAGAATACCAGCACAAACCCTATCAACGCCACTTCTCCTGACCTCAGTCATGACCTCACTTCCAGCAGCAGTGAAGGCAGGTTTCATTTTGCAAGCAAACCACTACACCCCTGCTGGGGACCAAACACTGCCCCACAATAGGCGGACTGCCTCTTCAGACAACTGGACTGAAATAAAAAGAGGCCAAGAGTCAACAACATACACAATGCAAATAGGTGATGCTCTCTGAAATGCCAGGCCCTAGAGAACAGGGGGAAACTGTACTACAGGGCACTACAGGACCTCTTCTTCACAATGCTATTATCATTAAAAGCAAGAGAAGTAGCTGACTTTCCTAACACAGAAAAATAGAAACAGATAAACATGTCCCAAATGAAAGAATAGAACAAATCACAGCAAGAAATCTAAGAAAAATACATATAAGTAATATGCCTGATAGAGCATTTATACTAATGATAATTAAAATATTCACCAGATCTGAGAAAAGACTGGAGGATATCAAAGAGATGCTTAACACAGAGATAAAAAAAAGAACCAATCAAAAATCAAGAAAACAATAAATTAAGAAACACACTGGATGGAATAAATAGCAGGCCAATGAATGAATTAATGACCTAGGAAACAGAGTAATGGGAAGTAATCAAGCTGAGCAAAGGAGAAGAAATAAAATTATGCAAATTGAGAATAGTCTTAGTAAAGAATGGGTTCAAATTAAGTAACCATCAACTTATTCTGGACTGCTATATTCAAAAGATAATATATGCAAACTGAATGTAAGCACAAATGAAAAACCATTAATAGATATGCAGAGAATAAAGAGAAAAGAATCCAAGTATATCACTAAAGAAAGTCAACAAACCATGAAAGAGTGCAAGAAAGGATCAGAGAAATTTATAGAAACAACCACAAAAGAAGTAACAAAATAGCAATAAAGACATATGTATCAATAATTACTTTGAATGTAAATGGACTAAAAGCTCCAATCAGAAGACATAGGGTGAAAGAATGGATAAAAATACAAGACCTATTTATATGCTGCATTCAAGAGACTCATTTCAGACCAAAACACACCTACAGTTGAAAATGAGGGGATGGAGAAATATTCATCACACAGATGGATCTTGAAAGAAAGCCAGGGTGGCAATGCTTATATCTGAGAAGATGGACTTTAAAACAATGACTGTAATGAGACACACTATATCATAATAAAGACACTATAACATAGGATACTATACATAGTGATACAGGACACTATATCATAATAAAGGGGACAATCCAACAGAAGGCTATAAAAATTGTAAATATCTATGCACCCAGCACAGGAGCACTCAAGTACATAAAACTGTTAACAAACTAAAGGAAATAATCGACAGTAATACAGTAATAGTAGGGGACTTTAACACTCCACTTACATCAATGGGCAGATTATCCAAACAGAAAATCAACAAGAAACCAGTGGCTTTGAATGAGACACTGGATCAGATGGATTTAACAGACGTATTGAGAACATTCCTTCCTAAAACAGGAGAATATACATTCTTTCCAAGTGCAGATGGAACATTCTCCAGAACAGATCACATATTAGGCCACAAAACAAATCTCAAAAAATTAAAAAAAAAAAAAAATAGAAGTCACACCATGCATCTTTTCTGACCATGCTCTATAAAAATCTACCATAGGGTGCCTGGGTGGCTCAGTTGGTTAAGAGACTGCCTTCGACTCAGGTCATGATCCCGGAGTCCCGGGATCGAGTCCCACATCGGGCTCCCTGCGCAGCAGGGAGTCTGCTTCTCCCTCTGACCCTCTTGCCTCTCATGCTCTCTCTCATTCTCTCTCTCAAATAAATAAATAAAATCTTAAAAAAATAATAAAAATAAATAAATAAAAATCTACCATAAAAAAAATCGAAAGAGCTCAAATATATGGAGGTTAAATGGCATGTTACTAAAATATGGGTGAATCAAGAAGTCAAATAAGAAATAGAAAGTTGTGGTATTTTGACCTCCAAAGTCACAGGGTACAAAATCAACATACAGAAATCTGTTTCATTCCTAATAATGAAGCAAGAGAGAAAGAAATTAAGAAAATCCCATTTACAATTTCACCAAATAAAATAAAATACCTAGAAATAAACTTAACCAAAGACATGGAAAAGCTGTAGTCTGAAAACTATAAAATACCGATGAACGAAGGTGAAGATGACACAAAGAAATGGAAAGATATACCATGCTCATGGATTGGGAGAAGAAATATTGTTAAAATGTCCACAGTACTCAAAGCAATCTACAGATTTAATCAATCTCTATCAAAATACTATCAGCAATTTTCACATAACTAGAAGAAACAATTCTAAATTTGTATGGAGCCAAAAAAGACCTCAAATAGCCAAAGCAATCATGAAAAACAAAAAACAAAACTGAAGATATCACAATTCCAGATTTCAAGTTATTTTACAATAACTACAATAATTTCAAGTTATTTTACAAAGTGGTAGTAATTAAAACAGTATGGTACTGACTTAAAAACAGACCCATAGATCAATGGAATAGAATACAGAATCCATAAATAAACCCACAATTATATGGTCAATTAATCTTTGACAAAGCAGGAATGAATATCCAATGGGGAAAAAGCTATCTCTTGAACAAATGTTCTTGGGAAAACTAGACAGCTACATGAAAAAGAATGAAACCGGACCATCTTCTTTTGCCATACACAAAAATAAACTCAAAATGGATTAAAGACTTAAATGTGAGACTTGAAACCATAAAAATCCTACAAGAAAACAGAGGCAGTAATTTCTCTGACATCAGCCATGGCAACATTTTTCTAGGTATGTCTCTTGAGGCAAGGGAAATAAAAGCAAAATAAGCATTTGGGACTACACCAAAATAAAAAGTTTCTGCATGGAAAAGGAAACAATCAAAACTAAAAGGCAACTCACTGAATAGGAAAAGATATTTGCAAATGATATATCTGATAAAGGGTTAGTATCCAAAATATATAAAGAACTGATGCAACTCAACACCCAAAAAACAGTAATCCAATTGAAAATGGGCAGAAGACATGAACAGACATTTCTCCAAATATGACATACAGATGGCCAACAGACACATGAAAATATGCTCAACATCACTCATTATCAGGAAAATGCTTATCACCTCACACCTGTCAGAATGGGTAATATAAAAAACACAAGAAACAACAAGCGTTGGTGAGGATATAGAGAAAAAAGAACCTGCATGTGCTGTTGGTGGGAATGCAAACTCATGTAGCCACTGTGAAAAACACTATGGAGGTTTCTCAAAAATTAAAAATAAAAGACCTTAAAACCTAGTAATTGCCCTACTGGGTATTTACCCGAATAATACAAAAACATTAACTCAGAAGGATACATGCAGCCCTATGTTTATTGCATCATTATTTATAATAGCCAAACTATGGGAGCAGCCCAAGGGTCCATTGATTGAGAAATGGTTAAAGAAGATGTGGGGTGTGTGTATGTGTATACATAAACACAATGGAATATTACTCAGCCATAAAAAGAATGAAATCTTGTCATTTATAGCAAAATGGATAGAGCTAGAGAATAGTATGCTAAGTGAAATAAGTCAGAAAAAGACAAATACCCATATGATTTCATTGGTTTGTGGAATTTAAAAACCAAAACAAACAAATTAAAAAAAAAAACAGAAAAACCAAAAATAGACTCTTACCTATAGAGAACCAACATTTAGTTACCAGAGCATAGGTTGGTGGGGGGAGGGGGATGGGTAAAATATGTGACAGGGATTAAAGAGTACACTTATCCTGATATGCACTAATATATGGAATTGTTGAATCACTACATTATACACCTGAAACTAATATAATGCTGCATGTTAAAAATACTGGAATTAAATTTTTTTAAAGATTTTATTTATTTGAGAGAGAGAGCAAGAGAGAGAGAGAGAACATGAGTGGGGTGAGGGGCAGAGGGAGAAGCAGACTCCTGCTCAGCAGGAGGAGTCTGATGTGGGCTCCATCCCAGGACTCCAGGATCATAACCTGAGCCTAAGGCAGGTGCTTAACTGAGCCACCACATGCCCCTGGAATTAAAATTCTTAAGGGTCCAAGATCTTACCATACTCTCAAGCTAACAAGTTAGCATGCCAGGTTTTCATAGATGCTGTTATAAGTCATGAAACTTCTGAGGAAGAAATAAAGGACAGTTTATTGTTCACAGCAGCAGCAGTAGCTAAATTATGGTCATTTACAAGATTTCCTTAGCCTCAGTCTCTACATGATTATTCAACAAGGCCTGGTAACATCTGAATATGTAGTGGGTTGTGTTAGAGGAGAGGAAATCTGAACTTTAAGAATCCCAATCTTTTATAAAAGGCTACAAGCAAACCTCCTAAAACTTTTTCCTAGAGAGAGGCATTATCTTTATTATACTAATCAGAAACAAATCTTCTCTCCACCCAGAAGGGAGCTATTTCTCTCTTTTCCAAGGCCGTTTCTATATTAACATCTCTGAAAAGATAGTCTGAAAAAAAGGTAGCCAGTGTCTCTCCTCACACATGTAGAAATGCAAAGGTTTCATAAAGAATTGTCTTACAACTATAAGCTATAGTTCAATTTTTTTCATACTGAACATACCTATGCAACTGAAAGATCAAGAAAAGAACATTACCCATTCCTGGCATCCCTGAAACCCCTCTCATTTTCCCTTCCATCCACCCCTCTCTCACCAAGTATAACCACCATTATCCTGAAATCTGACAGCATTAATCTTTTGCCTGTTTTTTGTATTTAAAAATGAAAAAATTTTGAAAAAATATATATAATGTGTATTCTGTCACATCTGGCATCATTCATTCAAATTATATTTATGAGGATTCATTCATTATTGAGGTATAATGGACATTATACATTATATTAGTTTCAGGTGTACAACATAGTGATTCAAATTTATATGCGTTGTGAAATGATAACTACAATAAGTCTAGTAGCCATACCTACCACACATTGTTACAGAATGTTTTTTTCTTGTGATGAGAACTTTTAAGATTTACTCTCCTAGGGACTTTGAAATATGCAATAGAGAATTAACTATAGTCACTATGCTGTAGATTTCATCCCCATGACTTATTTTCTTACTGGAAGTTTGTGTCTTTTGACTCCCTTTATCCCCTTCCTCTGGCAACCACCGATCTTGTTCTCTGACTATAAGGTGTCTATTTTCATTGCTGTATAAATTTTGAGTGACTGTAACACCTTGGTCAATATGCATCTGGCAATCTCTAATATTGGCTATAATGAACATACAAGTAGTTTTGTAGCATTTAAAGATTATTTGGCTCTTTTGTGTTTATTTTCATCCCCACACAATAAAGCAACATTTCTGTTTTTTGCAAGAAAAAAAAATGTATATATGAACACTGGGACTTTACTTTCAGGAGTATTTAACATATAATGTAAAATTATCTTTATTCTTGAAATCTAGCAGCTCTTGGGGTCCAAATGATTGACAATCCTATCACAGGAAGATTTCTTTTCTCATGAAGCAAATATATGAGAATTAGGAGAGAATGTTCTCTGCCTACTCTGCATCATAAGACTATGTGACAAATATTTGCCACAATACAATATAATTAATGCCCATACTGCCCCCTAAATAAGGATATATGATGAAACTATATGCTTATTGCTATCTTGTTTATCAAGATCATTAATTTTAAAAAATCCCTAAATTTAAACTTCAAGAAGAGTCAAAACCCTCATGAAGGGGCGCCTGGATGGCTGTTGGTTAACCATCTGCCTTTGGCTCAGGTCATGATCCCAGGGTTCTGGGATCAAGACCCACATCGGGCTCCTTGCTCAACTGGCGAGCCTACTTTTCCTTCCCACTCCTCCTGCTTGTGTCCTCTCTCTCTGTCAAATAAATGAATAAAATCTTCAAAACAAAACAAAACAAAAAAACAAAACCCTCATGAAAACATCATGGTATATACCTCAGAAATTGTGATAGGTCTTAAATGTGCAATTTTTAGGATTTATTAAAATAACTTCTGTGTAATGCTCATCTTCTAAAGTTTGCTTTTTAAAAAATATTTAAATATTTTATTTATTTGAGAGAAAGAGAGCAGGGGGAGGGGCAGAGGGAGAGGGAGAAGACAACTCCCCACTGAGCAGGAAGCCCATGTGGGGGGCGCCTGGGTGGCTCAGTTGGTTAAGGAAGCCCATGTGGGGCTTGATCCCAGGTGCCCCAAGTTTCTTTACTTTTGTTTATTTTCTTTTATATAGAACCAAATATCACTTATACAGTAAAACATAGGATTGGGAAGGCCCAATCAAAAGATCCTGCTATAGGGGTACCTGGGTGGCTCAGTGGGTTAAGTGGCTGCCTTCAGCTTGGGTCATGATCCCAGGGTCCTGGGATGGAGCTCCCTGCTCAGCGGGGCATCCACTTCTCCCTCTGCTCTGACCCAGCTCATGCTTGCTCTCTCTTACTCTCTCTCAAATAAATGAAATTTTTTTGAAAAAAAAGATCCTGCTACAAATACAAACAACAACATATAGACATTGTAAAAGACATATTGATTTAAAATATACTGATTGATACTATTATTCAGATGCTTTTGTTTTAAATCTTTTATCCATTTTAGACATCAGAATCTTGACAATAAACAAATTGTTAGGAAAAGTACGTTCGGATCCCTTTTTTTCAAAATATCTAACATGGTTCTTTAAAATGGGTACTTCATTAAACAATAAAAGTGATTAGCTTTAATGTTACCTTACATTTCTAGAGTGCTTTGGCTTATAACACATATTATGCTCTAGGTATTGTTGATGGACCCTCCCAATAAGTATTAATGCATGCCTATTTGCATTTACAACTATTGGCTAATCCTAGAATTCTTGTTGCTATATTCCATGTACCACAGCATGGGGAAATATCTGCTTCTAGTCACCTTGCACTTATTAGCCTGACCTATTGTATTTGCCCTAATATCCATATACTCTTTCCCCTTTCTTGGCCTACAGTTAGATTAATTTACACTGCCATCTTCCTACTATGTTAGATTTACAGTGATGCTGCTTAGTTTTCTATTTTATTTTCAACTATGTCAGAATATGTGAGAGTATTTCTCAAGGGAACTAAATGAGAAAAGCATTATAAGCATAAAACATATCACCTGAAATTTTCTAGTGAATTTACATCCATAATTTATGTAAGAAATAATTCTTCTCTTATTTTGAGTTGAAAAGGTAAACTCATGCACTTATATGAAAGAGTTTAGAAAATGAAACTGTTTCTTGCTTTTAATCAATCAGATTTAAGGCTACAGTACTATTTGGCAGTAATTGTGATAAGTGCTGGGAATAAATACGTTTGTCATCAGACATGAACCCAAAAGCCTCACAGACTAGAGGAATAAGAATTAACATTTGTTTAGTGCCTGACACTCTGCTCATACTTTGATATGATTCAACTTAATAAGAAGAGCCAAGTGTGAGGAATTGTTACTATTCTCACTCATGAAGAAATGGAGACTGAGAAGTGTCTTAAACTAGTTCACACATTTAGTACAAAGGAAACTCAATCATGACTCACATTCCCTTCATCTAATTCAAAATTCCATTGTTTCTCCTCTAAAACAAGTAAATAAACAAAAACAAGACCGTATGAGTTCCACAAATGCCTTCTAAATAGTGTGGGTTTTTTCTGTCCTCAGAGACTTTGATCTACTCTATTGTTTCTTCCTATTGTTATTATTGATAACAATGATGTTTTGTTTTGTTCTATTTTCTCATCTGCCACTCTTGGCTACTGGCTACAGTGAATTCAGGTAATGTCAGGACCTCATCCTAAATATGTCCATAAGAAAAGAGCATGTTTGGTGTTCAGTCTGTTCTTTTTGTTCAACTTTAAAATGATACCCCATGTAGAAATTACAGCTTTCTAGGCAGATCTATTAATTTTGAATCCACAAGTCATTGAAATTATGTGAAATTGAGTAAAGAACACTTTAACATTAGACTGCATCTGGTCAGATTATTATTAATGTCCAATCACAGGAATTGTTACACTCAAAAGTAGAAAAGACTTACATTCATGAATACTAAAAATCCTAGTCCAAAGATGATTCAATATTCTCAATATAATTTTAGGTAGGCAAATTGACAGACTTATTTGAAATATTTTTGAGAGAAATATTACCTTACACGTAATGCAAAACAAAAAAAAGTTAATCTAGCATGATTGCCCCAAGAGGAATGTTATTTATACAAGAATTATTAAAAATGCAGATTTATTGCACATTAACCAGTTTTTCTTACCAGGTATGCTAAATTTCACTTAAGTTTCACTTAGTGGAAACAAATGTTTGCCTCTAACAATTTCTACTTTAAATTTCATTTCAGGCACTTAATAGAACCAGCTGTCTTATATTTCTTTTCTATGAAGCAGATATAAATCTTCTTTAGCTCACAGATCTTGAGAAGGGCCATCAATTGTGGGACTTATTTATATGTTAAACACATCATTTTATTTCATAGTCTATAACTTGCTCAGAGAAGTCAAATAGTTGACTTAAATCTCAGTCCTCATTTTACGTTTCTGGATGAAACCTTTCCTAATCCTCCTAGGTAAAATACCTTGCATATGGCTGTGTTTTCCTGGTCTGCCTATTTTCCTAGAAGGCAACCTGTCACACTGGATTATATGTAGTATTTTATTTATGCTCTTTCACACCATGAACTCTCAAAAGGGAGAGTTTGATCATTGTTTATTATATTTTAAAAGCTTCTGCTTGTAATTTTTTTTTAAGACAGATCTAACATTCATGACCACCATAGTATTGGTTAATTATTGCTGGATAACAAATTATTCTAAAACATAGGCTTAAATAAGAAACATTTATTATCTTACCATGTTTTCTTTGGACCAGTAATTCAGATCTTATGTAGCTAGATGGCTATGGTTCTAGGTCTCTAAGAAGGCTGCAGTAAACAAGTCAGTCTGGGATATGGCCATCAATAGTTTCCAAGATGATTCATTTATAGGGCAGTTAACAGGATGCCTCAGATCTTGGTTATGTATCTCTGCCAGCAGGGCTCAAGAGTGCCCTCATGATATGGCAGCTGGCTTTCCCCAGAATGAATAATATAAGAGAAAGAGCAAGGAGGAAATAATGATGACTTATTATCTAGTGCCAGAGACACCATATTATTTTCATTAGAAGTCATTCAGTCCAGGGGCACCTGGATGGCTCAGTCCTTAAGTGGCTGTCTTTGGCTCAGGTCATGATCACAGGATCCTGGGATCGAGCCCTGCATCGGGCTTTCTGCTAGGCAGGAAGCCTGCTTCTCCCCTCTCCCACTCCCCCTGCTTGTGTTCCCTCTCTCGCCGTGTCTCTCTCTGTCAAATAAGTAAATAAAATCTTTAAAAAAAAAAAAAGTCATTCAGTCCAGGGCGCCTGGGTGGCTCGGATGGTTGGGCGTCTGCCTTTGGCTTGGGTCATGGTCCCGGGGTCCTGGGATCGAGTCCCACATTGGGCTCCCTGGTCCTTGGGAGCCTGCTTCTCCCTCTGCCTCTCTGTCTCTCATGAATGAATAAATAAAATCTTTAAAAAAAAAAAGTCATTCAGTCCAGATCACACACTAAAGGGAGTATATTTGTGGTGGATTTGACTCTAACTTTGTAGGGAGTTGTATTTGTCAGTTTTCCAGAGAAACAATACCAATGGAAGATTATATATAGAGAGAGATGTTTATGAGAAGAATTGGCTCACATAATTATGGAGGTTCAGAAATCATGACCTGCTGTCTTCATGCTAGAGAACTAGGAAAGCTCTTGGTATAATTCACTCCAGGTCTCTTGAAGGTCCAAGAGCCAGGAGTGCCAATATCTGAGGGCAGAAGATGGATGTCTGGGCTCAAGCAAAGACCAGTTCACCTTTCATGTACCTTGTTCTGTTCAGGCTTCGACAGATTGGATGACGTCTGCCTGCATTAGCCAGGATGATCGTTACTCAGTATGCAGATTCAAATGCTAATCTCTTCCAGAAACACCCTCATAGACATAACCAGGAATGTTTTACAACCTATCTGTTATCCCTTAGCCTAGTCAAGTGGACATATAAAATTATCACAGAAGTGTCAAAAAATTAGTGGACATATTTTAAACCACCAGACCCACCAACCTCCTATTTCAGTTAAATTCTTGTTTATAAGCCCTTTGTCTTCATATTCATAAGTGGTCTTCTTCACAAGAATACTAGGTTGGGTAATGTGTAAACTCATGAATACCTTTAATTAAAGTTTAAAATTGGATTTGAATCCTTCACTCAGCCTCAGTTTCTCTTTTTGTGATCTATAAAAGTAGTTACAAGAAATTCATGAGAATTAAATGAAGCAATACACATAAAGTGTTTAACACTGTGACTGCTACATTGTAAAAAATAAATGTTAATTACTGATATTACCATTATGATTATAAGCAGACGTGAAGAGCATCGACCATATGCTTTTTTGTTTAGATCATGCCTCAGTTGTGTTTCTACCTATCACAAATGCAAAAGGAATGCCCTGCCTTTGTACAGTCCTAGATTCTTTCCACACTGACTGGATGAAATATAAGAGAACATCATATGGAAAAATTGAAATTCTTCCAGTTTAGTTTATCCCATTGGGAAATAGATTCCTTATTTTGAAGTTCCCATTTTGTTCTTAAAACAGATCCAAAACTGTTTTCTTCAATGAAGAAGGAGGGAGGGGCACCTGGCTGGCTCAGTCGGTAGAGCATTTAACACTTGATCTCCGGATTGTGAGTTTGAGCCCCAAGTTAGGTATAGAAAAATGAAGGAGGGAAAGGTGAGCACCTCATAATGTTTGGAAGGTTTGCGGGAGATTTAACATAGTGCCTGATACTGTAAAATCTCAAGTAAAATATGTTAGCTTAATTCACATAAAAATGAATATAGTTTAATAATATCATATAGCCCATATGGCATGTAGTATTTTACTTATTTTACTTGAATCAAAGGTCGCAAAGTATTTTTTACTTCAATACATTCTGTGATGGCTGAACAGAAAAATATAAAAACATGGAAACTGGGGTTAAAAAATTGCCTAACTGATTTTATTAAGTGGTCAATCAGGCTGTTTATTTCCCAAATAGCTGCTTTAGTCTAAGTTCTCAGAATAATCATGTCATTCTATTTTATCTTTCCAATTCAGAGCTGTTTCTAGGATACAGTAAAGGAGATAAAATTTATTACTGTTATTTTCCTACTCCTTTTTTTTTACTGGAGGTAAAATTAAAATACATGCTAAATTTGATTTTTTCCCCCAAAGGAAAATTATTTCCATTTATTCTCATTTCCAGAAATATCCTGAACACATTTTTTAAAATTGCTTTCTTCAAATCCCATATTGTTAACTAATGAATGATTAAAGCATATCATGTACCCTACAAAGAGCGGTAACACTCAACCCAAGGAGCCAAAGTTCTCTCCATTTCCCTTTTTATCCTTTTCCACTGCTTTGACATAGAAGGTGGGCTTTCCAATATCAGTAACATCCTTTTGATTTGCATGTTTTATTCAGGTGATTCCTGAAGAAATAGTGAAATCATAGTAACATAGTACCTGGAATTATATCTCTTTAAAGATGTCATTCCTCTCAGAATCAGATAGACTACAACAGGCTTTTTCTAAGAATGACAGCCTAATATGAATATTACAACATGAACAAGACAAAATTAATAAAGGAAGAGAAAGGGCAAAGTTGCACAAAAACTGGGAAAAGTACATTTTCCAGCTAATTACAGTAAGTAAATTGTTATTTTCATTATCTATGTTTTCAAATAATACAAGGTTATAATTCAAAACAGAGATCAGGCACTAGTCTGGGATTTGTTCCATGAAAAACAATAACATGAAGAAGAAAAGGGTACTGGTCAAAATATCAAATTATAAAAAAAATATGAATAATTCTTACGACTTTGTGAAAAGAAAAGCCACATCCATTCTTTTCCCTCTGCCCTCATCTTACTTTTACTCCACATGCCCAACCTACCGTGTCAAAGCAGGAAGACTAAACATTCAGAGTCTATGTGCTGACACTTCTGGGGAAGATGGAGTATGAGGATCCTAGGCTCACCTTGTCCCATGGATACACCTAAATAACACTCACATCAGTACAAATAACCCAGAAAATGACCCAAACATTGGCAGAACAGACTCTCCACAGCTAAATGTAGAGAAGAGACCATATCAAGGAGAGTAGGAAGGGCAGAGATGTGGCTGGGAGCCAAACTGCCACCATGGTACTGTCCACAGGAGGGAGGGGTGCTATGCGACTGGAGAGAGGAGAGGAACAGACCTTACACCAGGCACCCCAGGCAGGGGGACCCATACAGGGAGTATGAATCCCCATAACATTTGGCTTTGAAAACTAGAGGAGCTTAACACCTGAAAACTTAAAAATCAGTAGGTGTGGCTCTGGGAAAGCCAGAGAGCAGGAGGAAATTGAGTACCCCCACCCCACCCTTAAAGAAATAGCATAACAAACAGCCCTGTGGAGATACAGCATGGAAACAGCAATTCGAAAAACATATAGAGTATACATGCAGGAGGTAGAGGTTTACTAACCTCAGAGCATGTGCCGGGGGGCCAAGGATCTTTGGGATACATCTCCAAGAACAAAAGAGCTGGCAGGTGCTATTTTCCTTCTCACCCCCAGCCTAGATACATATATGTATGGGAACCAGCACAGCACAAACACTCTCCACAGGGCTTGCTAACAGCGCTGGACCCTGAACTCATCTGTGGAACCACCCCCTCCTACACAGCCTCAGCAGTTTTTCCAAGTGGCTACCAGTTCCCTTCCACAGGAGACCAGCACAAACCTTGCTAACACCGGGTACCCTACTCTCAAATTCTCCTGTGTACACTCCCCCTCCAGCCTGGCCTTGGCAGGAATTTTCTGGGGCAGTTTCAGGTCCTCTACCACAGTGAACCAGTGCACACTTTGCTGGGACCACATACCCTGCCCTGGAGTTCTCCTGAGGACTGGCCCCATCCAACATGCCCTTGGCAAGAGTCTGTCCAAGGCGGTGCCACCAGCGTGGCACTGTGCAAGCAGCTCCACCAGCTGCCCCAAAGTAATTCCTGCCCAGGGAAGAAGGGAAGAAACTACACATACTAGTTTGACTGTGGCCCCAGCAGAGAGTTATAGGGCAGACATCTGGTCTGCTATAGGCCCCACCCACCAACAGAGTTTCCCTGGGGACAAAACAGGGGGAGCACTCTGCAGTTTGGTCCTACCACAGCTCCGGCAAATGGTCTAACTCAACTCAAGCCCAAGGTGTCCCCAGATTGGCCCATTAACACTACAGAGACCAAACAGTGTCCACAACAGGCAAAGAGAGTCTTTGCAGCTGACTAAAGGAAAAAGTGGCATAGCCACAACAGCAGGGTGCATGCATCACACAGAGACACCCCTGAAGACCCAGGTTCTGGTGAACACAGGACACTGCACTGAAGGACACTATAGGACCTTTTCTTTATAAGGCCATTACTTTCAAAAGCAGGAGACATAGCTGACTTTCATAGCACAGAGAAACAGACACAGAGAGTTAGACAAAATGAGGGGATAGAAAAGTATGTCCCAAATGAAAGAACAGGACAAAACCACAGCAAGAGACCTAAGTGAATGGAGATACCTAATAAGCCTGATAGAGAATTTAAAGTAATGATCATAATGATACACACTGGACTTGAGAAAAGAGTGGAGGACATTGGTGAGAACTTTAACAAATAGATTTTTAAAAAGAACCAATCAGAGGTGAAGAACACAATTTAAAAATATACTATGTGGAAGAAATCGTAAACTAGAGGAAGCATAATAATGAATCAGTGACCTGCAGGACAAAATAAAGGAAAGTAATTAAGCTGAGCAGGTGAGAAGTGTGGGGGGGGGACCTCTGCAAAATGAGAATAGACTTAGGGAAATCAGTGAATCAGTGACACCATCAAGCATAATAACATTCGCATTATAGGAATCCCCAAAGGAGAGGAGAAAGAAAGGGGGGCAGAAAATTTATTTGAAGAAAGAATAGCTGAAAACTTCACAAATCTGGGGAAGGAAAAAAATCCAGATCCAGGAGGCATAGAGATCCCCGAACAAAATCAACCCAGAGAGGTCCACACCAAGACACATAGTAATTAAGATGGCAAAAAGTCATGATAAAGAGAGAATATTTAAAGCATCAAGAGAAAAGAAAACAATTATATACAAGGGAAATCCCATAAGGCTAATAGCTGATTTTCCATAATAGAAGGAGAGATAAAGAGCTTCCAAGCAAACAAAAGTTAAAGAAATTCATGACTACTAAACCAGCCTTATGATACATTTTAAAGGGGACTCTGTGTGGAAGGAAAGACCATAAGGAAGAGTAGAGAAAGTAGGAAGCAGAAAAGCAGTAAAAATAAGTCTATCTATAAAAAATCAGTCAAGGGACTCACAAAATAAAAGGATGTAACATATGACACCTGTTTCTAAAATGTAGGGGTGAGAGGAGTAAGAACGAGTTCAAACTTAAGCGACCATCAATTTAATATAGACTGCTATATGTGGAAGATGTTATATACAAACTGAATGGTAACCACAAATCAAAAAACCAGTAATAGATATGCAAACAATATAGAAAAAGGAATTCAAGTATATCACTAAAAAAAGGCCAACAAACCATGAAAAAGAGCAAGAGAAGGATCAGAGAAAATCTGTAGAAATAACCACAAAATAAGTAACAAATGGCAATAAATACATATCTATCAATGATAATTTAAATGTAAATGGACTAAATTTTTCAATTAAAGATATATGGTGACACAGTGGATAAAACAAGACCTACCATGCATATTTTCAGACCACAACACTGTGAAAGTAGTAGTGAACCTCAAGAAAAATTCTGGAAACCACAAATACATGGAGGTTAAGTAACATGCTACTAAACAATGAATAGGTTAAATAGGAAATAAAGGAAGAAATTTTTAAAAATACATGGAAACAAATGAAAATGAAAACACAACGGTCCAAAAGCTTTGGGATGCAGCAAAAGCAGTTCTAAGAGGGGAGTTTATACCAATACAGTCCTACCTCAGGAAATAAGAAAAATCTCAAATATGCAACCTAACCTTACACCTCAAGGAGCTAGAAAAACAACAAAGCCTAAAGCAGAAGGAAGAAAATAAAGATTAGAGCAGAAATAAAGAAAATAGGAACTGAAAACAAAAAACAGTAGTACTGATCAATGAAACCAGGTGCTGCTTCTTTGAAAAGATCAACTGAACTGATAAACCTCTTCCTAGATTCATCAAAATAAGTAAAGAAGTAAATAAATAAGAGGATTCAGATAAAATCAGAAGTGAAAGAGGAGGAATAACAATTGACATAACAGAAATACAAAGGACTGTAAGAGAATATTTTAAAAAATTATATGCCAACATTGACAAACTGGAAGAAAAGGATAAATTCACAAACATTTAACAATCCAACACCAAATCAAGAAGAAATGGAAAATTTGAACAGACCAATTTCCAGCAATGAAATTGAATGAGTAATCAAAACACTGCCAACAAACAATTGTTCAGAATGGCCTCACAGGTGAATTCTAGCAAATATTTGAAGAAAAGTTAATACCTATTCTTCTCAAACTATTCAAAAAAAAAAAAGAAGAGGAAGGAAAACTTCTAAATTCACTCTACAAGGTCAACATTACCCTGATATCAACATCAAATAAAGACATCACATAAAAAGAGAACAAAGGCCAATATCTCTGATGAACATAGGTGCAAAAATTCTCAACAAAATAGCACCAAACTGAATCCAACAATACAATAAAAAGATCATTCACCACCATTAAGTGGGATTTATTCCCAGGATGCAAGCATGGTTCAGTATTCCCAAATCAAGCAACATGATGCATCCCTCAATGACAAAAGCTAAAAACTATATTATCATCAATAGATGCAGAAAAAGCATTTGACAAAGTACAATATCCCTTCATGATAAAAAAAAAAACCAAAACAACCTCAAGAAAGTAGGTTTAGAGGGAATATACCTCAACATAATAAAGGACACGTGTGAAAAAGCCACAGCTAACATCATACTCAATGGTGAAAAATTGAGAGATTTTCCCCTCAGATTAGGAACAGTACAAGGATGTCATCCATTCTTACCACTTTTATTCAACCCAGTACTGGAAGTCTTAGCCACAGAAATCAAACAAGAAAAGGGAATAAAAGGTATACAAATTGGTAAAGAAGAAGTAAAACTTTTACTATTTGCAGATGACATGATACTATATGTAGAAAACCCTAAAGACTTCATCAAAAAATAGAGTGATAAATGAATTTAGAAAGTTTGCAGGATTCAAAAAATCAATGTACATAAATCCCTTGCATTTCTATACACTAATAATTAAGCAACAGAAAGAGAAATTAAGAAAGCAATCCCATTTACAATTGCACCAAAAATAATAAAATACCTAGGAATAAACTTAACAAAGGAAGTGAAAGACCTGTACTCTGAAAAATATAAAACATTGATGAAAGGAAGTAAAGATGACACAAAATGGAAAAAAATCCATATTCATGGATTGGAAGAACAAATATTGTTAAAATGTCTTTACTACACAAAACAATCTACAGATTTAATGGAATCCCTCTTAAAATGCCAACAGCATTCTTTTTTTTTAAATTTTTTTATTGTTATGTTAATCACCATATATTACAACATGAGTTTTTGATGTAGTGTTCCATGATTCATTGTTTGTTCATAACACCCAGTGCTCCATGCAGAATGTGCCCTCTTTAATACCCATCACCAGGCTAACCCATCCCCCTACCCTCCTCCCCTCTAGAACCCTCAGTTTGTTTTTCAGAGTCCATCATCTCTCATGGTTCGTCTCCCCCTCTGACTTACTCCCCTTCATTCTTCCTCTCCTGTTATCTTCTTCTTTTCTTTTTTCTTAAAATATGTTGCGTTATTTGTTTCAGAAGTACAGATCTGTGATTCAACAGTCTTGCACAATTCACAGCACTCACCGTAGCACATACCCTCCCCAATGTCTATCACCCAGGCACCCCATCCCTCCCACCCCCAACCACTCCCATAACACTCAGTTTGTTTCCTGAGATTAAGAATTCCTCATATCAGTGAGGTCATATGATACATGTCTTCTTTTTTTTTTTAAAGATTTTATTTATTTATTTGAGAGAGAGAGAATGAGAGATAGCACGAGAGGGAAGAGGGTCAGAGGGAGAAGCAGACTCCCCGCTGAGCAGGGAGCCTGATGTGGGACTTGATCCCAGAACTCCAGGATCATGACCTGAGCTGAAGGCAGTCGCTTAACCAACTGAGCCACCCAGGCACTAGAACAAATGAAATTTGTTTGGAACCATGAAAGACCCCAAATGTCCCAAACGATTTTGAAAATGAGAAACAAAACTGGAGGTATCGCAATTCCAGATTTCAAGTTATACTGTAAAGCTGTAGTAATCAAAACAGTATGGTATTGGCACAAAAATAGGCACATAGATTCATGCAAAAGGATAGAAAGCCTAGAAACACCACTATGATTATATGGTCAGTTAATCTTCAACAAAAGAGGCAAGATTTTGCAATGGGAGAAAGTCTCTTCAACAAATTGTTTTGAGAAAACTGGAAGCTCCAGGCAAAAGCATGAAAATGGACCACTTTGTTACACCAAACACAATAAATAAACTCAAAATGGATTAATACCTAAATATGAGAACCAAAACCATAAAAATTCTAGAAGAAAACACAGGTAGTAATTTTTCTGACATCAGTGGTAGCATCGTTTTTCTAGATATGTCTCCTAAGGGAAGGGAAGTAGAAGAAAAAATAAACTATTGGGACTTTGTCAAAGTTTCAGCACAGCAAAAGAACCAACAAAACTAAAAGGGAACATATTGCTTGGGAGAAGATATTTGCAAATGACATATCTGATAAGTATATAAGTATCCAAAGTATATAAAGAATTGATACAACTCAACACCAAATAAACAAAGAATCCAACTTATAAATGGGCAGAAGAATTCCTCCAAGGAACACATCCAGATGGCCAATAGATACGTGAAAAGAATTTCAACATCACTCGTCATCAGGAAAATGCAAATCAAAACCACAATGAGATATCACCTCATGGCTGTCAGAATGGCTAAAATCAAAAACACAAGAAACAATAAATATTGGTGAGGATGAGGAGAAAGAGAAACCCTCATGCACTCTTGGTGGGAATGCAAACTGATGCAGCCACTGTGTAAAACATTGTGGGGGTTCCTCAAAAATTAAAAATAGAATTATCATACAGCCCCCTTATTCCACTATTGGGTATTTACCCAAAGAATACAAAGACTCTAATTCAAATGGATATATGCACCCCTATATTTACTGCAGCCTTATTTACAATAGGAAAATTATGGAAGAAACCCATGTGTCCATTGATAGATGAATGGACAAAGAAGGAGTAGTATACACACACAGACAGACACAGACAAAGACACACAATTGGAATATTACTCAGCCATAACAAAGAATGAAATCTTGCCATTTGCTGCAACATGGATGGATCTACAGAATATAATGCTATTGAATAAGTCAGTCAGAGAAAGACAAATACCATGATTTCATTGTTTTATGGAATTTAAGAAACAAAACAAATGAATAAAGAAAGACAAACCAAAAGACAGACTCTGACATATAGAGAACAAACGTGGTTGTCAGAGGAGAGGTCGGTGGGGGGATGGGTAAACTAGGTGAAGGGGATTAAGAGTGCCCTTATCTTGATAAGCACTGAGTAATATGAAGAATTCTTGAATCAATACATTGTACAGCTGAAGCTAGTATAACACTGTATATTAACTATACTGGAATTAAAAATTTTTTAAAAGATAAAAAATGTGTGCTGAGACATAAAAAACACCTTTGTAGAACATTCTACATACATCCTAAGACCCAACCTTAAAACTTTGGTTTTTCTTTAGACTCATAATTATGGGTTCTTAGTATAAGTTCCATGGGTAGAATTTTTCCAAAGTGAATGCATTTTATTCTATTCATTCTTTCTCATACCAAATATATTCATAAGCCTACTGAACTTTGATTTTGAAAGAAACTGAGTTTTAGAATGGGAAGCAAAGGTGAAGCTATTTGTCAGTTTTGAAATACATTCCATTAGCTGATATCCTTTTAAATAGCTTGATTGTCAAGACTGCTTTTGTTATAATTCATCCATTCTGGTGTAAATAGTAATTGAAATTGAAAACTAAAGAGGAGAATGAACCTGAGAAAATGAGGAAAACACAAAACAAAAAAATTTTAAGAAATTGAGGGAACATCTAACCAGAGAAGCGTAGTTGAAGAATATCTTAGGCATTTGAAGGATAGATTTGGAAGTAATGAACTGGACATTAGAGAAGTAAAAAGGTGAAATGAGGTTAGAGAAAAAAAAAAAAACTCACAATCCTGCCTAGAACTAACCTAGTATGAGTTATTGTTTGGATTGTACCTTATTGTGTGTATGTAATCTGTGGTTATAATCCCAGCTGACTGCATCATAATTTAAAGAAATTTAATGTGATGCATCTTTCAAAGACAATACAGAGGAGTAGATTTATTATGAATGCAGGTGTTTGGAGCTCATTAACTTAGAAAGATTGGAGTATATTTAAAACTTTGCATCAAAAATTAGTGAGAAACTATATTATAAAACAAGTCAGGTAGCTCCTTCTTGATGTGAATCCTTTGATATTATAAAGAACTCCCAGGGGTCAGATAGTTGATAAATGTAAAAACACACAGTAGTAAATTACCTGGGAGGGAAATCTCTGACAAACTTCAAAATACCTAATCTGATGAGTAATGTAGAATAAATTATTTTAATTTGCATAAGCAATGTGGTATACACAAAATTCTCTGTTTTTTCAGGGCTTAGCTTAAGCATAGGCTATTGCATATTTGTTATGATTTAAAATATATTATGAAATTCTAGTTCCATTACTTTCTTTCCATTTATTAAATCTTTCAACAAGAAAGTTGTTGAATTTCCAAATAATGCTGCCCCTAATGAAGATGAATTTCTTCCCCTTTCTGCTTTCACTTAGGATGCAGAAAGTTGAAAAGTTTATCTCCCAACCTAACAACAAAAAAGACAGATAAAATGCAAATCCGTAACTCTTCTTTTAACTATCAGAGAGCTAAGGTTGCAATGCAACCAACTCGCCAGAAATTCAAGGAAAATGGTGCCACCAAGGACATATGACTTGCAAACAGTAGCATAGTATAGGTAAGAAGATTTCAGCTAAAACTTTAAACAATTGCTGAGATAATGATGTAGCCGAGCCAATATGAATTCGCTCCTTGGTTCGCTCAGAAACTACTCGGTTGAGTTTTTGTACAAAGAAAACTTTTATTTGCAGCAAATGAGATCTCAGGGAATGTCTTCCAAAGCCATGACTCCCCTAGGGAGGGTGAATGGGTTCCTTTTGTTTAGGGTTAGAATGACTATTTGTCATCCTATATAGAGTTGGGCATAAGATCGCACATACATTGTACATTATGTAAATGAGCCTGAGACCCCTTCTCGGACAGATATTTTAGTATTATAGTGAGGTAAAGGTAATTGTAGGTCATTCCAGGGATTGCTCCATGGTCCATCTGCTCAGGAACAAGTCAGATTTAGCTCAAACTGTCTGGGTGGTTTGGATGGGCTGCGGGTGGGGGATCTGTTTTGTTGGGGCAGTTGCCATCACCTAGGGTGGCAGGGCTTTTGGGTTTTATTTGCCTGAGTTAAGAGGAAACCAGAAAGAAGAGCTTAGGGGAAAATGTAAAATCAAGGTTAGTGAATACAAACAGGTATGCAGTAGAAACCAGGTCTTGGGTCTAGCTGGTGACAATGTGAGTTAATGTGAGAGTATATTTCTTCAACAAGACAACTTTGTTCCATTTGTAGGCTCTTCACAAATCTCATTATGGGCAGAGAAAGTGTTAGACCTGGGTAGGGGAGCAGCTACCATGATAGGAACAACAAAACTCTGTCTAGAACTTGATGCCCTAAGGTAAAAAGACTTAGTTCCTTGATAAAAGAAGACCAAAGAGTGAGATCCCAGTGACACAGCTGAAGATCCATTGCAACTGGGGAGAAAGAACAGAGGAAAATGAGCAAACAAAACAAACAAAAAACATTACAAAAGGTACTGCTGACTAGTTTAAAATAATTAAATTTATATGAGACATTAAGAGGAGAAAATCAAATTTAATTTTGTATGTACATGAGAGGTTCAAAGAGAGAAAGGTAAAATGAAGTATATATGCCATCAGTTATGGAATGGGATAGAGGCATGGGGCTTTGAAAGGGAGGAAGGCAATGCACAGGGCATTAAAAAAAAAGTTTGGTAATTAGATGTTTGCTATGCCATACAGATGGGTCATTCAGATAATTTTTTTTCTCTTTTAGTAATACCAATTCTGGGAAATACCCCTTCAATTTAGATTGTTCCAGGCAGAAGGGGCAAAAGATTTTTCTTAAGCCTACAATGTCTCCATTGCCTTCAGCTCAAAATAGTCCACATTTCAAAGCGGCACATTTTGGGGAGACTTGCTCTGAACCCCTTCAAAGAGCATCTTCAAAGAGCTGAAAGAAAAACAAAAAAAAAATGAGAATTCTATAAACAGAAAAACTGTGTTTTAAATTAAAGTAATAGGGGCACCTGGGTGGCTCAGTCGTTAAGCATCTGCCTTCGGCTAAGGTCATGATCCCAGGGTCCTGGGATCAAGCCCTGCATCGGGCTCCCTGCTCTGCGGGAAGCCTGCTTCTCCCTCTCCCACTCCCCCTGCTTGTGTTCCCTCTCTCGCTGTGTCTCTCTCTGTCAAATAAATAAAATCTTTTAAAAAAATAAATAAAGTAATAATGTAAACTATGGTCTTTGGTGACGATATGTGAGTGTGGGTTTATCAGTGGTAACAAATGCACTACTCTGATGCGGGATAAGCTATACAGTTGTAGGGGGAGGGGTAACGGGAAATTTCGATACCTTCCTCACCATTTTCCTGTGAACCTAAAACTGCCCTAAAAAAAAATAAAGTCTGGTTTAGAAAAAGTCAATTAATCATGAGACTGCTCTTGAGAGCACGCTTGTCATCCTTACATGGCATACAACGGGTTCCATAGTTGAAAAAAAAATCCCCAGTGTACAATTTAGAGTTACTGCTGAGGAATTTACTGAATGTTAGCGATACAATTGAAGTTCTCCTTATCAAGGGAAAAAAAGGGAAAAAAATAATGTCTTCAAACATGCATAATCTGCCCCTCTCTCCAAAAAACACCTTAACAAATTTAAAGGAATAAAATCATTCAAAGTATTTTCTCATACTAAAGCAGAATTAATCCAGAAATCAATTATAAAATATATCCTGAAATTACCCAAAGATTGGGAAATTGAAATTAAAATTGCAAAAATCATATCATCAGAAGAAAGTCATAATGAAAACTCCAAATATTTTGAATTAAGTAAAAATGGAAACAAATCAAAACTTGTAGGATGCAACTAAAACTGTTTTCAGAGAAAAATAAATAGCATTAAACGCTCATAAGAGAGGAGAGAAGAGGTCTTAAAACAATGATTGTGCCTCCATCTTGTGAAACTATTGAAATAAAATTTATCCCTTCCCAGAAGAAAGGGGATAATAAAGAATAGAGAAGGTGATAATGACAATGACACTAGAAAAAGCTTTCAGGAAATAAATGGAAGTTGGTTCTTTGAAATGATCAATAAAATTGATAGACCTTTGACTAGTCAGAGCAGGATAGACACAAATTACCAAAATAGGAAATGAAAGAGAAGACATTAATACAAATTCCAAAGATGAAAAATGATAATTGGGATACATTAAGTATAATTTTATGCCAGTAAATTTGACAAATTAATTTCGTGAATGATGCAAACTACCAGTGCTTACTTGAGAAGTGTGGCTTTGCCAGTTACTCTGGTTCTGGGTCTCTCACACATCTACAGTCAATTATGGCTTGGCTGGAAGTTTCTGCTTTCTTTCTCACGGATCCTGGCAGGATTTAGTTTTTGTAGACTGTTGGATTGAGGCTTCAGTTCCTCATCAGCACTAGTCTGGAGGACTCTCCAGATTCCTTGCCTTTTGGACCCCTTCATAAATTATCTCACAACATGGCATCTTGATTCATCATATCAAGCAAGAGAGAGGGTATGAAAAGTGAAAGCTAGCAAGACTAAGCCATAATGTATTATAACCTAATCTCAAAAGTGACATCTCATCACCTTTGCCATACTCTGTTTATTAGAAGCAAGTTACTAGGTACAGACCATCACAAGGGGACAGGATTACACAAGGCCATGAATAACAGGAGGTGGAGATGACTGAAAGTCAGATTTGGAAGATGTTTAGGACAGAAATAATATCTTTTCTCCATAAAGTTTTCAGAAAATAGAGGAGGAGAGAATACTTCGCAACATTTGATGAAGCTAGGATTACTCTTGGTCTCAGTAAAAGACAAAATAAACAAAACAAATCGAAAACCTAAACTTACGAAGACCAATATGGTTCATGAATAAAGGATGCAATCATCCTCAGTAACATAAAGCAATTCAAATTTACCAATATTTATTTATTTATTTATTTATCCAAATTTACCAGTATTTAAAAGGATAACTCATCAAGGACAAGTAGGACTTATTTTGGGTTTGTAAGATATGTTTAATATTCAAAAATTGATCAATGAGTTGCATCACATTAAAATACCAAAGAAAATTCATATGATGTTTCATGGATATAGAAAGCATTTGGCAACATTTAATATCTATTTGTGATTTTTTAAAAACAATTTATGAATAGGAAGGGAATACTTCATCCTGATAATGGGTATCTAAAAATAATCTATATTTATGCCATTTATTGGTGAAAAACAATCTACACACAAAAATGGTAAATCAGACATTATCAAAATTAAAAACTTCTGCAAAAGAAATCGTTAAGAAAATAAAAGAAAAACAATACTTCAAAACATGTAACTGATAAAAGACCTAGCGGTTGGCACTTAAGACTGGCTGCTTACAACTGCTGAGACCGATGAAAGTTTACATATTTACACTGATTTAAATATATGCTTGTGTATAAAAACATGCACTTTCAGAAGAACTTGTAGAGTATGGTTACTGGAAATTGAAAATCTCTGTTCACAACTCTGAGTTACTGTTCCCTCAATCTAAGATGTGTTAGTACATTTTATCCTTTACTATTTCAAAACAAAAAGGAATCCCAGACACCTAAAGGGAGGATCTCAAGCAAAAAAAGACAAAAAAGAGAACCTAAAGTGTTGCAATGCAAAATCCAAGATATGTGGCAATGATGTTGGATAGACTATTTTTTATAAGATACTCAGAAAGAGTATGTTGATTATGTATATATAATCCAAATATATACTGGTACCATTTTTTGCTTTAGGATCTAGATTTGTAGGGCTTAAATCTTCATCTCATATTTGCCAAAGATTTCTGTATTTTCAAGGATTTGTATATGAACATAGTTAACTCTATGATTTTGGTCTTCTCTTAAATTATCATTCTCTATAATGTATTCAATATTTGCTCCTTTTCCTATGCTTGAGCATCTACCCACTCAGGAGAAGTTTTTTGTTTTTTTGTTTTTCCTTGATCACTTCTCCCAATATTGGTCATAGGTATCATGTATATGGAGTTGATGTTTAATAATAACAATACTGGCAACTGGATCTATATCATTAATATAGATGATAATTTATAATTCAATATTAAATGTCGCTTTTCTTAACAAAGCCTTTACCTCCATGTGGTCTCCAGATTCCTGCTTTATCTATTACTTTTATTTAGCTTTTTCTTTCTCCCTTCTCCTCTTTCTTCACATTTTTGGTGTTTTATAATTATTATTTTTTTAACAGTGATTTTCACTGCCTCTTTTTGCTATTCTTGAAACACCCAAATCACACAAACTCATCCATGGTCTCTGCAATTTGTTTTCCCTCTGCTTGGGCCACTATCCCTCCTGTTAACTCTATGGCTCACTCTGTCACAGCATTTAGGTCTTTATATCAATGCAGTTTTTCTTAGCAACTCACCCTAACAACCATTTTAAATTTACTCTATCTGGGATACCTGGGTGGCTCAGTTGGTTAAGCGTCTGCCTTTGGTTCAGGTCATGATTCCAGGGATCGAGTCCCACATCAGGCTCTTGGTTCAACAGGGAACCTGCTTCTCCCTCTGCCTGCCACTCCCCCTGTTCATGCTCTCTATCTCTCTCCCTCCCTGCCTCTCTCTCTCTCTGACAAATAAATAATTAAAAAAAAATAAACTGCATCTATCCATTTCACTTGGATGAAATTTATTTTCCCCATTACACTTATTACCTATAGCATATTATGTGTTTTATTCATTTTGTTTGTGGTCTCTATTTCCCCTATATTAAATTAAAAACTCCGAGTAGGTATTGAGTTCTGCATTTGGGTTAGTGTTTTTTTCTTTAAACTAGTTGAGGGCCGAAAACAACTATTGTTCATGACAATCACAAACTTATATTAATATTTTAAATGTAAGTGATGTCTATTACATGTTGTTTCCCCATGTATACTTTCTTTTTCTTAAGATTTTATTTATTTATTTGAGAGAATGAGAGTGAGAGAGCAGAGAAAGAGTGAGAGGGAGAAGCAGACTCTCTGCTGAGTAGAGAGCCCTATGCGGGGCTCTATCCCTGAACACTGAGATCATGACCTGAGCTGAAGGCAGATGCTTAATTGACTGAGCCACTCAGGTGTCCCAGCACTCAATAATTATTAAGTGAATTAATAATTCAACCTTCAACTGTTTTGAACAACGAAGAAGAGGATCAGAGGAATACAGAAACAATCTTTACAGTTGGAGTAAGAGAATTTGACAGAGGCAAGGTTTGGAGCCCTGAATTGGGGGATTGGGAAGCCCTACGGCTGGGAAGGGGAGGAAGCCTTGTTTGTGGAGCAGAGTCAGGAAGGGCGAGAAAGTTGAAAAGAGTGCAGTGGTTTGGGACAGCACAATAAGCGATGGCCAGTGCATCCCTGGGTTGTTCAGGGTGAGATTGCTCCCCTTCCTAGAGGGCAAAGAGAGGGCCGTATTTGTCCTCTCCAGAGACAAAGGGTTAGCCAGGGAGCCCATTGGTGGAGCTCAGCAGTGGTATCAGAGGTGCATGCAGAGGGCAGAAAACCTCTTACGTTTTTGGTGTGAGCCACAATAGGCTCAAGTCTCTGTGCATGTGCTGATTTGCTACTTTTCTGGGACTGACTGAGCAGAGTGCAGAGATGACAGCAGATTGCAGATCGCCTGGCAGCTGCGTTCTGTGTCCGCCACAAGAGAGTCAAGTCTCCGCGATGGCTTTTCTGGGACAAAGGGGAGTAGGAGACTGAGTCACGTACAGGTGGCTAAGAACTTGGCTCCAGCTTTTTGCTGAGCATTACAATGAACTCTAGCCTCTGTGTGTGCACTGTGCAGTGGCTTTTCGGGGATGGGACAGGGCCGGGCATGCCTTGAGCCTCTCTCCCAGGGGAAAGGAGTGGGCATGCACATTACCGGGCCATTTGAAACTTGGACTTTTGAATCCCAGCTTTGACCAGAGGAAAAAATACAGGAGTTCTGAGGGCCCAGGTCACAAGAGACTGCTTACTTCCCTACAGGGGAGCTTCCCCTACTTCCCTCAGGAGAGCAGCACCTGCTGGGAGTTCTGCTCCCCAGGATGAGGGCTAAGGGACACCATATTCTACCTCCTACACACACACACACACACACACACACACACACACACACTCACCAGCACAATCAGACTTCAGAGAGAAACACAGCACCTTGGTGGAGGCCAGAGTCCCTTACACTAAATCCTGCACCCTGACCTGGCTGGAGCATCTTTACAAGGGCCACTCGGCTTGTGAACCGGCACAGCAGGCCTTTCCCTCAGAAAACCAACACAAACCCCCTCATCTACCAAGTCTGCTGACTTAAGAAAGCTCCAAAACTTCAGCTTCTGGCTTAACGTCACAAACAAATCAAAGCATACCTACTTCAAGGACCAAACACTCCCACTACAGGCAAGGAGGAACTATGTAGAGGAAGGCCCAGTGGGAAAAAGCAGCCAAAACAACACAGCAGAGTATAAACAGCATACAACAGAATCACTTCCTGAAGATATTGTTGTTGTTGATATTATTATTGCAGTTCTTGCTGCTTTCTTTCTTTCTTATTTTTTTCTTTTTCTCTTTCTTCCTTCTTTTCTTTTCTGGACCAAATGACTAGAAGGAGAAATTCACAGCAAAAGAAGGAACTAGAGGTAGTACTCTCTGCCATAGATTTAATCGATATGGATATAAGTAAGATGTCAGAACTAGAATTCAAAACAATGATTTTAAAGATACTAGCTGGGCTTGAAAAAAGCATAAAAGACACTGGAGAATCCCTTACTGCAGAAATAAAAGAACTAAAATCTAATCAGGCCGAAATTAAAAATGCTATTACTGAGATGCAGTCAAAAATGGAGGCTCTTACTGCTAGGGGTCAACGAGGCAAAAGAGAGTGTCAGTGATATAGAAGACAAAATGAGGGAAAGTAAGGAAGCTGAGAAAAAGAAAGAAAAACAACTACTGGATCATGAGGGGAGACTTCACGAAATCAGTGATACCACAAGTCACAGTAATATTCAAATAATAGGGGTCCTAGAAGATGAGGAAAGAGAGAGGGGAAAAAGGTTTATTTGAATAAATTATAGCTGAGAACTTCCTCAATCTAGGGAAGGAAACAAGCATTCAGGTCCAGGAGGCACAGAGAACCCCCATCAAAATCAATAAAAATAGGTCAATACTCCAACATATAATAGTGAAGCTTGCAAATTTCAGAGATAAAGAGAACATCCTAAAAGCAGCTCAGGGAAAAAAAGGTCCTTAACCTACAAGGGTGGAAATATAAGGCTGGCAGCAGACCTGTCCACAGAGGCCTGGCAGGCCAAAAAGGACTGGTATGAAATATTTAAGGTGCTAAATGAGAAAAATATGCAACCAAGAATACTTTATCCAGCAAGGTTGTCATTCAGAATGGAAGGAGAGATAAAGAGCTTCCAGGACAAACAGAAACCAAAAGAATCGGTGATCACTAAACGAGCCCTGCAAGAAATATTAAAAGAGATCCTATAAGCAAAGAGAGAGCCCAAAAGTAACAAAGACCAGAAAGAAACAGAGACAATCTACAGAAACAGTGACTTTATAGGTAATACAATGGCACTAAATTCGTATCTTTCAATAATTACTGTGAATTTAAATGGATTAAATGCTCCAATCAAAAGACACAAGGTATCAGATAGGATTTAAAAACAAGACCCATCAATATGCTGTCTACAAGAGACTCACTTAAGGCCCAAAGACACCTCCCGATTGAAAGTGAGGGGGTGGAGAACCATTTATCATGCTAATGGACATCAAAAGAAAGATGGGGTAGCAATCGTTACATCAGACAAATTAGATTTTAAAACAAAGACTGTAATAAGAGATGAAGAGGGACATGAAATCATAATTAAAGGGTCTATCCAACAAGAAAATCTAACATTTGTAAATATTTATGCCCCTAACTTGGGATCTGCCAATTATTATAAACCAATTAATAACAAAATTAAAAGAAACACATTAATAATAATACAATAATAGTAGGGAACTTTAATACACCGCTCACAGCAATGGACAGATCATCTAAGCAGAAGAGCAATGAGGAAACAAAAGTTTTGAATGATGCACTGGACCAGATGGACTTCACAGATATATTCAGAGCATCTCATCCTAGAGCAATATAATACACATTCTTCTTGAGTGCACATGGAACATTCTCAGAAGAGATCACATACTGGGTCAAGTATACAGATGAGATTGGGTGCGTTCAGGGTGGTATGGCCGTAGGTTGGGTCGAGTATACAAATAATAGCATACAAATCATGTCTCAACAAGTACCAAAAGATTGGCATATTCCCTGCATATTCTCAGACCACAATGCTTTAAAACTCGAACTCAATCACAAGAGAAAATTTGGAAGGAACTCAAATATATGGAAGTTTAAAGATTTTATTTATTTATTTATTTATTTGAGAGAGAGAGAATGAGAGAGAGAGAGCATGAGAGGGGGGAGGGTCAGAGGGAGAAGCAGACTCCCTGCTGAGCAGGGAGCCCGATGCGGGACTTGATCCCGGGACTCTGGAATCATGACCTGAGCTGAAGGCAGTCGCTTAACCAACTGAGCCACCCAGGCGCCCCAAATATATGGAAGTTTAAAAGCATCCTACTAAAGAATGAATGGGTCAACCAGGAAATTAAAGAAGAATTTTAAAAATTCATGGAAACAAATGAAAATGAAAACACAACTATTCAAAATCTTTGGAATGGATCAAAGGTGATCCTAAGACGGAAGTAAATAGCAATACAGTCCTTTCTCAAGAAACAAGAAAAGTCTCAAATACACAAGCTAAACTTACACCTAAAGGAGCTGGAGAAAGAACAGCAAATAAAGCCTAAACCCAGCAGGAGAAGAGAAATAATAAGGATTAGAGCAGAAATCAATGAAATAGAAACCGAAAGAACAATAGAACAGATCAAGGAAAGTAGGAGCTGGTTCTTTGAAAGAATTAATAAGATCAATAAACTCTTAGCCAGACTTACCAAAAAGAAGAGAGAATAAATAAATAAATATCAAATAAATAAAATCATGAATGAAAGAGGAGAGGAGCAACTATATGCCAAAAAACTAGGCAATCTGGAAGAAATGGATGCATTCCTACGGATGTATAAACTACCAAAACTGAAACAGGAAGAAATAGAAAACCTGAACAGGGCCATAACCAGCAAAGAAATTGGAGCAGTAAAAAAAAAAAAAAAAAAAAAAAAATCTCCCAATAAATAAGAGTCCCAGACCAGAGAGCTTTCCAGGGGAATTCTATCAAACATTTAGAAAAGAATTAATACCTATGCTTCTGAAGCTGTTTCAAAAAATAGAAATGGAAGGAAAACTTCCAAACTCATTCTAGGAGGTTTTATCTCGATCCCCAAACCAGACAAAGACCCCACCAAAAGGGATAATTACAGACCAATATCATTGAGGGACATGATTGCCAAAATTCTCACCAATAGGATCCAACAGTACATTAAAAGGCTTATTCACCACGACCAAGTGTGATTTATTTCTAGCCTGCAAGGGTGGTTCAACATCCATAAATCAATCAGTGTGATATAACACCTTAATACAAGAAATGACAAGAACCATATGATCCTTTCAACTGATGCAGAAAAAGCATTTGACAAAATACAGCATTCTTTCTTGATTAGAACTCTTCCCAGTGTAGGGATAGAGGGAACATACCTCAATATCATAAAAGCCATATACAAAAAGCCCACAGTGAATATCCTTCTCAATGGGGAAAAACTGAGAGTTTTTCCCCTGAGGTCAGGAACACGACATGGATGTCCACTATCACCACTGTTGTTCAACATAGTACTAGAAGTCCAAGCCTCAGCAATCAGACAACAAAAAGAAAGAAAATGCCTCTAAATCAGCAAAGAAGAAGTCAAACTCTCACTCTTTACAGATGATATGATACTCTATGTGGAAACCCAAAAGACTCCACCCCAAAATTGCTAGAACTCATACAGGAATTGAGCAAAGTGGCAGGATATAAAATCAATGCACAGAAATCAGTTGCATTTCTATACACTGAGACAGAAGAAAGAGAAATTAAGGAATCAGTCCAATTTAAAATTGCACCAAAAACCATAAGAGAGCTAGGAATAAACCAAACCAAAGAGTTAAAGAATCTTTGCTCTGAAAATATAGAATACTTATGAAAGAAACTGAGGAAGTAACAAAAAAATGGAAAAACATGCCATGCTCATAGATTGGAAGAAGAAATATTGTGAAGATGTCAAAGCTACCCAAAGTACCCAGGGCAATCTACATATTCAATGCAATCCCTATCAAAATACCATCAACAATTTTCACAGAGCTGAAACAAATAATCCTAAAATTTGTATGGGACAAGAAAACACCCTGAATAGCCAAAGGAATGTTGAAAAAGAAAACTAAAGCCAGTGGCATCACAATTCCGGATTTCAAGCTCTATTATGACAAAGCTGTAATCATCAAAACATTATGGTACTGGCACAAAAGCAGACACATAGATCAATGGAATAGAATAGAGAACCCAGAAATGGACCCTCAACTCTGTGGTCAACTAATCTTTGACAAAGCAAGGAAGATTATCCAATGGACAAAAGGCAGTCCATTCAATAAATGGTGTTGGGGAAATTGGACAGCCACATGCAGAAGAATGAAACTGGACCCTTTCCTTACACCATGCACAAAAATAGATTCAAAATGGATTGAAGACCTAAATGTGAGACAGGAACCCATCAAAATCCTAGAGAATTCTTGTTAGACACATCTCCAAAGGCAAGGAAAACAAAAGCAAAAATGAACTATTGGGACTTCATCAAGATAAAAAAACCTTGTACACAGCAAAGGAAACAGTTGACAAAACCAAAAAGACAACCTACATAATGGGAGAAGATATTTGCAAATGTCTTATCATATAAAGGGCTAGTATCCAGCATCTATAAAGAACTTATGAAACTCAACGCCCAAACAACAAATGATCCAATCAAGATATGGGTAGAGGACATGAACAGACATTTCTGCAAAGAAGACATCCAAATGGTCAACAAACACATGAAAAAAATGCTCAACATCATTCAGCATTAGGGAGATACAAATCAACACCACAGTGAGATTCCATGTCACACCAGTCAGAATGGCTTAAATTAACAAGTCAGGAAACAACAAATGTTGGCGAGGATGTGGAGAAAGGGGAACCCTCCTACACTGTTGGTGGGAATGCAAGCTGGTGCAGCCACTTTGGAAAACAATGTGGAGGTTCCTCAAAATGTTAAAAATAGAGCTACGGTGTAACCCAATAATGGTTCTACTAGGTAGTTACCAAAGGACACAAACATAGTGATCTGAATGGACACCTGCTCCCCAATGTTTATAGCAGCAATGTCCACAATAGCCAAACTATGGAAAGAGACCAGATGTCCATCAACAGATTAATTGATAAAGAAGATATTGTGTATATAGATACCAGGGAATATTACTCAGCCATGAAAAAAATGAAACCTTACCATTTGCAAGGACGTGGATATAACTAGAGGGTATTATGCTAAGCAAAATAAGTCAGAGAAAGACAATTTTCATATAATTTCACTCATATGTGGAATTTAAGAAACAAAAGAGAGGCTCATAGGGGATGGGAGAGAAAAATTAAGATGAAATCAGAGAAGGAGAGAAACTGTAAGAGACTCTTTACTAAAGGAAACAAACTGAGGGTTGGTGGAGGGGAGGTGGGGGGTGGGGTAACTGGATGATTGACATTAAGGAGGGCACGTGATGTAATGAGCATTGGGTGTTGTATGCAACTGATGAATAAATGAACTCTATGTCTGAAAGTAATGATACACTGTATGTTAATTAATTGAATTTAAATGATATTTAAAGTGATAGGGAGTTGATTAATACAAAAAAAACAATTCATCTCACAATACCTCTCTTTCTTTGAGAAAAAAGATCAATAAATCATTGTATGAGACAGAGAATTAAAAAATAATATCTGCTAAACATTAAACTACATTCATTTCATAATTTCTTAGCAAAAGATATTCTAATTTAAGGACTTTTGAGTGCTATCTTAATTCTCTCAGAAAAATCTCTGGAATGGAAACTAGAGCAGTGCAGTGAGATAACATTTGTGTACGTTGAAATAGATTTTAGCAACATCTTATAGTTTCTTTTCCAGCTTTATTGAGATATATTTGACAAAAATATATATATATTTGGAGTGTAAATGTGATGATATTATATATATATATATATATTATATATATATACACAGACACACATTGTGAAAGAATTATCACAATCCCAGTAATTATTTAGCATGTTCATCACGTCCTATAATCAACTTCTGTGTGTGTGTGGTAAGAACACTTAAGATCTACTCTTTTAGTAAATTTCAAGTATACAATACAGTATTATTAACTATAGCCACTCACCATACTACACATTAGATCCCCAGAATATATTCATCTTAAAACTGAAAGTTTATACCCCTTAACCAATCTCTCTCCCTTTCTCCACTCCCTAGCACCTTTTAACCACTGTTCTACTCTCTAATTCTAGGAGTCTGACTTTTTTAGATTCATCATGTAAGTGATATCTTACAATATTAAATAATTTTTTCTTTGTTGCTCTTCCTTAAAGAAGAAATTTCAGGGATTTGTGGGTTTCCCTGAAATATACAAAATATACAAAAATATATACAAAATATATAAAAATAAGGAAAGTAAAATAACAGATTTTACTAAAACTTAGCATTCTAACCTGAATTTTAATTAATTTTATGAATGTTAATTAATATTAACCAGTTAATTGATTAAATGATTATTAATTAATATTCATAAAATTTAATTTTTCTTACAAAATATATATTGAGTACCCTCTGTATCAGGTCCTATGTTAATTGCTTGACTTATAGGTTTGAATATGACAGTCACTTTGGCTCTCCTTGTAGAATTTACTGAAATGAGGCAAGAAAGAACATTATACAAATTACATGTGCTTCGATTGTACAAATTAGAAAGGGAAGAAATTTATAGATATATATAACATAGGAAGTTAATTTTATCTAGAAAATATTTTAATGAAAAGTGACATTTTAGTAAAGATGAAAATAATGACCAGGGAAGGATTAAATTACGTGCAGCATAGGGGAAGAATGATTTCATCAGAAAAATCTATAGTAAGAAAGAGGTAAGGGATTAGAGGTCCAAAAGAAGAAAGAACATCACAGCTAGCACATAAACATGAAATGAAGTGATACAAGAAAAGTCAAATTATACTGCCTTGTAGGCATTCCATAAATTTTGCTAATGGAAACAGGGAGACATGGATTTTTCAAGCTAAGAAATTACTCAATCAGATTTTTATTTAATGAAACTCACTGACAGCATTATGGAGAACACAATAATATTAGAAGGGAGAGTATTTGAGACTCTAGCATGAATCTAGACTTGCTGCAGGCAGAGGAGATAAAAGGCACCAAGAAAACAAGGTTGGGTTTAGCAACTGACTTTGAATAGACCATAAGGAGAGGAAGGGTCAAGTAAAACTCACAGGTTTTTTGACTTGAGCAACCAGATGGTGATTTTGCTTCATAGAGATTTCTGAAGAATGAGATTAGTAAATTGAAGTAAATGACAAACTATGCTTTGGATATTCTAAATAGTAGGTGCCTGAGAGACACCAAATGCAAATATTATGCAAACAATTGGACACAGAGCTCAGTAGAAAGCTTTCCATATGAGATGGGAAAGTGCGTCATTAGACTGTATATAGTGATATATGTCATAAGACTGGTTGAGGTGTCAAAATGAGAGAATGTAATAAAAAGATCAGAGGCCCAGGTTAAAGATCAACATTTAAGAGTTGATTTGCTCTTAAGAGAGTCTATGAGAAGGGAAATTCTTTCCTCTTCCCTTTTGGGCCTAGGCTAGTGTTCAGTAACAAATGACAGATTAGTAAGAGAAAAGCATACAGGTTTAAGTTTTATGTGATACTGAAGCTCTCAGAAGGAGATGAAGACCCAAAAAAGTGGCAGATTTGGAATGCTTTTATATGATGTTGAACAAAGAGATGCAATTGTGGAAAAGTAAAATATATGGGGCGGCTAAAGAAAGATGAAAATTATTTTAACAAGGCCTACTTATACAGAATTTTCTCAGACTTAACTTCCTATCCTTGATGAAAAGAATGTTTCTTTTCTCCTGGTAGAGGGAGGACATCTTGCAGATGGGGTTTTTATCTCCTGTTTTCAGCAAGAAAATGTGGAGATCACAGTGCTTTTCTGACAAATTCAGTGGTTTGAAGAAGTGGTCAATTTTATTAAATGATATGGAGATGTCAAGGATTCATAAAAAAAAGATCTTTGCTAAATGTGGAGATATTTTGTATATTATAATATACACAGAAGTCAAGATGGAGTGATTTAAAAAGAAGTCAAATTAAGGAAAAAAGAATGGGAGTATAAACACCTCTATAGAAATTAAACTATGAAGGGGAGAAAAGAGAAAGAAGGGAGAGAGAGTATATAGTGGGACAATGAAAGGCAGATCAGTTGGGTTATATTCTGGATCATGGACTGATACATCTAATATTTATTTCAAGCTCCACTGAACTGAACATCTTAAGTGAGTTCCTTTAATTTCTGTGAATTTTGTTTATTTCTTTAATGATTTATTCAAGGACACATAGTTATTAAGTGGTAGAGCTGGTGCACAAACATCTTTTACTTTAAGTGTGTGTGTGTATGTGTATGTGTGTCTGTAGGCTCCATGGCCAATGTGGGGCTTGAACTAACAACCTTGTGATTAAGAGTGGCATGCTGTACCAAATGAGCCAGCCCGGCACCCCTGTGAATTTTATTTTTATGTTATATAAATGTCAACAAGAAAAGTGCCTACTTAAAAGATATTCGAGATATCAATAAGATAGGAAACAAGAATATTTTCTCCTGGAGGTAGAGGCAGGCCTTGGACTGAGAAAAACAGAAAAAATATGATATTTGGCAGGTCTGACCTAGTGAAGCCCTAACACAGGGGACATTATGCATTCTTTTAAGAGAGAAAGCAAACACCAAATGGAAACTGAAGGTGGGGAAGTTGGTCTGGAAATAATTAATTACATAACCTTTAGTAAGTGTTTATTATTTGTAAAAAAAAAAATGAGCTACAAAAATTGGGCATGGTAATTTTCTAAAAAAAAAATGCATTATTTGTTTAAAAAGCTAATAGCTTCCTTGGAGACACAGACAGTATATAGGTAATTTTCAATATCTTGGTGTGGTGGTAGTTACATGGATCAGACCAGTGTAAAAACAGATGTCATCTCCATTATAAACAAAATCTACATATTTAAAAATCCACCTCTGTTCAAATTCCAATTGTGATACTAAACTTTTAGCTAAATATTTTTACTAAATACATACATGCATGCATTAGTAATGGTTCACCAGAGAAACAGAACCAATAGAATGCGTGTGTGTGTGTGTGTGTGTGTGTATGTATGTCTCTGTGCTTCACTTCATATATGTGTATGTATATATACACATATACACACATACACACAAAGAGAAAGAGAGGGAGATTTATTTTTTGGAATAACTCACATGATTTTGGAGACTCAAGTTCAAAGGTTCAGGTAGGCCTGCAGACTGGAGATCCTGGGAAGAGTTGCAGTTTGAGTTCAAGTGTAGTCTGCTGTCAGGATTCCTATTTGCTCAGGGTCGGCAATGCTATGTTCTATTAGGACATTTAGTGGATTAGATGAAGCTTACCTACATTATGGAGGATAATCTGCTTTACTCAAAGTCCACTGATTTAAATTTAATTTCGTATAAAAAACACTCTCATAGGAACACCAGAATAATGTTTGAACACATATCTGGACACTGCAGCCCAGCTAAACTGACACATAAAATTAAGCATCATAGTAAATTACACCTATCATTACAAATTGCTGTTTTGTTTAAGACTGTTACCAAATACTGCTTTAGAAGTTATGAGAGGAAGGGAAAATAAGGAATTTTAGTAGTTACCTTATTTGTTTAATACCATCTCCTTTGCCACCATTAGTGATATGTCAACATTACCACATCTTAAAATTGCCAATATGATGCCTCTGTTTTTTTAAAAAAGAAAAATGCTCACTTCTCCCCCGCTTTGACAGTTGTGGTAATATTCTGCAGAAAGCCCTTGGATAATACATTTTACATATAATAAATGCATGAAAAAATCATCTACAAGTTTATAGTTATATAACCATGTTAAGATAAAAGATTAATTTATTGCATCTGAACTATTTTAGCATTTACGGAAAGATGCATCAGAACTAGTTTCACGGGGCGCCTGGGTGGCTCAGTTGTTGGGCATCTGCCTTCGGTTCAGGTCATGATCCCAGGGTCCTGGGATCGAGTCCCACATCGGTCTCCCTGCTCGGCGGGAAGCCTGCTTCTCCCTCTCCCACTCCCTCTGCTTGTGTTCTCTCTCTCTGTCAAATAAATAAAATTTAAAAAAAAAAAAAAAGAACTAGTTTCATTATTTAAGTGAAAAATTAGGATAGCAATTTAATCTTAAGTATGCTCTCCAAACTGTAAACACAGCAAGCAGTGCTCTAGAAGTTGCCACAGTTAGATTTTAACAGTCATTATCTAGGGGGTGGAATTATGGACAATTGTTTTATACTTACAAAATCTCATTTTTTAAAAAAAACATCTATTATCATGCAATATTTATTTTTAAAAAAGCATTTTTTTCTCTAATGCTATCTCACTGAAAAAAAAAATCCCTCCCTTTCAAAACTACTTAATTAGCAAACATTACCATTTATCAACTCAAGTTAAGGAAAGCTATTTATTATCTTTCTAGGCCCAGATAGTCATTGTTATAAATTGAAGCAGGCTCTTATTCTTTTGCAAGATAAGGAACTTAGTGTAATCATTGTAATTAATTTAGCTGCACTTAGGAAAGTAACCGAAAATATACGAAATGAGACTACTATTAAGTAAAGATAGTGTTAAAGTCTTACAACATCTGCCAATTAAGCACTCGGTATTAAGACTTTTATGGGACTAGATGCGTATTCCTTGCATAGCTAGTTTTAAGCTATTTGCCATCATCTAGACATTTAGGGTCAAGTTTGCAGCTGGGATGCAATTGATTTCTTCATGACTTCAGCAAAATAGCATGAGACAGCTCAATAAACACATAGAAGCTCTTTCAGTAGTGTATTCCCAGTTATAGCCGTGCCAAGTTGGATTTGAATTTATATCTGAGATTCTAGGTTGGCTTCTTCTGCACTATAGAGTGAAAGCTTAATAGGGATATAAAATCAGTGTGTTGATAACTAAACATTTGGTAAAACTAAAAATTCCAAGAAAGTGAAGAATAGAGGCTAAAAGATAAACTGTTTGCTGTATCAACATGGAAAGGTGACTATGACTTAATTTTTGGAGCTATTCTTTTTAAGACATTGGGTGTTATGCACAAACAATGAATCATGGAACACTACATCAAAAACTAATGATGTATGGTGATTATAACAATACAAAATTTAAAGAAAAAAGTATATATAATTATTGTACCATACTTGTATTATGTATTATAGTGAACGGGGCCTATATTTAAAACTGACATGATAGTCTTTGGAAAAATTCAGACAACGAAATATGAGTAATACATTTGGTAAAAGGTTTTGTGTTAATTCCACTTTAAAAGAGATTGAGAAGAAGTTGGAGTCTATGACAGAAGATATTTGACCCAAAGTGGAAATGAATATTTCTGTGGTGTAAAACATATTCTACTTTAAATCTTTTATCTGTGAAAATAAATAATATTTCAAAGAGATAAATCTTATGCCTCAATTTACAGAGTTTGGCAACTATTTTGTAGCATATTAAGAAGTAAAAACTGTTATGTATGGACTCAGTCATTTTGAATGAACTCTACCCACTTGAAGTAAAGTGATCACAATTAAATAGTAATCTTTCCATTTAGGGAAAACATGCTTCATTTTGTCCTGTGCAAATTGATACTACCAATTTATTTACTTTCTGTAAACAAACTTTGCAGCAAAGTTGAGTAATAAAGCTTGGATGTCTCACCTTACTCTTTATCTGAGCTCATGGTTAAATCCTTGATGGTTGAAATATAAGACACACACTCAAAATACCTCAAAATCACATATATGTATTTACGCAAAACACCTTTTTCCAATCTCACCCACACATATGACATAGGAAAAGGTAGAATCTATGAAAAGTTCTCTTGATGGTAGCCCCCAAGCTTAGAATGCAGGGTCCTATTACTTATACATATAGGGTAATAATGAAATTAAACTGGAAGTTCACCCATGCTCTATAAACTTGGAACCAAGATGATGTGGATGGATAATATTTTGCAGATTTTTGTGATATGACTAGGCCAACAAAATGATTTTGAATAAATATGATTCAGTAGATTAATCCAGTTGGAAGTTTTAATTTTTCAAGTGTATTATGTAGGCACAGGTCACGATATTGGGGAATAAAGTGTTGGCAACAATGGTTGTAAAAGACTGGTCACAGAGCCTCTGAATTTCCAAAAGTACTCCCAAGAGATAAAGAATTCTAACACTTTATATTTGATTTGTTCTCCTGATTTGTTAAAAGAGTTTTTTAAAAGATTTTATTTATTTATTTAAGAGAGAGAGACAGAAGGAGTGAGAGCATGAGCAGGGGGTGGGGCAGAGGGAGAGGGAGAAGCAGACTCCCTGCTGAGCAGGGAGCCCAACATGGGACTCGATCCCAGGACGCCAGGATCATGACCTGAGCCAAAGACAGACGCTTAACTGACTGAGATGCCCAGGCACCCGGAGAATCTTATTGGAATGGTTTATATAGAGAGTTTGTTGATGGCTGTGGTATTAAAATTAAAATTGAAATATATTTGTATTATTGGATGAATATATCGTGGTTGTATGTATTCATGCACGTGTGTGTATACATGTATATATGCATGCATTCATAGAATCTTATAGCATATACTGTTGCCAGGTATTAAATTGTTCAAATCTTGGGGAGCCTGGGTGGCTCAGATGGTTAAGTGTCTGCCTTCAGCTCAGGTCATGATCTCCAGGTCCTGGGATCAGGCCTCACATGGGGATCCCTGCTCAGTGGGGAGTCTGCTTCTCCCTCTCCCTCTGCCTCTCCCCCTGCTTATGCTTTCTCTTTGTATCTCTCTGTCTCAAATGAATAAATAAAATCTTTAAATAAAAACAAAATAAAATAAAATAAAATAAAAAAATTGTTCAAATCTTGACTAACAGACATTTTCCAAGCCTGTCTGTAATCTACTTCTTTTGACTTTCCTAATTATTATTTCTATTCATCTGGTAACATGTCTATTTCTTATAGGCTGACTTTGTTAAACATAGTTACATTGTAACATACAACCACATTCAAATTATCACAGAGATAAGAACTCTGATAATAGGTTAATTAAGAGAAAACAAGTTGATAGTGTGTTAACTAATATGCTGTGAGGCCTGAATGCATTTTTGTCATACTTAAAATTTTTTTCACCACTGTTACTAGTAATAATGTTAGTAAACAATGATAGATACTTAACATAGAACTAAAACACTGAAAAGTTTAAAAATACATAATTCTTCCATCAAGCATCAAATAATATCCCATTGTGTTTTCACCAGTGTAATACACATGTGTGCATGCACACACACACACACACACACACACACATAGTCACACATATACTACCTTCCTATATAACTCAGGGAAATTAGAGAGGAAAACCATGATATATGAATTAGAGTTTTCCAAGGAAACAGAACCAACAGGAGATTAGGTAAATACATAATAGATATGGATATAGATATAAATATAGATAGTTATAGCAAAGAGAGAGGGAGAGAGATTAATTTATATTAAGGAGTTGGCTTATAAGATTGTAGAATCTAACAAGTCAGTACAAAATCTGCAGGGCAGGCAAGCCGACCAGAGACCCATCGAAGAGTTGATGTTGCACTTTTGAGTCCAAAGAGTTCTGAAGGCAGAATTCTTTCTTCCTTGGGTGACCGACCACATTTTTTTCTCCTAAGATTGAAGAAAGATTAGATGAAATCCACCATATTATGGAGTGTAATCTGCTTTACTCAATGTCTATTTAATGACATACCAATCACATCTAAAAACTATGTTCACAGCAACATCTAAATTGATGTTTGGTCAAAAACTGAGTTTCATAGTTCTAGCCAAGTTTACACATAAAACTAATGAATATATATAATACAAATATTGCTATTGCTATACCATTTCACATACTTGTAGAGTTTTTTATGTACAGATTTTCTGTAAGTAATCAATTTTGCAGCTACTCCAGAAGATTTTGCCGAATTCTTTTGGTGTTCCCCAGGACCACCAAAAAATATGATGTAATCCAACAGCACATACTTTAAGTTAGATCATCTTAAACATAATTAGAAAATTTGATGAAATAAATTTTGTCACATTCATGCATTATAACCAAGATAACTGATAATACTTTAATATAAAATATACATATTCCTTAATTATATTAATAATATTCTCATGTTGAATAAATATTATTTCATAAATAAAATTTTAATTTGTTAATATTATTTTATCTTCTGGAAGTACCAGTTTTTCTTTAGCTATTCCCCTATTTTTGGATATTTGGTGTTTCTATTTTTTGCTCTTTTAGATAAGGCTGTAATAAAATCTATATATGTTCATATTAGTCTTTGTATTATGAGATAACTTTATAATTTCCTTTATATAATTAATTTACTGCCCCAAGCTGGTAATTTTCCTTTCTCTTATGTTTTAAAATAAAAATCCTTTATTGTTTATTTTAATGATCTCTCACATTACCCCTTTTTCTTATATATACATTTTTATGAGGACTGTCACTGCCTCTAGCTATGTATTTAACAAGAATCTGCAAGTTAATTGTCGCTATACTGTGAGATTTGTGAGATTATTGTTAGTTAATTATCTCTAGGGTAAATCAATCATTTTGCCAAACCTGGTGCAATTAGCTGAATTTAATTCTGTCTTCTCAAAATTCATATGTTGAAGCCCTAATCGCCATGTACTGGGGATTCAAGAAGTGGGGTCATAAGGGTGGAGCCCAGATCTGAGAGAGCTAATGTCTTTATAAAAGAGGAAGAGACACCAGGGATTCCCTCTCTTTGCCTTGTGAGGACAGGAGAAGGTGGCCATCTGCAAACCAGAAAGATAATTCTCACGAGAAACTGATCCTTGTTGGAATCTTGATGTTGTTCTTTCCAGACTCTAGAAATATGAAAAAGTACATTTCTATTGTGTAAGCCATCCATTGTATGATATTACATTATAGCAAGTCCAAGCAAATTAATATAGATGGTATAGAGTTTAAATGAAAAACATACAGTTCTCCATAGCAAAAGATTTTAGTTTTAAAAGTTTCAAGTTAACTGGTTCAGAATTATGTTAATACATAATTCCATACCATAGAAATTTTCATTGCCCTTTTTAGTAAAAAAAAAAAAATAAAATCCTAAGAATATATAAAATAAATATTGATTTAGGTAAACTTTTATGTTAATTCATATGTAGATATACATTATACATTTCCTTATATATCTTGTAAGATGTAATAGCTTCATGAATCAATATAATCCTATTCTTTTGAGATTTTTATCAATTATTGGTAACTGGAACAATAATACATTGATAATGAAGGATTGCTCTATATTATATAGATATGTTGTGAGGTGTGTTTGTGTATATACATCTATAACTATCTGGAATTTTTTTACTTTTCATTGCTCTTACTTGTTGCTCTTTAATAATATACCAAATTATTTATAATACTTAATATGTAAATATTTAAAATAAGAACACTATTCTTCAGAAATTTAAATGTCTTTTTTGTTAATACTCAATCTTCGCAAATAATGTTTGAATCATTTATCTATTTTATTATAGTGAAAAGCCTTATTATTGTAATCAGTACAGACTCACGTTAAGAATGTGTGCTCACCTACTGGGGTATTTACCCCAAAGATACAAATGTCATAATCTGAAGGGGTACGTGCACCCCAATGTTTATAGCAGCAATGTCCACAATAGCTGAACTATGGAAAGACCCAAGATGCCCATCAACAGATGAATGGATAAAGAAGATGTGATGTGTGTGTGTGTTATGTATATATAACACACACACACACACACACACACACACACACACACACACACGAGAATATTATGCAGCCATCAAAAAACAAAACAAAACAAAACAAAACCGAATCTTGCCATTTGCAATGACATGGATGGAACTAGAGGGTATTATGCTAAGTGAAATAAGTCAATCAGAAAAAGACAAGTATCATATGATCTCACTGATATGAGGAATTCTTAATCTCAGGAAACAAACTGAGGGTTGCTGGAGTGGTGGGGGGTGGGAGGGATGGGGTGGCTGGGTGATAGACACTGGGGAGGATATGTGTTATGTTGAGTGCTATGAATTGTGTAAGACTGTTGAATCATAGACCTGTACCTCTGAAACAAATAATACAGTATATGTTTAAAAAAAAAAGATAGTAGGAAGGGAAAAATGAAGGGGGGGAAATCGGAGGGGGAAACGAACCATGAGAGACTATGGACTCTGAGAAACAAACTGAGGGTTCTAGAGGGGAGGGGGTTGGGGGATGGTTAGCCTGGTGATGGATATTAAAGAGGGCATGCATTGAATGGAGCACTGTGTGTTATATGCAAACAATGAATCATGGAACACTACATCAAAAACTAATGATGTAAGGTATGATAACTAACATAACATAATAAAATAAAATTTAAAAAAAAGGAGTGTGTGCTCACTTGTTGGGATGAGCACTGTGTGTTATATGTAAGGGATGAATCACTAAATTCTATACTTGAAACCAATTTTACCACATATGTTAATTAACCAGAATTTAAATAAAAATTTGAAATAAAAAAGTGCCATATTCTTAATTCAGTGAAACTATACTGTATAGAAAGCATCTTTCAACTAACATCTTGCAAGAAGATAGAAGTATTTGAAAAAAAAAAGTGTGTTCAGTTTCAGTGTAAAATCCAGTTTGAATTTCTTCTTATGTATGAAATCCAATTCTGTCAGTAACTGTGTGGCAAACAAAAACATTTCTTAAACTCTGCATGCCTCACATTTCTCATTTTCAAAATGGATATTACAATATCACAAATAGTAGGTTGTTATAAGAATCTTATAAATTCAGTTGAAATGCTTATATCTGTGTGTACCACACATTTAAGGACTCAATAAACATCAGCCATTACTCTTAACAGTAAAAATAGTAATAGTAGATAACTTAGAATGTACCAGAAAACATAGAATTGTGAGGGTGGACACACTTGATTTATTCCAGGCTTAGGGGCAAAGCACTTAGTGCTTTCCATTAAGTATGATATTAGCTGTAATATTTTCATAGATCATTTATCGAGTTGAGAAATTTACCTTCTATTTAGTCTCATTTTGCTGAGTATTTTGCATTTTTTTCTATATCAATTGATATGATCATGTGGTTTTCTGCTTCCCTTAAATACTAGTTTATTTTTAATTCAGAATATCTTCAAATTGACCTTTTAATTTCTTCTTTGGCTTAGTTGTTGTTTAGAAGTATGGTGCTTTGTAATTTCATCTTCCAGATACTATTGTTATTGATTTCTAATTCAGTTCTATTTTGAAAATCATACTTTGTATATTTTCGATCTTTACAAACTTATCAAGACTTGTTTTATGGCTCATCACAAGGCCTATTCTTGTGTATGTTCTGTATGCTTTTCAAAATAATAGGTACTCTTCTTTCAAAATATTTCACTCTGAAAGTTTCCTGGATTGCTTTATGAATACCAATTAGCTTAAGTTTATGATAGTCTTAATTTACTTTATCAATTTTATTTTTTAATTTAAATTTAATTAACATATAATGTATTATTGGTTTCAGAGGTAGAGGTCAGTGATTCATCAGTCCTATATGATACCCAGGGCTCATTACATCACATGCCCTCCTTAATGGCCATCACCCAGTTATCCCATCCCTCCGCCCTCCACTCCAGCAACCCTCAGTTTGTTTCCCGTGATTAAGAGTCTCTGATGGTTTGTCTCTCTCTCTGATTTCGTCTTGTTTTATTTTTCCCTCTCTTCCCTTGTGACCCTCTGTTTTGTTTCTTAAATTCCACATGAATGAGGTCATATGATTGTCTTTCTCTGATTGACTTATTTCGCTTAGTATACTTTATTAATTTTAGATAGCAGAATGTTGAAATTTCCAAATGTAATTTCCTATTTCTTCTTTCAGTTCCTTCATGCATTCTGAAACTCTGTTATTAGCTACATACCTATATTTTTTTGTTAATTTGACTCTATTATAAGGAGATATTCTTTTCAGTGATAGTATTCCTTGTTCAGAAGTCTGATATTACATAGTCCACCCAAGTTTTGTGGGATTTTTTTTAGAATTTTCACCATATAGGGGCACCTGGTTGGCTCAGTCATTAAGTGTCTGTCTTCGGCTCAGGTCATGATCCAGGGTCCTGGGATCAAGCCCCACATCAGGCTTCCTGCTCAGTGGGGAGCCTGCTTCTCCCCCTCCCACTCCCCCTGCTTGTGTTTATTCACTGTGTCTCTCTCTGTCAAATAAATAAAATCTTAAAAGAAAAAGAATTTTTACCATATATATGTTTTCTTTTAATTTTTATTTATCTAGGTCTATATATTATAGACCTAGGGTTAGCACAGTGCCCACTGGACCAAGATTAGAATGGAGGTGAAACCTCCTACATCAAAGAACACTTCAACAAAATCCTTTCTCTGCTATGACTAAGCAGAGTTCATCAGACCCACAAGAAACATTACAGAATCATTAAATCACTTGATAAAAAGGCAAGGTCAACTGTTTCAAGAGAGTGACTAGATTTTTCTTGTTCTTTTTCCACATAGCATTAGAAATGCATACCAATCTCTTTTGACCAAACTCAAATCTATGCCTACTTCTCATCTATTCTCTAAACTCATGTTAAATCTGATCAAAAAGCAAACCACACGATCTACAGAACCCCTGAATAATTTATCTCTAATTTACTTCACCAGATTATCCTGAATAAAGTTCCCTCTGATTTATTTTTTTTAAAGATTTACTTACTTATTTTTTTTTAGAGAGAGAAAGCAAGTGAACAAGCAGGGAGAGGGGCAGAGGGAGAGGAAGAGAGAGAAACTCCAGCAGACTCCCCACTGAGCAGGGAGCTCAACCTGGTTTTGATCCCACGACCCCAAAATTATGACCCACGCCAAAACCAAGAGTCATGCTCAACCAACTGAACCACCCAGGCGCCCCACCCTCTGACTTTCCTTACACAACTGGCAAGTGGTATAGTGCTCTTTCAGGCTGTTACGGTGTTCATGCTCCTCCCACTACAGTGACTACATAGGCTTGTTCCCCTGCCTGAGATCCTCTTGCCTCCCTCCCTAACTTCACCTCATTATTTCCTACATATATTTAAATTTATTCTCTAATATTAACTCTTTTGGAATCTTCTCAACCAAGTAAAACTCCTAATTAAATTCTTATCTTATATTCTTCTCATTCCAATTGTAGTTTCACATTAATTTGTATGATTACTCGAGTAATGTCTTTTTCTCTAGAAGACTATAAGTTGCAGGAGGAGCCTCTTCTATACTTTAAGCCCCATGTTCACTATAGTATCTCAAACAACCAAAATAATCCCTGGAGAACTGTTAGTATTGAGAAATTATTTGTCAAATAGCAAAATGAACACATCCATGGGAAATTTAAGGTGGAGGAAGGCCTCCAGGATGAGAGACCAAATTAATTTTTTCTAATACTTCAAGTAAATAAATGTTTAAAAAAGATACATGAAAATATACTCCCAAAATATTTAGTATATATAGGGGGTTATAGATGGTATTACATATGTATCCTGCTATAGATGCTTGTTTGTATGAATCTATGTTGTATGTATATATGATATATGTATTCTAAAGCTAGTAATTTATCATAGAGCACGTTTTGAAATTCTTTATAATAAGATATTTCAGTCTCAAATATTCATGTGGAGATTTTTATATAAATATTCCAGAACTGTACAGTAGTACTTGAACTGAGGGGACCCAACTGAAATTACATCCAAGATTCTGGTGTTTAGGAAGTTTAGATAAAATGAACTCCACCCACATAAATTATGTCTTTAAAAGTTCCATTCTCATATGTACCACTTAATATGATGTTAAAATTGTCTTCCCTTTTCTCTTTCTGATAGTATAAAGTCTATCTTTGGCATCATGTGGCTGCTTCCCATTTTCCTGTGTTGAGAAAAATGGAATTTTTTGTCAAAAAATTATCCATGTTGAAACTCCAGTGCTATTATTACCATTCCCTAGTCCCTGACTTATGTTTTGTTTTGTTTTTGTTTCTTTTTGGAAGAAACATTTTTTAAAAATTCTTCTCTTAAAGAGAATCAAATTATTCCTAGTTCTTTCATTTAGACTGATCTCTAGCCTTTATTTCTTTCTAGTTCTAAGTGGCACATAACTAAATTAGCTTTTTATTGCTACTGTTACAAGTCACAACAAATTTAGCAGTTTGTAACACCACCCATCTATCATAGAGTTAATCTGTGTCAGATATCTGGCACTGTGTGACTGAATTCTCAAGGTATGAGCCAGAGTTGTGGTTCTCATCTGGCACTCAGGTCCTCTTTCAAGTTCAGTGGCAGAATTCAGCCCTTGCAGTTGTAGGACTGAGAACACCCATTTCCTTAACAGAATCCCTCCTCATATCAAGTCAGTAATGATGTATTGAATCATTTTTATGCTTTAAATTTCTCTGACTTCCTCTTCTACTCCCACTCTCTGCTTTTATGGAATCATGTGATTACCCTAGGCCCACCAGATAATCCAAGATGGCTTTCCCATTTCAAGGTCAACTGATTAGTAATCTTACTTATATCTATAATATTTCTTTTACTATGTAGCATAACATATTCATGAAGTACCATCAGGTGGAAGAAATGATGGGAGCCAAAATTCTGCCTACTATGTTCCCAATTATATTTGTTTCCTTGAGTTATACAGATATCTATATACTCCCTAATAAAGAAATAATATTCCCTTGATTATGTCATCCCAACACCATTTCTATTCTTACAGTTGTTCATTATATACCTATAATCACCAAAGTAAAGTCCATCTCCTAAGTGAATAGAGAAGATGCCTCCTTGTGCTATATATGGTTGAGCTTCTAAGTACTAATAGTTAAGTATTATATTCTTGACTGGAGTTGTGCAAATATCCTGAGATAATTCATTTATTACATGATTAGAAATTATGTACTTAATGCCTACTAAATGACAGGAACACTGACAAGAACTGAAATAAACAGGACATATTTTAGAAATATTTTACTTATAAATTACAAAGTTAATTTAAAACTTCTAAAAATTTTGTGAAAATCTTTTGTGTATTCTGTAAAATGGAAGTTAATCAATGTCATTTTATCATGCTGTATTTAACATCTATCCATGAATATGTTGTTTTCCTTTCTCTGAAACTTTAAATTGAAAAATATATTTTAAGATGAAAATTGAAGATAATATTTAGAATATGTTTGTTTGCTGTTCTGAAATAGAACTGTTCATAGAAAAAATACAAAAGCTTAAAGCTGTAATCATGACTTTATTACAGTTATTATAAAACGGGTCAATGACATTCTGGGAGCAGAAGAAAAAATGTAAATAAAGTTAGATATTTCAAAATTTGATTTATGAATTCAAATATTCCAGTATTTCATATTTAATTGTATAGTTTTCTCTACTTTATACTTGAATTTTCTCAAAAAATAAATTAATTAAACTTAAATTGAAACATAGATGAGGTGAAAATTCCTGCAGGAAATAACTGTTCTGGCCTGAAGAAAACTCCACAAGTCAAATACATACATAATTTTTCATAAAACACAATATTAAAGAGGGGAATAATAATAAGTACCTGTTCTGCACTCATTATTGAAGGGTCACATTCCTTTGCTCTTTTCCTGTCAACCTTAAAATATTCCTATGGATTAAATTGCCAACCTAAAATCAAAATAACTGGGTTGGGTATTAAATAAATTAAAATAATTACTGGCTAATTATTTTATCCATTTAAGATGAATTATATCCTTTCTAAGAAATGTCACAATACTTGTATATGCAATACATTATTGGAATAACACATTTAATCTATTAAAAGCTATGAATGAGATCTTATTTTTATTTTTTAAAAGATTTTATTTGTTTATTTGTTTATTTGTCGAGAGAGAGAGAGAATGCACAGGCAAGGGAAGTGGCAGGAAGAGGGAAGAGCAGGCTCCTCGCTGAGCAAGGATCCCGATGCCGAACTTGATCCCAGGACCCTGGGATCATGACCTGAGCCAAAGTCAGACACTTAACTGAGCCACCCAGGCATCCCTGAATGAGACCTTTTAGAAAAGGATTTTTTTTTTTTTTAATTTTTACCATGACCCATGGTAAATAAAGATGTGTATGTTTTATTGTAAGCCTGTATACATACATTTTATTTGTTTTATTAACAGTTGTGAGTATATAAATTTGTCTTACTTAGCTGTTTATGCATTTATTATCTTTCTTGCCATGTAAGCAAGATTTATAAAACTACCTCTTGTTATTCATTGCCACAATTCCCAGAAATTATATGATAAAGGAAGATTTGCTAAGTGACTAAATGAGATAATAATTGAATTAAATATTTAGTTCTATGAGCTATTTTAGTAAGTATCTTGATAGGTTACTACAAAGATCAAAGAACAACGACTTTGACTAAGGGCTGATGAATGTACAACTGAAATCTCATACATAGCCCTATACAAGAAGTATAATCATAGGCCTTTGCTGGTTTCAAAAATACTTAAAATGTCCAAAATACTCTTGTAATTCTTATCTTAAATGCCCTTTAACATTACTATTAATACTAAAATGCAGAGATTGTTTCATGATATAGCCATTCAATGCATACTTTCCAAACATTTGCAACATGCTCTATGGATATTACCGTATCTTTGCCTGGATCTATACTGTCTGTTTAAAAGGAAGAATTTCAGAGTAAGCATGTACATTCTAGACTAGTGACAACTTCAGAAATACTAGCATCACAATGAAAAATATATGAAGTAGCTCCACATTATTCAGCAATATAGCTTATAGTTCATAAAATTTATTTTTTCACCCTCAGGCTTCCTAAATGTTACTTTAGTTTCTAGTCAATGCTGAATCTAATAAAAATAAATATCAAGAGAGTATTTCTTTGCAATTTCAGTGCATTTTTCTCTATGTGGAAAAAGAGACTTAAACATCAAGTGTTTTCAATCAGAATATTAAATTTGGGATATCCATATTACTTGGTTAGATAATAGAAGTGATGATGACTTCAACATTTTTTCAACTATTTTCAACTTGTTCCCAACTTATATAAGTTCCCTATTTCCCAAGCTTCAGCCTACTCTTGAAGCAGAAATGCTGTGGAACTAATAGTGATTTAAACAGGTCATGATATACTGACTTCTGTACAACCCTTAGTCATCTGAGCGGTTGTTAAAGCTGACAGCCACAACCAGAGTCTGTCAAAGAGTGTTTGCCTCTTTACAGCAAGACAATTCCACTAAATCATATAAATATAATAATATAGTTGTAATAGAAGGTGCAATTGGTACAAAATTTGAACATCACTATATTATTCACAATCCTTCTTTATCTTAAAAATAATCCCTTCTGGCAAACCATATGTAGTATTCAGTAAGAATACTTATTTACAGGAGTCTTTATACATTTACACATGTCTTCACTTTTTTTATACACAATGACTTAAGAACTTAAGAAGAATAAAAAGTTAAAGAAAACCTAACTTATAAGCTCTCTTACTAAAAGGACACCCAATAATTTTGTATTTTCTTATGACATAAAAGAAAATATATTAAAAATGCCACTTCACAAAATATGTTAAGAAAGAAAATAAAGAGTGTGTGTTACAGAGTAAATACACTTGGCTACAATTAAACTATTTGGAGCCTGTAGTTGTACCTCTGAACCAAATTAATGTGTGATTTTAGCTAGAAACTGAAACTTTCAAAACCTCAGTTACTTTTATAAGTAAGAGTGTTTTATGAGATAGTACCACATAATTTTTAAAAATCAATTTTTAATCACATTAAGACATTCCCAGTAATATTAAAAGAAAAATTTGAAGAAGAAAATGTTTTAAATTTTATAATAATTATTTTGATCTTTCAAATATGCAAGCCAGTATACTTAGAGCTGGAAGTGTCCTAAGAGAAAAAGCCATGAATCTCATAGTGTTAATAAAAAAGGAACATGGAGAGGCACCTGGGTGGCTCAGTTGGTTAAGCCTCTGCCTTCGGCTCACGTCATGGTCCCAGGGTCCTAGGATCGAGCCGCGCATCGGGCTCTCTGCTCAGCAGGGAGTCTGCTTCTCCCTTTCCCTCTGCCTGCCACCCTGCTGCTTGTGTGTGCACGCTCTCTCTGTCAAATAAATAAATAAAATCTTTGGGGGGAAAAAGGAACATGGAATGACATAGAATAAAGCAAATAACAGCAACTCACATTGAGTAAGTACTTATATTCCAAGCATTGTGCTAAGGACAATGAATATATGATAAGACAGATAATAGATAGCAAATGTTTCCTTATATGATAGATGTTATAACCCCGTTATCCCAAGAATCCAACTATGGTGAAAATATAAACCTCTTACTTAAGAATAAATGACTCACAGAGGTTCAGTTTAGTTTTTCTTTTTCTTTTTTGGTTAATATAATCTGTGTTTAGCTTATTCACAGCACTGTCTCTTATTTGCCTAGATTTTCCCTAGTCATGCCAGTAGTTGCCTCTATGACTTTCTTTTTCCTAAAATTCCAGTTCTGATAAGTAAAACCCATTAACATTTACTTTGAACTATGATTCATTATGCAATTCTGGTACTTTAGCTTTGAGAAGTAAATTTATTTTCCCTTAATTAAAAAGTAATCATTACTTTCAATTATTCCTAAAATTCCAATTTTGAGTTTGGCCATGAGTAACAGAAATATATAACAGTGCCTTAAACAGTATAGAAGTTTATTTTGATACTTTTATCACCTAAATCAACCTGAGGAAAGCTGTCCAAGGTTAAAATGATGACTCTACTCCAGAACATTCTCAAGAACCAACAGCTAACCACTCCACCAATCCTAAAACATGGTTCTAAATCATATGATCCAAGATGTTGTAGCAATTCTAAAGGTAGCAGAATAGAAGGACAAAGAAGAAGAAGAAAATATCCCTTAAGGGAGGTAGCTGATAGGAGTCACTTTGGCTTACAAAACTTTGGACAGAATTTAGTTACAAGTCCACTCTTACCTTCAAGGAATTTTGATAAATGTGGTTAGTTATATAGTATGGGAGGTCATGTATCTTGCTAAGAGTACTTGAAATGAAAAAAATAGGTATTATCTCTGCTGCATTTCATAACATACCTAAGATAGGGACTTTTATAAAGGGAAGAAGGTTAGAAGATTTCAAAATTTATTAATTTTGCCATTATTTAGTGCAGAGGTTGGGCAGAGTTTTTATGTGCTCAGAGTTCTGCAGTTTTCACTGGTAGGAATACAAAATGGTATAGCCACCTTGAAAGGTAATTTGATAACAACACCAGATGGCGTTAGACACCTCCTCTGAAATCCCATAGATACCTATAGATTTTAATGGACAGAAGGAAAATGGCTTCGTTAGAAGCTATTTTATGCTGTAAAAATCTCATGAATTTTCTGAAACAGAGGTCACTACTACTAAGCAAGAGATGCTCAAATGTTATATCAGAAAGAGAAACTTGAAATAAAAGAAAACATAGCAAGAACAATATGGCACTGGCAGACCTTTCCAAAAGCACAATAGCAGGATGATCATCTTGCCTCTGAATCTGTGCAAATGCTGTTAAAACAAATGTGATGCATAGGGATTTTTCTGTATCTCGATCTGCAGCTCTACATTCATTTCCAAGGAAATGAGGAGGATGTCACTATCATCGATTCTGCTTTTGTAGCATTTTAAGCGATATAATGGACTAAATTTATAATCTTCAGAGCAAGGAATTGATGTGTTTATTCAATATTCTGTGTTTATGAGCTAGGCAGTGTCAACAAACCTGTCAACAGTCTTAGGCAGGATGGATGAGATAAAAACAATCCTACTTTTGACAAAACAAAAACAAAAACAAAAAAGCAAACATTTTTTATGTGTGCCTGTGTGGGAAGCACTACCAAAAGACTAAAATCTTGGTAGGCAAGGAGTTGCAGCAGCAACCTATTCACCTCTCTAGATGATCCTTTGAGTGCCAATAAAACCTTGAACACTTCACTTTCAAAAAAAGCAGAATCATGTTACAGTTTAAGAGGTCCAAGAGCCAAAGTAATGGTCTGATCACAACCTCTGCCAGCTTTACTAATGTGAAGAAAACACAGAAAGCATAGAATGTTCTACTTAGGTCCAGTGATGGAGGATCAGTGAATGAGAAATTCATGGCATCACTATCATTTTCTTTACACTCCATTTCATCTCAAAATGATTATTTAAGTGGAGTGAAAACTCAATTTTGTCAGACTGTATGTATGGGCTAGAAAGGATTTAGATAAATTATTCCACTTTCTTGAGCAATGAACCATTCTAGCCTAACCCAGAATGAAGAGACTTTTCTACAATAAATTCCAAGAGGATAACTTCCATGTCTACTTTATTTAACATTCCATCTCCAGGGATTAGCATTGTGCTGAAATGTAGCAGGCAATGATTATTGAATGAACTGATACATTAATGAGATGATAACAGCATCACATTTTTAAGTATGTGTTGGACTTCAAAAGCACTATAGTGACTTTGGGCATCGAAGATGCTAATAGCAGGAAGAAATAGTGATGCAGAAAAGTCAGAGTGGGACGAGAGTATAGCATAGCAATCAACAAATATAGTTTCAGAAACAAAGAAAAACAGTTTGTGAACCCAAGGAGGTGATTATAAGCTAGGTCTACCCCAAGAGTAAAATAGTTAAAAAAATAAGTCACCCTTATTATAACAGTTTTGATATATAACAGATATTATCATAAAATTTAAACATTTCAAGTGTACAATTCTATGGTGGTTTTTAATAACTTTAATGAGTCATATAACCATCACCACAAATCACTTTTAGAGCATGCCCTTTTCTCCAATAAATTCTGTCATGCCATTTTATAGTAAATCCCCACTCCTACCCCCAGCCACAGGTCCACCACTAATCTACTTTTAATCTCAATAAATTTGCCTTTTCTGGTTATTTTTTGTAAATGTAATAATAGAATATGTAGTCTCTTAAGTATGGCTTCTTTCACTTAGCATAATTTTTTTGATCATTTGTATGCAATGAGCATTTAATCTGTACCTTTTTTGCAGCTGAATAATGTTCCATTCATGTGGATGTAATATATTTTGTCAATGTGGCCTATAAACACACAAACACAAACACGCATAGTTAGTTTTCATTATTCATGGTAGTTTTATTCTGTAAAGTCTCCATGAACATAAAGTTAATGAATGCTGAACCACTGTTCCTGGGGTGGGGGTGGGGGGAAATATAATCTTAGACCCTAAAAAGAACTCTTCCTAATAGATTTTATTTTCTTTCTTTTACAAAGGAGAAAGCAACGTTCAAAAATATTAAGTGACTTACTTGAGACTCCTCCACTAACAGGTACCCAAGTTGGGATTCAAACCTCTTTAGATGATCCAAGAGCTGGAGCTTCTTGCACTATATTGCACTGTTGCCTGCCATCTCTGTTCTCTGTCTGCAGGAGGTTGAAACAGGCTGGCCAAGCATTATCACCTTATGTGACTTCATGTGGGAATTTTCATATCCAGTAACTCTAATTATTTACTATTTGCTAAATTAAATTTTTATATATAGATGTACACATATATAATTCATATACAGTCAATCCTCATTCTTGGATTCCATATTTGAGAATTTGACTATTTGTAAAAATTTATTGGTAAGCCTCAAATCAATACTTGAGACAATGTTGTTGTCACTAGCATGCATGCTCAGAACAGTGAAAATTTGAGTAACCAGACATGCACATGGCGGTACTCTGGCTTCTTGTTTCAGCTCTCATACTGAAAATGAAGTGTCCTTTTCAAGATCTATTTGGTGTTACTTTTTCACATATTTGCACTTTTTGTTGGTGATTTACATGTCTAAAATGGCAACCAATCTTAGTGCTGAAGGACTGTGTAACATTCTTTAATACAAGAAAGTTATGATTTGCCTTATGGAGAAAATACTTGTGTTAGATAAGCTTTCTTTGGGTATGAGTTATAGTATTATTGGCTATGATTTCAATGTCAATTAATCAACAATATGGTATATCCAAAAAGAAGAAGATATTTTTTAATCTGTGAGGGCATTCTGGAGAGTGCTAAAGTAATATCTACAGTGATGGAAGAAACTATGGAAAACTGGCTAAATTTGTGGATTCATTATAAGAAGATGGATTAAAAGTATAGTGGACAGCATTGTTATATGAGGCTGAAAACTCACTCATGTAACTGCATTCCCATTGTGGATGGGCTGAACAGGAAGGCCCAAGGTCACTCCTGCTGGTTGCTTCAATTTTCTGCCATATGACCTCTTATCTTCTAGCAAGTGAGACTAGACTTCACATATGGTATTCTCAAGTTTGCAAGAGATGAGAGCATAGGAGGGAAGTCCTCTTATGTCCTAGGTTCCTGAACACATACATCTCTTTTCCTATATCATATTGATCCATACAAGGTTCAACCAGTACAGATTCAAGAATATAAATAATTATTTCTTCATAAGAGAGCCCACAACTGTTATACTGCAAATATGTGTGGACAGAAGAAGATGCTATACATTGGGAGCCATTTTGATAATCATTTACTACACTGGGTATCCCTTTTCTCTACAAGCTCAGGCCAGGATTTTTCTCATTCCATCTGAAATCATGCCACTGACAGTACAAGATGAAATTGTGTGGACTAGGCTTCATATACCTTCTGTGATATTAAAACAACCTAGGTTCTTATTTGTAATTTATAATATAAAGTGGCATCTTAATTATTTACTTATTCTGTGAAGCAAGCATATAAATATAATTTATAATATAAATACTGAAGAGACTTCTAGTGATCAGAGAAATGAAATCAATGGACAAAAATCTGCCCACAATAAATAGCCATAGAATAATTCATATATGCAATCTTTTAAATAAAAGAAGGATATTCCCCAATGAATTACATGAGGCAAGAATATTCATGGTTTGAAAATAGAAAGAGAGATAAAAAGCTTCCAGGACAAACAAAAACTAAAGGAATTTGCAACACGAGACCAGCCCTACAAGAAATATTGAAAGGGGTCCTCTAAGCAAAGAGAGAGACTAAAAGTAACATAGACCAGAAAGGAACACAGACAATATACAGTTATAGTCACCTTATAGGCAATACAATGGCACTAAATTCATATCTTTCAATAGTTACCCTGAATGTAAATGAGGTAAATGCCCCAATCAAAAGACAAGGGTATCAGACTGGATAAAAAACCAAGACACATCGATATGCTGTCTGCAAGACACTCATTTTAGACCCAAAGACACCCCCACATTGAATGTGAGGGGGTGGAAAACCATTTACCATGTTAATGGACACCAAAAGAAAGCTGGGGTGGCAATCCTTATATCAGACAAATTAGATTTTAAACCAAAGTCTAGAATAAGAGAGGAGGAAGGACACTATATCATACTTAAAGGGTCCAGCCAACAAGAAGATCTAACAGTTGTAAATATTTATGCACCTAACATGGGAGCAATCAATTATATAAGCTAATTAATAACAAAAGCAAAGAAACACATCGACAACAATACAGTAATAGTGGGGGACTGTAACACTAACCTTAATGAAATGGACAGATCATCTAAGCAAAACACCCCCAACAAGGAAATAAAGACTTTAAATAACACACTGGACCAAATGGACTTCACAGATATATTCAGAACATTCCATCCCAAAGCAACAGAATGCACATTCTTCTCTAGTGCCCGTGGAACATTCTCCGGAATAGATCAAATCCTAAGTCACAAATCAGGTCTCAACCGGTACCAAAAGATTGGGATCACTCCCTGCATATTTTCGGACCACAATATTTGAAACTAGAATTCAATCACAAGAGGAAAGTCAGAAAGAACTGAAATACATGGAGGCTAAAGAACATCCTACTAAAAAATGAATGGGTCAACCAGGAAATTAAAGAAGAATTAAAAAAATTCATGGAAACCAATGAAAATGAAACCACACTGTTCAAAATCTTTGGGATGCAGCAAAGGCAGTCCTAAGAGGAAAGGATATAGCAATACAAGCCTTTCTCAAGAAACAAGAACGGTCTCATATACACAACCTAACCCTGCACCTAAAGGAGCTGGAAAAAGAATAGCAAATAAAGCCTAAACCCAGCAGGAGAAGAGAAATCATAAAGATCAGAGGAGAAATCAATGAAATAGAAACCAAAAGAACAGTCGAACAGATCAATGAAACTAGGAACTGGTTCTTTGAAAGAATTAATAAGATTGATAAGCCCCTGGCCAGACTTATCAAAAAGAAAAGAGAAATGACCCAAATCAACAAAATCATGAATGAAAAAGGAGAGATCACAACCAACACAAAAGAAATACAAACAATTATAAGAACATATCATGAGCAACTGTACGCCAGCAAATTAGATAATCTGGAAGAAATGGATGCACTCCTAAGGATGTGTAAACTACCAAAACTGAAACAGGAAGAAAGAGAAAATCTGAACAGACCTATAACCATTAAGGAAATTGAAGCAGTAATAAAAAATCTCCCAACAAACAAGAGCCCAGGACCAGATGGTTTCCCAGGGGAATTCTACCAAACATTTAAACAAGAATTAATACCTATTCTTCTGAAACTGTTCCAAAAAATAGAAATAGAAGGAAAACTTCTGAACTCGTTTTAGGAGGCCACCATTACCTTGATCCCAAAACCAGACAAAGCCTCCATCAAAGAGGAGAATTACAGACCAATATCCTTAATGAACATGGATGCAAGAACTCTCACCAAAATACTAGCCAATAGGATCCAACAGTACATTAAAAGAATTATTCACCCTGACCAAGTGGGATTTATCCCTGGGATGCAAGGTTGGTTCAACATCTGCAAATCAATCAACGTGATACAATATATTAACAAAAGAAAGAACAAGAATCATATGATCCTCTCAATAGATGCAGAAAAAGCATTTGACAAAGTACAGCATCCTTTCTTGATCAAAACTCTTCAGAGTATAGGGATAGAGGGTACATACCTCAATATCATAAAAGCCATCTATGAAAAACCTACAGCGAATATCAGTCTCAATTGGGAAAAAATGAGAGCTTTTCCCCTAAGGTCAGGAACGCGGCAGGGATGTCCACTATCACCACTGCTATTCAACATAATATTAGAAGTCCTAGCCACAGCAATCAGACAACAAAAAGAAATCAAAGGCATCCAAATCGGCAAGGAGGTGGTCAAACTCTCACTCGTTGCAGATGATATGATACTTTATGTGGAAAACCCAAAAGACTCCAACCCCAAACTGCTAGAACTCATATAGGAATTCAGTAAAGTGGCAGGATATAAAATCAATGCACAGAAATCAGTGGCATTCCTATACACCAACAAGACAGAAGAGAGAGAAATTAAGGAGTCAATCCCATTTAAAATTGCACCCAAAACCATAAGATAACTAGGAATAAATCTAAACAAAGAGGCAAAGGATCTGTACTCAGAAAACTATAAACTACTCATGAAAGAAATTGAGGAAGACACAAAGAAATGGAAAAACTTTCCATGCTCATGGATTAGAAGAACAAACATTGTGAAGATGTCAATGCTACCTAGAGCAATCTACACATTCAGTGCAATCCCCATCAACATACCATCCATTTTTTTCAAAGAAATGGAGCAAATAATCCTAAAATTTGTATGGAACCAGAAGAGACCTCGAATAGACAGAGGAATGTTGAAAAAGAAAAGCAGAGCTGTTGGCAAAACAATTCCGGACTTCAAGCTCTATTACAAAGCTGTCATCATCAAGACAGTATGGTAGTGGCACAAAAGCAGACACATAGACCAATGGAACAGAATAGAGAGCCCAGAAATGGACCTATAATTCTATGGTCAACTAATCTTTGACAAAGCGGGAAAGAATGTGCAATGGAAAAAACACAGTCTCTTTAACAAATGGTGTTGGGAAAATTAGACAGCCACATGCAGAAGAATGAAATTGAGCCATTTTCTTACACCACACACAAAAATAGACTCCAAATGGTTGAAACACCTAGATGTGAGGCAGGAGTCCATCAAAATCCTAAACGAGAACACAGGCAGCAACCTCTTCGACCTCAGCCACAGCAAATTCTTCCTAGAAACATCGTGAAAGGCAAGGGAAGCAAGGGCAAAAATGAACTATTGGGATTTCATCAAGATAAAAAACTTTTGCACAGCAAAAGAAACAGTCCACAAAACCAAAAGACAACTGACAGAATGGGAGAAAATATTTGCAAATGACATATCAGATAAAGGGCTAGTATCCAAAATCTATAAAGAACTTACCAAACCCAACACCCAAAGAACAAATAATCCAATCAAGAAATGGGCAGAAGACATGAGCAGACATTTTTCCAAAGAAGACATCCAAATGGCCAAGAAACACATGAAAAAGTGCTCAACGTCGCTCGGTATCAGGGAAATCCAAATCAAAACCTCAATGAGATACCACCTCATACCAGTCAGAGTGGCTAAAATTAACAAGTCAGGAAATGACAAATGTTGGCGGGGATGTGGAGAAAGGGGAACCCTCCTACACTGTTGGTGGGAATGCAAGCTGGTGCAACCACTCTGGAAAAAAGTATGGAGGTCCCTCAAAAAGTTGAAAAGAGAGCTGCCATATGATCCAGCAATTGCACTACTGGGTATTCACCTCAAAGATACAAATGTAGGGATCCGAAGGGGTACGTGCACCCCAATGTTTATAGCAGCAATGTCCACTATAGCCAGACTATGGAAAGAGCCAAGATGTCCATCGACAGATGAATGGATAAAGAAGAAGTGGTATATATACCCAATGGAATATTATGCAGCCATCAAAAGAATGATATCTTGCCATTTGCAACGACGTGGATGGAACTGGAGGGTGTTATGCTGAGTGAAATAAGTCAATCAGAGAAAGACATGTATCATATGACCTCACTGATATGAGGAATTCTTAATCTTAGGAAACAAACTGAGGGTTGCTGGAGTGGTCAGGGGTGGGAGGGATGGGGTGGCTGGGTGATAGACAGTGGGTAGGGTATGTGCTATGGTGAGCGCTGTGAATTGTGCAAGACTGCTGAATCACAGATCTGTACCTCTGAATTAAATAATGCAATATATGTTAAGAAAAAAAAAAAGAAGATAGCAGGAGGGGAAGAAGGAAGGGTTGGGAAATCGGAGGGGGAGACGAACCATGAGAGATGATGGACTCTGAGAAACAAACTGAGGGTTCTAGAGGGTAGGAGGGTGGGGAGATGGGTTCGCCTGGTGATGGGTATTAAAGAGGGTACATTCTGCATGGAGCACTGGGCATTATGCACAAATAATGAATCATGGAACACTACTTTAAAAACTAATGATGTAATGTATGGTGATTAACATAACAATAAAAAATTAAAACAAAACAAAAGACAACCAACAGAATGGAAGAAGATATTTACAAATGACATATCAGATAAAGGGCTGGTATCCAAAATCTATAAAGTACTTATCAAACTCAATACCCAAAGAACAAATAATCCAATCAAGAAATGGGCAGAAGACAAAAATAATAATAATAATTTTAAAAAATAATAAGAATATAATAATATAATAACAAAATGGAAAATTAAAATTTAGTTGTATACATGAATATAGCAGCCAAATTCATTCACAAATTCTCTCATCCAATAAAGTAGTATATAAAAGCCTAAAAATGATGAGGTTTAGCCTCATTACTCTTAGTAAAGCTATAGAAAGGAATGTTGTCCCACAAAATTCTATAAGCTATGCAACAACCTAAATATAAGCTTTCACAAAAGTTTACTCAAATGGATCATAGATCTAAATGTAAAATGTGAAAGTATAAAACTTCTAGTAGAAAACTTAGAAGAAAATCTAGGTGATACTGCGTTTGGTGATGAGTGTTTAGATGTAACACCAAAAGCAAAAGTCATGAAAGAAAAAATTTTACGTAAGACTTTATTAAAGAAAAATTTTATATTCACAAAACCACTGTTAAAAAAATATAAACAAGGCACAGACTGGGAGAAAATAATTGAAAGGTATGCTGATGGTCTTGATATCCAAATACAGAAAGGATTCATAAAACTAAGCAAGAAAAAAAAAAAAAAGGCAGTCTGAACAGACACCTCACCAAAGAAGATATACAGATGGCAAATAAGCACAGATTATTAACATCAGATATCATTAAGGAATTGCAAATTAAAACATCGAGGTACTAGTAAACACCTATTACAATGATTAAAATGCAAAAAATACAGGTGAATATGTGGAGCATCAGAAACTCTTACTCATTACTTGTGGAAATGCAAAGTGGTACACTCTGGAAGATAATTTAGAACTTTCTCACAAAGCTAAATATAGTTTTCCTTATCATCCAGTAATCACACTCTTAGGTACTTATCAAACTGTTTTAAAAAACTATGCCCCCCACACACAAAAAAACCCTGCAAATAAATGTTTATAGCAGCTTTATTCATAATTGCCAAAAAAATGAAAGCAACCTTTTTCCTCCAATAATGAAATGGATTTATAAAATTTGTGTGACATCTATATAATGGAATTTTATTCAGCAATAAAAAATAATTAGTTATCAAGCCATCATAGACATGGATGAATGTTAAGTGCATATTACTAAGTCAAAAAAGTCAATATGGAGAGTATGTACTGTATGATTCCAATTATATAGCATTGTGGAAGGAGTAAAACTATAGAGACAGTAAAAAGAGCAGTGTGTCAAAGGTGTTTGGGGAGAAGGGAAGAGTTGACTAGAGAGAGCACAGGGAACTTTCAGACAGGTTATGTCTGTGACATATAATCACAGTTACCTGACACCATGCCTTTGTTAAACCCATTGAAATTTAATGTATGAAATTTTTAAAAATATTATATAGGAGGTTGGGTATTCCTAGAATAGAAAGCAGAATGTGACAGAATACCCTGTTTCAACTACATTTAACAACCTCACTGTTTTAGTCCATTTGGGCCACTGTAACAAAATATGACAGAGTGGATGGCTTACAAACAGCAGAAATATTTTGCACATATTTCCAGAGACTAGAAGTCTGAGATCAGCTAGCATGACTGAGTGAGGGCTCTCTTCTGGATTGCCGACTTCTTGTATCCTACATGGCAGAAGGGGCCAGGGAGTTCTATGGGATCTCTTTTATAAGGGCATTAATCCCATTCTTGGAGGCTTCTTCCTCATCATCTAATTACCTCTCACAGGCTCCACTTGCCAATACCATCACACCTGGGGGTTAAGATTTCAATCTATGAATTTGGGTAGACACAAATATTTAGACCATAGCACTTATAAAGGGGTGGAGGAAAATGTGCTGACCTAAATAACTATGTAAATGAATGGAATCTTTCAAACCGAAGGTAAATTATATATAAAGAATGAAATCTTGGATTATGTACAATGTACTTGTACATAAACGATGCAATCTAAAACATAAAAAACAATGTTTTTTCTATAGGGATACATGTTAACAGTTCTGATGGTGCTATAATGTATATGGGAATTGAACCCTTAAGTAAATGGATAGCAGAAGGTGAAAGTTAGGTTTTACAATTTTGGAGTGGGCATTTACACACAATTATGGGGATGAGACTGTAATGACCCATGGGGTAATGGATTAGAATTGGAGAAATCAGTATGGAGGCATGTATATAGATAGAGAAATATTTATAGATATATGCATATACTTAGGTTAGCAACATACATATATTTTCCTACCCCGTAAGCTGGAAGGGCCTAGAAGCAAAGAAACTCAGTAGCAATGATTACACTTAGCATCTCAGTCATGGTTTCAAATATCGTTTGCCAACAGAAGCAACAAAGGCTTCTGATTTGAAGACTAAAGAAGAAACTATACAAAATGAGCCTAGAGCATCTTGTAGTGTCAGTGGATGATACAGAGTTTAGCACACATAGTCTATGCACACACACATGCATGCATGCACACAGTGATGGTGGCATGTCAGAGGGACATAGATGCCAAATGAAAGAGCTTCTGATGGCCAAAACTATAGTAATTTAAGGAATGAAGTAATACATTAGTACTGGATTATAATTCAAAATATAAAATAAATATTCATGAGTCCATACTGATGTAAATAAAGGATTGAATAAGTAAATGGGGAAAAAGATAAATCTTCCATGCAGATGTATTCCACATAATTTATGTAGACATTTCATCCTCGAGGAGATAAATCATAACTCCTCACTACTTAAGTGTAGGTTGTACTAAGTGACCTTTCAAAAGTACAGTGTGGAAAAGGGTATGGAGAATAACTTTCTAGTGGAGAAAACTCACAGGTAATACTTCAGCCAGGTAATCAAGGTCAATATCAAAAGGGATAAGATTAGCTGATGGTATGTATCCTTGATAAGATGTGATAAAAATGACACTTTAATTATGTGGTCTTCCTCTCAAAAACCAGTAACTCCAGTCTAAATATGAGGAAAACATCAGACAAATCCCAGTAGAGGGACATTCTACAAAACATCTGTTAAATTAATTAAACAAGGAGTCTATTAAACTGCAGTGCCTCTAATGCTCTGGTGGCCTATGTAAGCAAACCAAAATATAAGCTTGTAAATTCCTCAAGGTTAAGAAATCAAAACCTAAGGACAACCAGTCACAAACAGCTAACTAGGTTTTAAGCTACAGTCAGTCAAGCAAATAATTTTCTTTCTTTACTTCTACAACTTCACTCTACAGATGGTCCCCGTTTTACAATGTTCAACTTATGATTTTTTTACTTTACAATGTTATGAAAGTATTGTACATTAAGTAGAAACTGTACTTCGAATTTTGAATTTTCATTTTTTTTTTCTGGCCTAGTAATATGCCGCAAGATAGTCTCTCCTGATGCTGGGCAGCAGCAGTGACCCACAACTCCCAGTCATCTACACATTCATGAGGGTAAACAACTGATACACTTACAACCATTCTGTATCCATTCAACCATTCTGTTTATCACTTTCAGTATAGCATTCAAGAAATTACATGAGATACCCAATGCTTTACGATAAAATAGGTTTTGTGTTAAATGATTTTGCCAAACTTAAGCTAATATAATTGTTCTGAGACACTTAAAGTAGGCTTGGCTAAGTAAGCTATGATGTTCAGTTGGATAGGTGTGTTCACTGCATTTTTGACTTAGGATATTCTCACTTTATAATAGGTTTGTCAATAAGGACAACCCCATCATAAGTACATGAAGATCTAAGTTTTTTTTTTCCCCTAGCTCCAGTCAATGGAGTGCTCCTAACCAATTCTGGTTTGGAACTACCTGATTCTAATCGATTTTTGCTCAAATAAGCTCTTAAAATTGTTAATATGCCTTAGTTTATATTTTAACATACCTCACCAGCATTCCTTGAAACATTCATCAAAAACAAAGAAAGTCTAAGAAACTGATACAAATGAGAGAAGTCCAAGGAAACATGGCAACTAAATGTAATGTGGGGTCCTGGATGTGTCCCTGGAGTGGAAGAAAAGGTAAATAACTAAAAACTAAGAAATGTGAAAAAAAAAAGGAATGGACTTTAGGTATAATGATGTATTAACATTGGTTCATTAATTCTATAAATTTATCATAGTAATGTAAAATGTTGTTGGTAAGGGAAAGCAGGTACAGGGTATATAGGAAACCCCTGTACCAAATTTTCAACTTTTCTATAAATCTAAAATTATTCTAAAGTATTTAAAATTATGGCAAATATTATTCTAAGTAGGACAATATTTGAAATATTTCTCTATAATCAGCAATAAAACGTTTCTTGTTATCAATACTTCTTTTTATCAATACTGCTGTCATTATTCAGAAAGGATTTAGGTAACAATTCTACACAAACTCAAATGAAAATATGTAACATCTTGAATGTGAAAAACAACACTGTCATTATATGCACATACCTGGAGTGCTAAAATTAAAATGAATTTACAGAGCAACTATTAACTTTTTAATGTGAATTTAAAAGGATAGTTAGCCAATCACTAGAGTGAAAAAGCAACCTATGAAATGGGAGACAATATTTGCAAATCATATATGATTATGATTTAATACCCAGAATATATAAATAAGTCCTACAACTCTCAGTAACAAAGAAAACAAACAACCATTACAAAATGGACCAAGAGGGGAAAAAAAAGGACCAAGGACTTGAAAATTTCTCCAAGAATGATATACAAATGGCTAACAAACAAATGAAAAGGTACTCAATATCATTATTCATTAAGGAAATGTAAATCAAAACCATAATGACATACTACCTCATATCCATTAGTATGGCTACCATTTAAAAAAATAGTAACATTTATTGGCAGGGACAAAGCATATCCATTAATATGTCTACTATTTAAAAAAATAGACAGTAACATTTATTGGCAAGGACAAGGCAAAATTGGATCTCTTGTCTACTGTTGGTGGGATTATAAAATAGTATAGCTGTTGTGGAAAACAATATGGCAGGTTCTCTAAGCAATAAAAATAGAATTACCATATGATGCAGGAATTCTACTTCTGGATACATATCCAAAAGAATTGTAAGCAGGGTCTTGAAGAGATATTTGTACAGTCATGTTCATAGCAGCATTATTCATAATAGCCAAAAAGTGAAAGCAATCTATGCCCATTGATAGATGAATGGGTAAGCCAAATGTGTTATATACATCCAAGTGAATATTATTCAGCCTTAAAAGGGAAATTCTTAACTATGCTACAACCTGAATGAAAGTTGAGGGCATTATGCTAGATGAAATAAACCCATTGCAAAAAGACAAATTCTGTACAATCCCACTTATATGAGGTGCTGACAGTAGTCAATTCAGAGAGAGAAAGTAAAATGGGGTGTTGCTGGGGCAACAATTAAACGTTTAAAAATTCATAGAAAGAAATTCAGTACAGTAATCAAATTCAGAGAGAGAAAGTGGAATGGTGATCGCTAGGGCAATAATTAAATATTTCAAAATTTGAAAAACTGATAATTGGTTAGAAAGCCATAAAATCAGTCATATTTCTCTATATCAGTAAATTTTTAAAAAAATTAATTTTAAATAAAAATAATGTTATTTGTAATTACCACACAATTTTAAGGAAATTAGAAATGCACCCAATCAAACTTATGCAAAGTTGTTTTGTTAAAAATATTGAATTCTATTAAAAGACACCTAGATATATGGAGGAGTTTATTTAATACAGATGAATCTTAGAAATCTAATTTTCTATGAAAATGCAACTTCTAAAATACTACATACATTTATACCCTTTATCTAGAATTTGTAAACAAAAAACAGCACATCTGAATAACATGCTGTCTAAAGATATGTGTAGTAATATTTTTCAAAAGAAATAATGAATGCACAAATCAAAGTCTGGTGTTTATCTCTGGGCTAGAGGGTGGGAAGATGGGCAAATGGAGGAGAACGTTAAGTGGATGCAAAGTATGGCGATGCTCTGCTTTTTATGTTGGATGACGGGCTCACAGCAATATATTTTAAAGAAAAAAAATTATAAAAAAAGAAAGAAAACCAAACCCAATTTACCAATAATGTATGACTTTATAGCAGCCACTTTTTAATTTTCAATGGAAAAATTGGACTTAGGAATTCAGACAGTTTACTTATAAGAAGAAATCTTTGACTTCATATTCTTTAGGAAGAAAAGCTGAAATACAAATGAACTATATGAAATAGAAATGCACTCAGGGGGAGAAAATGATAGGATTCCTCCTTTCTGTGATTCTCTGGATGTATGATTATGTAGCTACAAGCATTCAATGCATGTGGGTTCAGTTTACTCCTCCATTTTACTAGCTACCACAAAGTGGAATCAGCCTATCTGAGGACCTGCTTCTATTGACTTTATTAAAAGTTGCTTAATATCTTTCTTGGCACATGACCAGCCAGGAGGGAGTGCATCAAATTTCACTTCATTGCTATTACTATAGTTGCATTCTGAATTTTTATGCTGTCATACATCATACTGAGTATGATTGTTTTATGTAAATTTGATCTAGAAGTAAGTTAAGAATAGCAATGTTTAAGATGATATAGTAGAGTATCTAGAGAAGACCTTAAAACATGGGCCAGTTGATGCAGTCAGATACTCCTAATATCATTTTAAAATTGGCATTTGAGTTGCTAAAAAGGCAGTTAAGTTAAATAACAAATTTATTCAGCTCTAATGAATATTTGATTGGTTTTCAGAGATAATTGCCCTCTATCAGGGTCAAAGCATTAACATGAAAATTAGTCATTATCTTCTCCATGAGAATTGGAAAATTCCCTATTAAAGTTTTTGAAAGAGCTTTTCAATGAAATAACTTTGCATACTGTTGGCATGTTATAATCATTTAAAAATGTCTCTTCAAATCTCATTTATGTATTTATTTAAAATCATATTTTTAAGTTCACAGAAAATGTCTTCAGAAGCATAGGGATAATATATATTTTTCTGGTAGTGGTATTAATATAGGGAAATAAGAAAGAAAAGAAAATGGACGATTTTTTACCCTTTCTGTTGTTTATCCATTACCTATTATCAGTTGTTCACAATTAGCAGTTCTTAATAAAGTTCAATAAATAAAATATTTTGGGGAAGGTAATTTTAAAAATTGTCTTACATTTTTAATATGTGATATTAAAAAAATAAGTTGACAGCCTTTGATATAGTATTACTGGAAAGATATAGATGAGTAAAAGAAGTAGATACTGCTCTTGAATCTGATTGTGGATTATGAAAACTACATAAAATACCTATCTCACCAGTAAAACTAATATGCTGGAGTTCTACCTCAAACTATAGCAGAAAATCTCCAACCGAGGCACAGAGAATGGAGGAGTTTGGGGGACTTACTTGTCTAAAATACATTTGGTCTAATATTCCTTGAGTAAAATGGCTATACATTAAAGAAACAGAATGCTTGAGAACTTCCAAAGGAGCTCTGGCATAAGAATAAAATTATGGTATTTCCACATGGGATTTACTAGGGAAATACTTCAATGTGACAACAGAAAGAAAAGTCTGAAAGTTTGACTTTGAAAACTAGTAGCTGAGGGTAGTGTGTAAATTGTTACAAGACAGATAACAAAGGCAAAATTAGGCCATTTAGATTAAAAAAATAAAAACCTATGGTCTGAAGGGATAAAAGAACTGTTAAAATAATGACAAACACAGAGAGTAGCACTCGATAGCATCAAATACCTGAGGGTGAATCACAATTATGATGATACGTCTTACTAGTGACTTACTGTAGGATTATAGAATTTAGGCATAGAAGAGTGATATTATTTTCTTTACTTCAATGTGCTACCATAAAATCTCTACCTTTTCTTTATGACATATCTTAAATATTACTTATCATTTATGACATAGCTTAAATACACTCTCCTCCATTCTCCTGGGGAAAGCTAGCCTTAGTTATTTCTCCTCTCTTTGTTCTCTGTCTTCAGGTTGATAAAGCATTTATCACAGTGATGCCAGTATCATATTTCAAATATTCTAAATGCATATTTTTCTATATTCTAATACCTCTGAAACCTGGAAGTGTGTTATAATTAATGAGATAAGAGGAGATTAGCTCAGTTTTAATTGACAGTATATTTTTCTTTCTTAAGAGTATATAAAATAATTGTGTTATAATCCATGGCAATTTAGGGTTGCTGAAATATAGTGATAAATATCTTTATCAGCAGGCAGTGGGTCCTCAAGGGTGAGATCCACATCTTAAACTTTTATGTTTCTTAGAGTCCCAAAGAGTGCCTGTCATATAACAGATGAGCAATACATGGTTAAATCATGGCACCTATCATTATCAGTCTGATAATTATTGTTCCATTACAAATAACAAACCCTCAAAACTTTTTAAAGAATGTATAGGTAGAATTTAAATAAAAACTTGAAACAACAAAAAAAGCATGCTGTTAAAAAAAAAGTACCCCAAAAATGGTGAAATAAAAGCGATAACATATGTCCCTCAAGTACAGATTATTTACAACAGAAAGGACATGATGCTTCTTTCAATACATACATAATCACAAAGATGGCAGGTTCATATGAATTAGGGAGAAACGGTGTAAATAACCAATATATATATAACCAGCTATCAAGGTCTAGGCCTAATTGACAAATTTAAGAGAGAGATAGTTGAGGTGAAATGCAGCCCAATCACTTATTAACTGGTCACCCTGAGAATTTAATTCTGCACTGTATCATGACCACATAATTCATTGTTTAAAACAATAAGTTGTTGAGAATAAAAAAGGATATTATGATGTCAGGACAATTTTACAGATTTTATTAAGCCATAACCCTAACTCCAGATAACTCAGAGAAAATCGAAAAATTCTGTATATTTGTGTATTTTCCTCCATTTCTATACTGATCACTTTTGTTCAGGATCACTTTTTATCAGCCACCACTGGACTTTGTAAAGCAGTTTTATTTTTTTGTATTTTATTTTAAGATTTTATTTATTTATTTATTTGACAGAGAGAGAGAGAGAGAGAGAGAGAGAGAGCACAAGCAGGCAGAGAGGCAGGCAGAGGGAGAAGGAGAAGCAGGCTCCCCACCGAGCAGGGAGCCCGATGTGGGGCTTGATACCAGGACCCTGGGATCATGACCTGAGCTGAAGGCAGACGCTTAAATGACTGAGCCACACAGGTGCCCCTGTAATACAGTTTTATTGAGGTATAATAAACTGTACCCATTTAAAAGGTAGAAATGAATTTCTATAGATGTATTTACCTCTGAAACTACTACCACAATCAAGATATAAAACATCTCCTTTACCCTCATTTGTTGTTCATGCTTGCATCAACTTCCAGTCCCATGAATCTCTGTAGTGTTTTGTCTATATGTACCTTAGTTTGTAATTGAATGTTATATAAATGGAACAATACATAATGACTCTTTAGCACCAGGCTTCTGTCAGCATAAAAATTTTAATAATCATCTGTACTGTTTTTTGTATCAGCAGTTAATTCTTTTTCCATTCACTTGTTGATGGGCACCTGAATTTTTTTCCCCCAGCTCTGGTCTTTGGTAAATAAAGCTGTATACTTTTTTGTTTAAAATATTTGTGTGGACATATGTTTTTATTTTTCTTGGAGTAGAATGTCTAGGTCATATAATAGCTGTATGTTTAACTTTATAAAAACTGTCAATAGCTTTCCAAAGCAGTTGCCCCATTTTTAAGACTCACCAGCAAGATAGTTCTTTCACATTTTCTCTAGCAATTATTTTTGTCTGTATTCTTTTTTTTCTATTTATCCTAATGCTTTTGGTTTAAACCATTCCTGTATGTGTGTGATGTATCACAGTGTAGCTTTATATATAATTATAGAAACATTCTGGATATACAAAATGTTTATTAGAACTATGCATTTCAAATATTTTATCTAATTCTATGGCTTGCCTTTTCTTTTCTTAAAAATTACTTTTGAAGAGCTTAAGTTTTAACCTTAATAAAGTCAAGTATTATTTTGATACTGTACATAATTATTTTATAAAGCAGTGCTACACAATGGAAACATTGCGATTTATATGATTTCACCAGGAATAATACTATTATGGTGAGCCTAGATACTTTTTGAGAAAAATCACTGAGAAGTTTAAAACCTTGAAAGTTGGGCACCTGGGTGGCTCAGATGGTTAAGCGTCTGCCTTCGGCTCAGGTCATGATCCCAGGGTCCTGGAATCGAGTCCCGCATCAGGCTCCCTGCTCCTTGGGAGCCTGCTTCTCCCTCTGCCTCTCTCTCTCTCTCTCTCTTTCATGAATAAATAAATAAAATCTTTAAAATAAATAAATAAATAAATAAATAAATAAAACCATGAAAATCAACTACGTAATGAACTTCATAAAGTGCATATAGATTAAAATATTCTGTGTGTTAATGAAACTTTACTATTCATATATGTAAATGTGTGAAAAAAGGATGTTGTTTTTTTCCCTTAATAAATATTTTATTCAGTTTATTCATCTACAGTGACTTTTTTTAATATGGCAACTTGTATACATTAAGGTCTCCAATTATTCCATCAAACACTAATTTAGTTGTTTCTGTGAAGGTACTTTGCAGATGTAATTAAAGCTCCTAACCAACTGACTTTACATAAAATCTAAAAATATTCAGGATTTAGTCCTGAATAATATGGGTAGAAGTGTTCCATTTCTTTTTTTAATCTTTTTTTTATAAACCATAATTCTGTTTTATTTGTTCTGTTAACAATTTTTTTATTATTATGTTCAATTAGCCAACGTAGCCATCAGTTTTTGATGTAGTGTTCAACGATTCATTAGTTGCATATAACACCCAGTGCTCATCACCACATGTGCCCTCCTTAATACTCATCGCCCGGTTACCCCATCCCTCCACCCCCTTCCTTCTGTAACCCTCAGTTTGCTGCCCAGAGCCCAGAGTCTCTCATGGTTTGTCTCTCTCTCTGATTTATTCCCATTCATCATCAAGACTGCATGTTATTGGAACAAAAACAGAAACAGAGATCAATGGAACAGAATAGAGAACCCAGAAATGGACCCTCAACTCTATGGTCAGCTAAACTTAGACAAATCAGGGGGCGCCTGGGTGGCTCAGTTGGTTAAGCGACTGCCTTCGGCTCAGGTCATGATCCTGGAGTCCCGGGATCGAGTCCCGCATCGGGCTCCCTGCTCAGCAGGGGGTCTGCTTCTCCCTCTGACCCTCTTCCCTCTCGTGCTCTCTGTCTCTCATTCTCTCTCTCTCTCTCTCTCTCTCAAATAAATAAATAAAATCTTTAAAAAAAAAAATAAAAAAATAAACTTAGACAAATCAGGAAAGAATATCCAATGGAAAAAAGACAGTCTCTTCAATAAATGGTGCTGGGAAAATTGGACAGTCACATGCAGAAGAATGAAACTGGACCATTCTCTTACACCATACACAAAGATAAACTCAAAATGGGTGAAAGACCTAAATATGAGACAGGAATCCATCGAAATCCTAGAGGAGAAACAAAGGCAGTAACCTCTTCGACATTGGCCACAATGACCTCTTTCAAGACATGTCTCTAAAGGCAATGGAAACAAAAGCAAAAATGAACTTTTGGGACTTTATCAAGATTAAAAAGCTTTTGCAAAGGAAACATTCAACAAAACTAAGAGGCAACCCACAGAATGGGAGAAGATATTTGCAAATGACATTTCAGATAGAGGGTTGGTATCCAGGATCTATAAAGAACTTCTCAAACTCAACACCCAAAAAACAAATAATCCAGTTAATAAATGGGCAGAAGACATAAACAGACACTTCTCCAAAGAAGACATTCAAATGGCTAACAGACACATGAAAAAATGTTCAACATCACCGACCGTCAGGGAAATACAAATCAAAACCACACTGAGATACCACCTTACATCATTTAGAATGGCAAAATTTAACAAGACAGGAAACAACAAGTGTTGGCGAGGATATAGAAAAAGGGGAACCCTCTTACACTTTTGGTGGGAATGCAAGCTGGTACAGCCACTCTGGAAAACAGTATGGAGGTTCCTCAAGATGTTAAAAATAGAGCTACCCTGTGATCCAGCAATTGCACCACTAGGTGTTTACCCCAAAGATAAAGATGTAGTGAAAAGAAGGGGCACATGCACCCCAATGTTCATAGCAGCAATGTCCACAATAGCCAAACTGGAAGGAGCCAAGATGCCCTTCAAAGATGAATGGATAAAGAAGATGTAGTACATATATACAATGGAATATTGCTCAGCCATGAGAAAGGATGAATACCCACCATTTGCATCAACATGGATGGAGCTGGTGGGGATTATGCTAAGTGAAATAAGTTAAGCAGAGAAAGACAATTATATGGTTTCACTCATATGTGGAACATGAGGAATCTCGTGGAGGACCACAGGGGAAGGGAGGGAAAACGGAATGGGGAGAAATCAGAGAGGGCGACAAACCATGAGACACTCTGGACTCTGGGATGTTATTTTTAAATAACTAATTGTTTAGCCTATGTTTTGAAAATAATTACTTTTAATTAATTTAATTTGTATTTATTTTGGGGCATAATATAAATTTGCTACTTTCTACAAAGGTATGGCACACATTAAATTCCTATTGTATTATCCTTTCTTTTCACAATCTCTCCTGTATTTTGATAGCCTATCAACAATATGTTATCAAATAATTTTAAATACCAGAGAATGTGTATGAACATCAACACTGGTGAGATTTCATATACAAAATACACATCTTGCTATGATTTCTCATGACTTGTTTTGACAACACAAAATGTTGGCCTAGTTCCTTTGCTGAAATATTGTCTCTCTTCATTTTCTCTAATTAGGCAGTCTGTAATATGTCTTGATGTATTATATCTACTTAAGTTATTTCCCTTTTTACCATTTATAAATACTACTTATGCTAATACAAATTTTAATCCCGTATTCAACTGTATCTCTATTTTTAGTTTTCAGCACATTATGTATGGTATAACTTTGCATCTCATTTCTTTTAAAATCAAATATAAATTATATGCTTGTACGAAAATCTGCACTTTTTAGTGTTATCATACCTCCAGCATTCTGTCCCATGAATGTGTTCAATCAGATGGCCCCAGGAGCTGTGGATCTTGTGCAGATCAGGTCATCTTGGGGCACAGGAACCAAACCTCAGTCACAAGGAGGTGGCCTGTAGAGCAGATCACTCCTATTGGCCTATAATAATTTGATGAGATAATTTTAATTTGAATAGCAAGAAGGGTGCTGATATACCGATCATAAGTGTCACTTCGACTCAGGGAGAGTTCAGGGCTCTGGGCCACCTATGATACATTACCCACACTTTGGCTTAAGACTGTATATGACCATATGTCAGCTTTCTCTAGTCAATGTTCCCACGATGGTGGTAAGAATGGCACATGTGATAATAAGGAATGCAAAGAGATGATTCCTAGCATTAAACATGAGGAAATGGTGCCTGAGCTTTATGAAGAGGTCTTGTATGTACAGGTGGAATAATACTTTAATAGCCTTCTCTATCAGTTATTCTAAATAATTATTGATAAACCACCATAACTTACATGGACCCACTAATTCTGTATTTAAGTCAAATTATCTATGTGGGTAGTAGGGTCTCCTTATGAATATATATTTTGTATATGTATTTGTCCAGGGTCATCCATATATTCCAGTGCCCTAGTGACAGACCAAAATATATATACATGTATAGATATCTAGTTTTCTATTTCAATTTGGTTATGCTTACAACTGTAACATGACAATTATCCCTTGCTATCAAAGCATTAAAAGTCCATTTTTTCTTAAAAGCCCAGTATATATAACACATATATATAATATAGATACAACATGTGCATAGCACAAATGACCACCAATTCTGTAGTTTTGTTTTACTTTAATTTGTTAAAATAATGAGGTGGCATTCTAACATTTGGTATATGCCTTTTACAATATGTGGATTCTCTGTTACTCCACTGTTAAATTTGAGGTTATTGAATATTTTCTAAAACATAGTATATAATAATGAAACAATCCACTAATAGGTATTGTTTATCAAATACTTAAATAAAAATAAAATCATATAATTATATAAACTGCTGTTAGTTTGTGTAACAGTATCCTTAAATCTCTTTGATTATTGACAGTGATGCTAACATAATATTTGGCCAGGGTTATCAAAATATGCAGAAGCACAGCCGGGAAAATTAGTATGGACCATAGGCCTAATGAAACTGAATTGGTGTTCTTCAGATACAAATTGAAACTGAGAATAAATACAAATCACTGTCATCTCTCAATTGCTTTTACAATTACATCAACCTAAATTAAGTATTTTTCTTCTGGAAACTTATCTCCACACAGTAAAATATAGAAACCAAACCATATGCAATGAGTGAATTTACTGAAAATATTCAATTGTTAATTTTTTTTTTGCAAAAATTACTTTAAGGAAAAAAATATTGATAGAGTTAAAAATGAGTGCTTCCAAAATGACTCCCAGTTTTTATGCCTTCATCATTGACCATGTACATTAATTTTTTTCCCGGTTTTGTTGTGCAGTACATGCAATTTTTGTCAGCTCAACTTACAACCATTATTCTCCTTGTGCATTATTTACACTAACATACCATAAGGTGTATTCCTCAACACAGGGAAAGTTGAATGTAATGTTGATAAGTAAAATGAATTTCTTTTTTCACATCCAGTGTAAAATCTCCCTTATTTTCTTCTAGAGCATATAGATCTCAATGACCTTTACAATAATTTATTCTTTAAGAAAATGAAAGAATAGCTCTCACCATTTTAATGTTTAACAAGTGTGTGAAACTATGAAGCGGAGTAAGTAACTATAATAATTTTTACCTAACAAGAAGTGTAATTCAGATACTGATTAGAACATTTTAGTTAGAAGAGGTGATTACAATTTTATTGCCTTTAAATTATATAGAAATGCCATTATTTGGTCATATGTTTTAAATTCTGCCCATCAAAGTTAGCTCGGTCTTTTAGATACTGGGTTATGCCTAACCTTACTCCTAAGAGTTACCACTTTAAAATAGAATACTTATATTTTGATATTCTAGAATCTAGATATTAATTACAGTGTATTGCATTTGGCAAAGACTGGCTATTGTCTACTTTTTGTTGGCATACCCCAAGTCCATTTCCCAGTTTCTCTTGCATTTAGGTGAGGCTGGGTGACTATGCTGGTGAATGAAATGTGGGAAGAAGTAATGTACACTATTTTCAGTACCAGCCTATAGAAATCTCCCACAGAGAGTGTTTTCGGTCATTTTTCCCTTCCAGCTGGGTGGAAAAGAGACAGCTTTCAACATAAACTCAGTATCCATGTGGTCAAACTATGGGTTGCTAGAGGGGAGGTGGGTAGGGGTTTGGGTTAAATGGGTGATAGGTATTAAGGAGGGCACCTGTTGTGACGAGTACTGGGTGTTATATGTAAGTGATGAATTACTGAATTCTACTCCTGAAACCAATATTACACTATATGTTAACTAACTAGACTTCAAATGAAAACTTGAAACAAAACAAAACAAAATATTAGCAAACTCAAGATTGTTTTCTTATAGAATATATAAAATTTAAATGTGTTTTAAGTTTTGGCCATTTTTTAATTTCTTAAGTTTGTCTCTTTAATTTGTTACAATGTATATTATAGTCTTCAGAAATATACTTTCAACTGCTGTATGTTGAATAAAATATGAATAAATAAATAAATAAATAAATAAATAAATAATAAATAAATAAAATAATAAAGCAACTTAAAAAAAAGAAAGTTCCAAAATGGAAGAAACCTTGGTCATTGTATCACAACTAGGGAGTGTTATCCAATCTGCAAAATCAACATTGGATTGTTAAGTAGGGGAGAAATAACATAATTATTTTAAATTTGGAGATTTAAAATTTTAATAAATTAATTTTATCTTTAGCTAACCTAATGTAGAAGGTAAAACAAAAAACCACACACACACAATAAACTGAGAATTGGAAATTTGATTAGTAGTAGTAGTTCTGGTCTTCAGCTAATTATACTGTGAATTTATGAAAGTTCTTAGACTTCCATTTCTTCATCTGTAGGGTGTTAGAAGTTTTTAGATGTATAAGCACCTTATAAGTCAATGTTTACCATATTCTCTTATGTTCCAGGAACTCATAGTAGGATAAGGCAGACACAGTGCTTGTTTTCATGGATTTCAGTCTTCATGGTACTATAAATATACATATTATATGATGAGAGTCTAAATTATGCAGGAGCCCCAACCTAGTTGAAAGTTAGGGAAAGCTCCACTCTGCAAGTTATATTGAAACTAAAAATAAAACAATACAAATTGTGTTAGCAAAAGGTTAGAATTAGTGCTTCAGCAGAACACATAGGAACACCACAAAGAACATAATCCATTTTCTTTTTATATATTTTCTGTGGTAAATTTTTTTAAAGACATATGATAGATATATAGCATTATATTAATCTCAGGTGTACAACATGATGATATTTGTATATATTCTGAGATGATCACCACAATAAATCTAGTTAACATCTGTCACCATACAATAAACAGTTACAAAATTTTTAGTGTGTATGATGAGAACTTTTACCATCCTCTCTTAGAAACTTTCAAATATGCAGTAAATATTAACTATAATCACCATGTTGTATATTACAATCCCATGGCCTTTTTTATAACTAGAAATTTTGTAAATAATATTGTAGTGAACATGAAAGCACATATATCTTTTCAAGTTAGTGTTTTTGTTTTCTTCAAATAAATACCCAGAAAGGGAATTGTTGGATCATATGATAGTTCTATTTTGAATTATTTTGGAAACTCTATACTATTTTCCATGGTGGCTGTACCAAGTTACGTTCCCACCAAGAGTACACAAAAGTTCTCTTTTCTCCGTATTCTCACCAACATTTGCAAGTTCTTATCTTTTTTAAAAAATTTTATTATGTTATTTTTTTTATTATGTTATGTTAATCACAATACATTACATCATTAGTTTTTGATGTAGAGTTCCATGATTCATTGTTTGCATCTAACACCCAGTGCTCCATGCAGTGGAGCCCTCTTAATACCCTCTTTAATACCCATCCTTAATACCCATCACCAGGCTAACACATCCCCCCAACCCCCTTCCCTCTAGAACCCTCAGTTTGTTTCTCAGAGTTCATAGTCTCCTGTGGTTCGTCTCCCCTTCTGATTCCCCCCCCCTTCAATTTTCCCTTCCTAATATCTTCTTCTTTTTGTTTTTTTGAACATATAATGTATTATTTGTTTCAGAGGTACAGGTCTGTGATTCATCAGTCTTACATAATTCACAGCACTCACCATAGCACATATCTGCCCCAATGTCTATCACCCAGGTACCCCTTCCCTCCCACCACCCACCACTCCAGCAACCCTGTTTGTTTTCCGAGATTAAGAATTCCTCATATCAGTGAGGTCATATGATACATGTCTTTCTCTGATTGACATATTTCACTCAGCAAAATACCCTCCAGTTCCATCCACGTCATTGCAAATGGTAAGATTTCATTCCTTTTGATGGCTGCATAATATTCCATTGTGTATATATATCACATCTTCTTTATCCATTCATATGTTGATGGACATCTTGGCTCTTTCCACAGTTTGGCTATTGTGGACATTGCTGCTATAAACATTGGGGTGCACGTACCCCTTCGGATCCCTACGTTTGTATCGTTGAGGTAAATACCCAGTAGTGCAAATGCTGGGTCATAGGGTAGCCCTATTTTCAACTTTTTGAGGAACCTCCATACCGTTTTCCAGAGTGGCTGCACCAGCTTGCATTCCCACCAACAGTGTAGGAGGGTTCCCCTTTTCCTGCATCCCTGCCAACATCTGGTGTTTCCTGACTTGTAAATTTTAGCCATTAGACTGGTGCGAGGTGGTATCTCATTGAGGTTTTGATTTGGATTTCCTTGATGCCAAGTGATGTTGAGCACTTTTTCATGTGTCTGTTGGCCATTTGGATGTCTTCTTTGGAAAAATGTCTGTTCATGTCTTCTCCCCATTTCTTGCTTGGATCATTTGTTCTTTGGGTGTTAATAAGTTCTTTATAGATTTTGGATACTAGCCCTTTATCTGATATGTCATTTGCAAATATCTTCTCCCATTCTGTCAGTTGTCTTTTGGTTTTGTTGACTGTTTCCTTTGCTTGCAAAAGCTTTCTATCTTGATGAAGCCCCAGTAGTTCATTTTTGCCCTTGCTTCCCTTGCCTTTGGTGATGTTTCTAGGAAGAAGTTGCTGCGGCTAAGGTCGAAGAGGTTGCTGCCTGTATTCTCCTCTAAGATTTTGATGGACTCCTGTCTCACATCACAAAGACCACATTGAGGTCTTTCAACCATTTTGAGTCTATTTTTGTGTGTGGTGTAAGGAAATGGTCCAGTTTCATTCTTCTGCATATGGCTGTCCAATTTTCCCAATACCATTTGTTGAAGAGGCTGTCTTTTTTCCATTGAACATTCTTTCCTCCTTTTTAAAGATTAGTTGACCATAGCGTTGAGGGTCCATTTCTGGGTTCTCTATTCTGTTCCATTGATCCATGTGTCTGTTTTTGTGCCAGTACCATACTCTCTTGATGATGACAGCTTTGTAATAGAGCTGGAAGTCTGGAATTGTGATGCCACCAGCTTTGCTTTTCTCTTTCAACATTCCTCTGGCTATTTGGGGTCTTTTCTGGTTCCATACAAATTTTAGGATTATTTGTTCCATTACATTACATCATTAGTTTTGATGTAGTGTTCCATGATTCATTGTTTGCATATAACACCCAGTGCTCCATTCAATACGTGCCCTCTTTAATACCCATCACCAGGCTAACCCATTCTCCCACTCCTCTCCCCTCTAGAACCCTAGTTTTTTTTCTCAGAGTCCACAGTCTCTCATGGTTCGTCTCCCCCTCTGATTTCCCCCCCTTCATTTTTCTCTTCCTACTATCTATTTTTTTTAACATATAATAAGTAATATTATTTGTTTCCGAGGTACAGGTCTGTGATTTATCAGTCTTAGTTCTTATCTTTTTGATGATCGCCACTCTAATAGGTGTGAAGTGACATTTCATTGTGGCTTAGAGTTGCTTTACCCTGCTGATTAGTGATGTTGAGTACCTTTTAATATGTCTGTTGGCCATCTGTATGTCTTCTTTGGAAAAATGTCTATTCAGATCCTCTGTCCATTTCTTAATTAGATTGTTTTTATGCTATTGAGTTATATGTTTTTTTAAAATATAGTTTGGATATTAACTGTTTATCAGATATATGATTTGCAAATATTTTCTCCTATTCAGTAGTTGCCTTTTCATTTTGTTGATGGTTCTCTTTGCTGTGCAGAAGCTTTTTAGTTTGATGTAGCCCTACTTATTTTTGCTTTTGTTGTTTTTGCTTTTGGTGTCAAATCCAAAAAATAAAAAAAATCATTGTCAAGACTAATGTCAAGGAGCTTATCAGCTGTGTTTTCTTCCAGGAATTTTATGTTTCCAGGTCTTATGCACAAGTGTTTAATCCATTTTGGGTTAATTTTTGTGTATTGTGTAAGAGGTCCGGTTTCATCCTTTTGCATGTGACTAGTCAGCTTTCCTAACACTGTTTATTGAGGAAATTGTCCTTTACCCATTGTGTATTTTTGGCACCATTGTTGTAAATTAATTGACCATGTATATGTGGATTTATTTCTGGACTGTCTTTTCTGCTCCATTGTTCTATGTGATTGTTTTTATGGTCACTATAGTTTTGTACTATAGTTTTACCAGGGTGTATATACCTTAGCTTTGTTCTTTTTTCTAAAGATTGCTTTGGCTATTCAGGCCTTTGGTAGTATGGACATTTTAACACTATTAATTCTTCCAATCTGTGAGCATGTAATATCTTTCCATTTACTTCTGTCTCCTTCAGTTTCTTTCATCAGTGTCATAATTTTTGGAATGCAGATTTTCATAACCTTAAGTATATTCTTAGCTATTTTATTCTTTTTGTTGTGATTGTAAATAGGACTGTTTTTCTTAATATCCTTCTCTGATAGTTCATTATTAGTGTGTAGAAATGCAACAGACTAAATTTTTTCTTTTATAATTTATAGTTTCGGGTCATTTAAGAAAACTTTGCTAGATACAAGTTCACTAAGGTTTTCTCCTGGATTTTGTTATAAAAATTTGATAGGTTTACCTTGTACATCCCACGCTATGATCAATTTTGAATTAACGTTGGTATTAATCTAATATTGTAATGTAATAGTTGAAGTTCTTTTTTTTCTGCATATGGCTATCCAGTTGTAACAGGATTATTTGCTGAAAGGATTATCTTTTTGTCATCAAATTTTATTGGCAACTTTGTAAAGAAATTATCTATCTTAGAACAAAACTATTTCTGTATTCTATTCCATTGATCCAAATCTCTATGTCAATGTCACATTGGTTTTTTTGTTTGTTTGTTTGTTTTTTAAGATTTATTTATTAATTGAGAGAGAGAGAGAGAGAGTCCCAAGCAGACTCCGTGCTGAGTGCAAAGCCCAATACGGGGCTTGATCTCACAACCCTGAGATAACAACCCTGAGATCACAACCTGAGCTGAAACCAAGAATCAGATGCTTAGCAGATTGAGCCACCTAGGCACCCCCACATTGTTTTAATCCATGTAGCTTTATAAGTTATCTTGAAATTGGGTAGTATTTTGGTCTTGTCAAAATAAGTTTTGCTATTCTGGTCTCATTCTTGTTATTAGTTAATAGGCTTTTTTTTCTCTTTCTGATAGATTTGCAAGAGTTTATTAATGTTATTAATCAGAGCAATAAACAGCAGTTGGTATTATAGATTTTAATATATTTTTCCCATTTCATTGATTTTAATAGTTTATAAATTTATCCTGCTTGTTTTTATTTAATTTTATATTCTATTTTGAAAGGTGAAGACTTGAGGTCATTGATTTGAGAACTTTCCTCTTTTCTAACATAACAGTTTAGTGCTATCAATTCCCCTAAAGGCACTGTTACATGTGTATTCCACAAATATTGAAATACTATGTTCCACTTTCATTCAGCTTAAATATTTCTAATTTCTATTTTTTTTTCCTGTTAGCCTATTTATTATTTAGAACTGGATGTTTTAGTATCAACATGTTTGGGGATCTGTCAAATACCTTTTCATTATTGATTTATAATTTAATTGTGGTTTGAGAATATATTTTGCATTACATACAGAGTATGTGGTATGATAATGAATAAATTCTATGCAGTTTATTTTTTATTTTATTTTATTTTTTTAAAGATTTTATTTATTTGACAGAGAGACACAGAGAGAGAGGGAACACAAGCAGGGGGAGTGGGAGAGGGAGAAGCAGGCTTCCCGCAGAGCAAGGAGCCCGATGCGGGGCTCGATTCCAGGACCCTGGGATCATGACCTGAGCTGAAGGCAGACACTTAACCATCTGAGCCACCCAGGTGCCCCAAATTCTATGCAGTTTAAAGAATATGTATTCTACTGTTTTATCGAAATGCTATATTTAAAGTGGTTATTTCAAGTTGGTTTTCGGTATTAAGACTTTTACAAACTTATATTCTACCAACTTATTTTATCAATAAGTGAAAATTTGTTGACCTTTGAATGTGATTATGAATATATCTTTATCATATATTTTTAATGTTTGCTATTAAAAGTACATAAACAGGGATGCCTGGGTAGCTCAGTCTGCTAAGTGTTTGCCTCTGCTCAGGTCATGATCCTAGGGTGCTGGGATGGACCTCTGCATCAGGCTCCTTGCTCAGTGGGGAGTCTGCTTCTCACTCTGCCTTCCACTCTGCCTGCTTGGGACTCTTTCTTTCTCTCTCTGGAAAATAAATAAATAAAATCTTTTTTAAAAAAGCACATAAACATTAATTTTTAAATATCCTATTGATGAAATAATAGAAAAATTAGGGTTGATTTTTAAACTCTGATTAATAATAATGAAAGACAGGGTACCTGGGTGGCTCAGTCGTTAAGCATCTGCCTTCAGCTCAGGTCATGATCCCAGGGTTCTGGGATGGAGCCCCGCATTGGGCTCCCTGCTCAGCGGGAAGCCTGCTTCTCCCTCTCCCACTCCCCCTGCTTGTGTTCCTGCTCTCGCTATCTCTCTCTCTGTGTCAAATAAATAAATAAAATCTTTTAAAAAATAATAATGAAGAACATGTAAAAACCAGGCAGAAAAGATCTCTTTTAATCTTTAAGGTAATTGGAAAATGGTGAGACACAGAACAACATATCTATGATAAGGAAACCATTTAAAGTAAAAATTAGTTAGTACTTAATCCTAAACAATAACTGTGGAAACAAGATTTGTGGCAGATCCAGACAAATGGTTCTGAAATGTTTGTAATGTAGATAAATATTTGAGCATGAATGATAGAGGAGGTTCAAGTTATCAGTAACATTGTCTCAGTAGCAGATGGGTCTTTAAGATATTTGGTGTTGTGAATGAAATATCATATTACAATTAATGACATGGTTGATGCCGTTCACTTGGAATTTTTTTAATGAAAAAAAAGAAAAAATAGCAAGCCATTCTTTGAGACTTTAACTGAAAATTTCTGAAAATATGAAAGGGAATGTTCTTATAAGCATAGAGAACTCATAAGGTATGTTGCACTAAAGTGCAGTGTTGGGGTTAATGTAGAGCATGAATCATCCATAATACCTGACTTGCTAAAATGTAACACAGAGGCCCTTGGAGGCTATGGAAGGTTTTGGAGCAGGATGTAGGCCTTTGGAATGCCAAGGCCATTCTGCTTTAGGAATGCCACGGGCAACTGCCTTCCCCAAAGCTTTCTTAGCCCAAACAGCTGCCCTGTGATCTAATAGATATATGCATTGTCCCTTAGGCTATGTTTAGTAGAACACTCAGATTAGCATATCGTATCTTTCCTGCGAACAGATCCTCCTAGTTTCAGTAAGACCCCTTTGTCACACATAATGTGCTTGAGAAACAGTGATAAGGATTTGTGATTATCCTGAAAGACCAATAAAAGTGGGAGCAAAGAAGAACAAAGGGTCTTGTCTCTGAGCTTGATCCCCTTGCCTTCTCTTCTCTTTCACTGCGAAGTTTGGAGTCATCTTTCATCCTCAGTACAGGAATTGCTGGCCATTCCCCGCAGTGCAGTATTTTCATGAATTTGCAAACTTTTTAAAAAAATCCATTTGAAAGACATTCATATAGAAATTAATCATTTTTGAAACCTAAGAACAATTTTGTTTTTATAATATATGCCATGTCACACTTCATAGAAACTAGTATTTCACAAGTGATTAGAGAATTAATGCAAATATACCCAAAGACGAGTTACTCAATAACACATGGCCCCTTTTAGCTGATTACTTAATTATATTTAGGAGAGACAGATGTTTCTCAATGGTTCCCTCTGAAACAGAATGTTGTTTTTGTTTGATGTTTTTAGATCTATTTACTACTGAGTAATTTGATAGACTTTGTATTTAAGGTGGTAGTTTCAACATATGTAATATTTTTATAAGAAATACCTAAATCCAAACATTAAAGTGAATAATCTATGACAGTAATGAAACACTCTACTAATGTTTAAATTAGCAAAACAATTAGTTAAGTGATTATGGCTCCTAACATTGTTAAGAGAAAGAGAGAGAATATGTACGTGTGTGTATGTGTATACAGAAATTAATGCTGTTTAACAACATATTTAAGATATCCAAAATCTTGTATAATTTAAAAGGTAAAGTATTTCAAATTATTGTTGATATTTAACTTTTAAAATTAATATCTTAGCTTAAAACATGAGCATATGAAAACACAAACAGTATTTATAAAGACCTTAAGCATCTCACCAAAGGTGACAATAGTCCCTCCTCACAAAATGTTGAAGATACGAAGATCATGAATATTTAAACTAATAAAAGATGCAATATGCCATGTGAAATTTCATAATCATTGTTATAGTACTCAACTGTAAATGTATATACAAATATTCTAAATATGGTAGCATATTTGTAGATATTGTGTGTTATACATACCTTTCTAAAATATAAATTCTCTTTATATCATTTGGTTTCATAGTTGTTAATTAGATAACACATAGTCATAGTAGTAGCTTCCTGTTAAGGATTATCTTTAGAAAACATTTCTCTAATTTGTCATTTTCTCATTACCATACACTATCATTACTTTCATGAGAGCAAATGATGATTTTCTTTTCCTTTTTCTATCATTCTACTTTTAAAATTCTGGCTTCCTAGTAGTTAGCAAAGCACTATAAACCTTGGGATCGTGCTCCCTATCATTAATTAATAAATTAAACTTTGAAGTTAGAACTATTATAGTCTGCAATGTTAATAAGAAATCTATTAAAAAGAACTCATGTCATCTAGTCCTGTATAAGATTTTATAAGGCTGATTAAAAAAGTATATAATGAAAAGCTGGAATTAAACATATTTTGTGAAAAGACCATCTGCATTAAAAAAAAAATACCTTTTTTCCCCTTCCTGCTGTCTTATACGCAAACAATGAATTGTGGAACACTACATCAAAAACTAATGATGTAATGTATGAAGATTAACATAACATAATAAAATAAAACTAAAAAAATACCTTTATTTGTTACCTCCCAATATCCTAAATTCTGAATTTCAAAATGATTTACTTCCTTTTTATTGGATATGATTAATTGGGCCCACTGATAACAGTTTATATGGGATATATTGTTACTACAGGGGATTATATGGTATATTCTACAAACACAAACATCTCAAATAATAATAAAATTCATGCCAATTGAATAGGCACTAAAAGTGGTAAGAAAAATTATTCAAAGGTGCACTCTAAGGAAAATATCTGCCAGTGGATAAAACTTACCTGTTTATCTCATGAACACAAGGACAATATGTATTACTTCAAACCTGTGTTTTATTTAATGATTTTATAAATTGTAATTTTTAATCTTTCCTAATTTTTTCTAACTTTATTATATCCTAATTTTTTCTAACTTTATTATATAAGCTATATTGGATAAAATAAAATCACAGATAATTTTTATTATCACAAACATACATCACTGTATATTTAGAAGATTTAGGAATAATTTACACTAAAATAAAAAGCAAAGTTATGAAATAAGAAGGAGCCACTTATAAAGTTAAAATTGTCTTCAAACATACACTTCCTTGTTATATAGAGAAGAGACCCAGAGATATTTAGAATTTTTCCAAAATCTTCTAAATTTGGCAAATTGAAAGGTCATTTGAATTTTCCATGCTTATGTTAATGCATGATGAACTAATTAACTATAATTTTTACTCAATTTCATACCACTTCTCTTTTACAAGGTGGAGAGAGAGTAAGAGAGTGAGAGAGGGACAAAAAGAAAGAGAAACAGAGAAAGAGAATGTGATATATACATGGATACTGATGTTCCATATATATGGAAGTTGTGGTGTATACATATATACATGTGTGTATGTTTGGTGATAGAAGAAAAAGAGAGAGAAATAGATTTTCATAGAAACTTAAAGGTTAAATACAGGGAATCACCTTCAAAATTATCAATTTTCATTAGATGCTTAACTTAGATTAGATTTTTGTTTAAATGGAATTCATCTTGTAGATGTGACTTTGAAGAAAAAAATTGCAGTATATTGTAAGTTTTACTAGCTAAGAAATCATTGCCAAGGGCGCCTGGGTGGCTCAGTTGGTTAAGCAACTGCCTTCCACTCAGGTCATGATCCTGGAGTCCCGGGATCGAGTCCCACATTGGGCTCCCTGCTCAGCAGGGAGTCTGCTTCTCCCTCTGACACTCCTCCCTCTCAGGCTCTCTGTCTCTCATTCTCTCTCTCGCAAATAAATAAAATCTTAAAAAAAAAAAAAGAAATTGCCAAGACCAAAGTCTAGAAGTTTTACCCTTATGTTTTAATTTAGGAGTTTTACAGTTTCAGGTGTTTATTTAAGTCTTTAATTCATTTTGAGTTGTTTTTTGTGTATAGTGTAAGATGAGATGCAGCTAAGTTGAGTCCACTTTAAGTCTTTTGTATGTAGATATCCAGTTTTCCCAACACCATTTGTTGAAGAAACTAGACTTTCCCTGTTGTGTAGCCTTGGCATCCATATGACGGATTTTTGTTTCTTCAAAAGCTTTATTTATTTGTCAGAGAGAGAGAGAGCTCAAGCAGGGGGAGCAGCAGGCAGAGCAGGCAGAGCAGGGAGAGGGAGAAGCAGAATCCCTACCAAGCAAAGAGCCAGACGTTGGACTATATCCCAGGACCCTGGTATCATGACCTGAGCCAAAGGCAGCCACTTAACCACCTGACCCACACAGGCGTCCCTGAAAGATTATTTGACCATATAAGTGAGGGTTTATTTCTGCACTCTCTATTTTGTCCCATTGGTATATATGACTATATTTATATCAGTACCATAATGTTTAGATTATGATAGCTTTGTAACATATTATGAGATCAAGAAGTATAATGTATCCAGATTTGTTCTTTCACAAAAGCAAACACAGACAAGTGGGATTATATAAATCTGAAAAGCTTCTGCACAGCAAAGGAAATAATCAACAAAATAAAAAGGCAACCTACAGAATGGGAAAAAAATATTGCAAACCTTATATCTGATAAGGGGTCGATATTCAAAATATATAAGGAACTCCTACAAAACAATATCAAAAAAAAAGCATGATTTAAAAATGGGCAAAGGATTTAAATAGAAATTTCTCCTAAGAAGACATATAAGTGGCCAACAAGTATATGAAAAGGTACTCAATATTACTAGTTATCAGAGAAATGAAAATCAATACCACAATGAGCTAGTACCTCATACCTGTTAAGATGGTTTTATTATAAAAAGAATGGCAGGTGTTAGAATGTGGAGAAATTAGAACTCTTGTACCTAGTGGAAATGTAAAATGATGAAGCAACTATAGAAAACAGTATGGAGGTTCCTCCAAAAAAATTTAAATTAGAGCTAGTATATGATCCAGCCATCCACTTCTACATATCTATCCAAAAGAATTAAAATTAGGATCTTGAAGGGATATCTGTACTTCTGTGCTCCTTGTAGCATTATTCACAATACCCAAGATAAGGCAACAACCTAAGTATCCATTGATGGGTGAATGAATTAAGGAAATAAGATATATACACATAATGGACTTTTATTCAGCCATTGGAAGAAATCTTGCTATTGCAACAGCATGGATTAAGCTGGAGGAGATTATTTTATGTAAAATAAGCAGTCACGAAAGAAAAAATACTGCATGATTATATGAGGTATGCAAAATAGTCAAAGCCATACAAGCAGAGAGTGGAATGATGGTTACCACAGGCTAAATAAAAGAGGAAAAGGAGGAGTTATTGTAAATGGATATAAGGTTTCAGTTATGCAAATTAAAATCTGGAGATCTGTACAACAAGTGATATATAGTTATATCAATAATTGAATCTGAACACTTATATGTTCTGTGACAAGCATGTTGAATTAGAGCAAAGCTAATTTCTAGTTTTCTGTATTTTTTCACTTGAAATTTCTCAGAAGAATATTTATGAATCATTCACTGTCTTTAAAATAGGTTATTAAAAGGACATAATATAAATGACAAGGGTGAGGATAAAGCAAACATGAAGGTACTGTCTACTTTATTGGTGGTAAGTTGTTTGTTAAATGAATAATGGCACTGAAAAACCCCACAGATTAATAAAAAAAACTTGAAATCTTGAAAAATGAAAGGTCTACATGAATGTGAAAAATCTCATAGTTTTAAGCAAATTTCTAAAATTGAGCTGCTTTCTACTGTATCAAAGATTAATGTATGTTATAAAAAGATGGCACCATTAGTAAACAGTCATCACATATAATTTTTAAAAATTACCTGTGGAATGGGCACTTTCACATGTATTGAGGGAATTTACAGGCTGAAATTAAAACTGTTTAAAAGAAATCAATTAAAAAGTTAGAAGAATAAATGTGACTATTTTGTTATTAAATATAAATACTATTTTAAGTATACTTTGTAAGATAAAAAGAAAAAGAAAAAAGTTATGAAAATTCAAGCATACCATTTAAAATGAGTATCGTGTTTGGGTTTAAATTATAGTCTATGATAAATAATGATGTACCCACAATTCACAGTTAAGTTTACAATACAAAAAGATAATTTATTTTTAATTTTGGAAATAGTGTTATTTCTGCTAAAAAATTCTTTCAGGAAAGTGTTTTTTTTTATCTTGTAAGTTTTTTAATTCATCTTTATATTATAAACATGTTTTCATGTCACCAAGTAAACAGGTTCTAAATAAAACATACACACAATTTACTAATATTATTTTAGTAATTAGAATAGACATTACTATCTCTTTGGTTTCCTCACATTAATAAACAAAGGGCTCTCCTCCAAGGTCAGAGCATTCTTGATGGTGATGTGATATGTGTTGTTATCAAAAGGAAGTACAGTATTTCATTATTAATGGCCTTATGTGTATGTATCATAAAATATGTAATCAATCATCTACTTTTTGTATACTTTTTAATACTGTAAGCAACACTGTGAAGCCCCTCTTTTTTATATATCATGCTGTTCCTTTGCTATTATCTGCCTAGGATAGAGCCAAAATATTGAGATTGCAATTTCAAAGATTTAGACACATTTTAAAGTTTTAGAAATTTTGACAAATCATTACTCTGAAATGTTAAACAATTCACACTCCCATTATCAGTTTAGAAGCATGCCAGTTTCTTGTCACCCTTGACAACACAAGTTTTACAGGTTAGGAAAGTATAATTTTATATATATTGGGATATGGAAGATTATGGCATGAGCAAAACTAGCAAAATTATTGCAGATAATTAAATCTTATAGATTTTGAAAGAATTAAATTTCTATATCCATATAGGTAGATTACTTTCTCATTTTGTCAATTTAGGATTATATTGTATTTAGCTTAGGTATGTATATATTTCAGAGTCTCATTAGATGAATAGAACAGAAATTGTTATAAAAGAACATTGATAAGAATTTGCTATTCTTTAATCTGAAAGATATAACCATTTTATTTTCAAAATTGGTATTTTCAGATTTCTCAATAAATGACTATTCAGTATGAATAATATGTGGGCTACTGCAATAAGGATGGGCTTTGGAATCAAAACTTAGCTTGAATCCTGCTCAGCCAGAGACCCGTTAGGTAAATATGGTAAGTTCACTGAAGTCTCAATTTCTTTATCTATATATTGGGAATAAAACCAACTACTTCATCAATTTATGTAAATGCCAAATATAAAAAATTTTCTAAAATTATTAACATATTGCCTATACATAGCAACCATGTCCTTTAATTTTAGCAATTCTTATTATTCCAATTACTATTATCTTTGTCTCTAGTTTTATTGTACCAGTGAATTAGTCTTAACAATTCCATTTTGGTGTAGATACTATATCCAACATATTACATATGAAAAGATGGAAATTGGAATAATAAAGTATTTTTGCTCTTAATATTGTGCTTAAAGAAATATAGAAAGCACACTGGTATGAGAATCTCATGACCTCTCAGAATAATAAATTTAGAAAAATCATAAAGTTTTAAATCTTTTATTTTCTTCCTCAATATCCTAAATATCCTCAATATCCTCAATATCCTCAGTATCCTAAAATAATTAGAGAAGTTTCATGGCCCAATCTAGCTTATAAAATTGCTTCAAGTCACGTAACACTGTAATTTTAAAATTTTGTAACTGTAAGAGTGGAACCAAAGTTATAAAGGAATTCAGACACATGAATCAGTTTTACTTATGTGAGACTCTGGTACAAATATATATACTTTCTTTAGAAAATAAAGCAGAGAATGGGGCGATGAATTGCCAAGCTGAAGAGAAGCCTGAAGGAAGCAGGGGAAAACCATGTAGACATCTGGAAAGGTCATTTCAAGCAGAAGGCTTGAATGGCCCTAAAATGAGAGCATGCCTGGCATGTTAGAGAAACATGAGGAGGCCAGAGTAGATGGGATCTACTTAAAGAGGGGAGAGCTTTAGAAAATTAAGGCAAAGTAGTAACAGAAGGAACTGCTTGCACTTACTCTGAGATGGTAAGCCATTAGGTATCTTTTATCAGAGTAGTGATATTATCTGACCTAATTTTGGGAAAAACCACTCGACTTGCTGCATTGAAAGCAGCCTAGTGCAGGAGGGGAGTGGCAGCAAGAGAAGAAAGAAGATTTTCTAGGAGGCTCTTGCAGTAGCTCAGCTTGGCTCAAAATAGTAGTTATGAAAGTGTTAAGTAAAAAAATATTTTGATTTTGAAGTTACACCTGACACAATTTGCTAGACATATTGTGAAAGACAGAAGGAAAGAGAGCAATCAAGGATGAGTTCACGGTTTTTTCCCTGAGTACCTGGAAGAATTGTATTGCAGTTTTCTGGAATGCGGAAAACAATATCAGGGAGCATGTTTGGATGAAAGATGAATAATTTGGTTTGGATAAATTAGGTTGAAAATTCAATAGATGACAAGTAGACATGGTACATGGCTTTGAAGTTCAAAGGACAGGAAGGTTAGAGATCTAAATTTGAGAGTCATGAGCATGAGGTCACCAAAAGAATAATACAAATAAAAAACAAATAGGCTCAAGAAATAAGTCCTGCTTCACACCAACATAAGCATAGATGAGATGAAGAGAAACAAGCCAGGGAAACTTAAAAGGATTAACTACTGAGTTACAAAAATAACAAAAAAGGAGAGAAGAAAATTATACCAGGGCAATATTCCCTTCATTTTACATAAGAGGCAGTATGATGTTATAAAAATTAATATGTGAGTCTCACATGAACTGTTTTCATTCATTTTTAATACTAGCTAATATAACATGAAATAATTTCTAGTTTATTGCCAGCAAATATTATTGATATTCTGAGAGAGATACTAGGTCAAGCCTATATTTAAATATTTCAAATTGCAATTATGAGAAGTGGCAGAATAGAGATTAATAAAAGTCAATGGTAAATGGCATAAAAATGAAATTCAGTATCAATGATACAATTTTTAGAGAAAACTAGAAACAAAAAACAAAAAAACTACTTAAGTTTACTAGTGTACTACAGATTTAAAATCATACTATCACAACAGAAGAGCTTATTATGTAGAAGAAAAGGGAAAGAACCAATTTCTGTATTTTTTTGTTTTTGTTGTTCTTCAAGAAAGGCAGACATTATCACAAATACTAACTAAAAGAATTGGTTAATACAGCTTTTCCCAATAACTGACTCAGATCTAACTTAAGGTCCTGATTTGATTTTCTTAGCAATTAAACTTTTTCTTTGCCTGATTTTTTTGGTGTTTTTCTCAAAACATTTCTGTCACCAATGCAATGAATAAATAATACACTAACAACGAACTAAGATACAGAGTATTTTCAATGTTTGCTGAAACAGTAGTAGTGTGATACTGAAAGTGACTACTAATATTTTCTCTTCTTTTAAAAGAGAGAGGATAGATTTAGCAATTTCTAATGCTTCATCCAGAAAATTACATAATAATGTATGTTAACATTGACCTTACAACTTCAGAAACATATTCATAAAAATAAGTTAAATACAATTTGATTTCAGAGTGGAATATAGAAGATAGTGGCAAGACTATGCCCCCACCACAATTGTGGAAGTTTAAAGGAAAGAGATCAGGAATGAGATGGGAAAGTTTTCAGACCATGATACTGAACTGATACTATTAAATGAGAGGGAAAAATAAAAGGGAACATGTAGGAAGATCCTCGGACCATGATGTAGGTCTCAGGAAGTCTGAACCAGACCAAGAGGTAGCCCAAGAACAAAGAATGACCCAACAAGGTCTGGTACCCTGTAATGCTCAACCCTCATGGGTGAGCTACCTGTAGAATACTTAGTCTTTGCTCAAATGCCCTGGCAGTTCCAGAAGGTACTTCTACTGGAGGCTCTAAACTATCTACACATTTCATAGCAGTTTCTCTCTAGAAGGAAGATCTAAGTAATGGTTCTCTATGCTTGACACAGGTACTAAATTTTTAAAGCTAACTCTATAGTTATCCTAGACTTATCCCTGTAATTCCTCATTATTTACCCAAGAATAATTTTAAAATTTATGTCAAGGATGATGGTGGAGTAAGAAGATCCCAAGCTTACCTTGTCACATGGATATAACTACATAACACCTACATCAGTTTAAATAACCCAGAAAATGACCTGAAGACTGGCAGAACAGACTCCACAGCTAAATGCAGAAAAGAGGCCACATTGAAGAGGGTAGAAGGGCAGAGACATGGCCAAACACTAAACAGACCCACGAGATTGTACCTAGAAGGGAGAAATGCTGCAAGCATAGAGAGGAATGAGAAAAAGATCCTTACACCAAGCACCCCAGGCATGGGGAGCCAGCACAGGGAAGACAAATCCCCATAACATTTGGCTTTAAAACCCAGAAGGGCTTAGTTTTGGAAGTTCTTCAATCAGGAGGGCTTAACAGCTCAAACTTTAAAAACCAGTGGGCACAGCTATAGGAAAGCTGGGAGAGCAAGAAGAAACTGAGTCCCCACCTTAAAGAGAGCATAACAAACAGCCCCCTGGAGATAAGCATAGAAACAGCAGTTTGATAAACACCTGGGGTATAAGGGAGGGAGATTAGTTTACTAATCACACAGCATTTGCGGGAGGACCAGGTATCTTTGGGAGACTTGACCAGGAGCAAAGGAGATGGCAGGTGCCATTCCCTAACCCTGCCCCCAAGCCTAGGCATGCAGACACCTAACTAAACCAGCTCAGCACAAACACCCTCCACCTAACTTGTTAACAGCATGCCCTACCCCCATGTTCTCTTGCAAACCTGCCCCCTCCAATATGTCCTTGGCCAGAGCTCATCCACAGCAGTGCCACAAGCCTAGCAGGGTGCAAGCAGCCCCAGCAGGGGCAGCACCACTACAAAGTGACTTCTGTCTCAGGGAAGGAGGAAGACAACCACACAGTGCTCCCACTGCCACCCCAGCAGTGGGCTGGGGGCAGACATCTGGTCTGACTCTAGGACCCACACACCAACAAAGCTTTTCAGGGGACAACATGAGGAAAGCACCCCAGCAGTTCAGTGTTACTGCATCTCTGACAAATGCCTGGTCTGACACAACTCAAGCTCAAGGTGGTCCCAGACTGGCCCACTAACAATACAGGGATCAAACCCCGCCCGCAACAGGCAAAGGCAAAGAGAGCTATTGTTGAGGACTGGACTGAAGGCAAAAGTGGTTCAGCCACCATAGTAGGGTATACCCCCACACACAGGAAATACCCTTGAAGGTCCAGGTTCTGATGAATAGGGGACATTGCAGTGTGGGCACTATAAAAAACAAAACAAAACAAAAAAACCCGCTACTTTCAAGAGTAGGAGATGTAGCTGACTTTGCTAACACACAGAAACAGACACAGGGTTAGACAAAATGAGGAAACAGAGTAATATGACCCAAATGAAGGAGCAGGATAAAATCATAGCAAGAGAGCTAAATAAAATAATATGCCTGATAGAGAATTTAAAGTAATGGTCATAAAGATACTCAATGGACTCTAGAAAACACTGGAGGACCTCAGTGGGACCCTCCACAAAGAAATTGAAATCAAAAAAAGGACAAATCAGAGATGAAGAACTCAACAGGTGAAGTTAAAAATCCAACAGAGGGAATAAATAGTAGACTCAAAGAAGCTGAAGGACAGTTCAGAGCCCTCCTGGACAGAGTAATAGAAAACATCAAGCTGAACAGCGGAGACAAAAAAAAAAAATGAAAAATTAAAACAGACTTAGAGAATTAATTAATGACATCCATATTCTAGGCATCCCAGAAGTAGAAGAGAGAGAAATGGGGACAGAAAATATATTGGAATACATAATAGCTGAAAACTTTCCATTTACAATCCCATTTACAATTGTACTAAACATAACAAAATACTTAGGAATACACTTAACCAAGGAGGTAAAAGACTTGTACTCTGAAAAGGATAAAACTGTAATGAAAGAAATTGAAGACAACACAAACAAATGGAAAGATATTTGATGCTCATGGATTGATAAAGCAAACATTATTAAAATGCCCATACTATCCAAAGCAATTTATAGATTTATTATAATCCCTCTCAAAATATCAAGAGAATTTCATCACAGAACTAGAACAAAGTATTTTAAAATTTGTATGCAACCACAAAAGAAACCAAACAGCCAAAGCAATCTTAAAAAGGGAGGACAAAACTAGAGATATCAATGAGAGACGCTTAATCTCAGGAAAAAAAAGGGGGGGTGGGGGGGGGGGGGGGGGGGGGGGGGGGGGGGGGTGGCTGGTGATGGACATTGGGGAGGGTATGTGCTATGGTGAGCGCAAGGGAAACAAAAGCAAAAATAAACTATTGGGACTACATCAACAGTCTTGCACAATTCACAGCACTCACCATAGCACATACCCTCCCCAATGTCTATCACCCAGCCACCCCATCCCTCCCACCCCCCACCACTCCAGCAACCCTCAGTTTGTTTCCTGAGATTAAGAATTCCTCATATCAGTGAGGTCATATGATACATGTCTTTCTCTGATTGACTTATTTCGCTCAGCATAACACAAAATAAAATGCTCTGTACAGCAAAGGGAACAGTCAACAAAACTAAAAGACAACACACTGAATGGGAGAAGGTATTTGCAAATGACATATTCAATAAAGGATTAGTATCTAAAACATAGTAAAAAAAACTTACACAACACCACACCAAAGCAAACAAACAAAAAGAAATAATCCAATTAAAAATGGGCAGAAGACATATACAGACATTTCTCCAAAGAAGACATACAGAAAGACGGCCAAGACACACACGTGAAAAGATGCTTAACATTACTTATCAGGTAAATACACATCAAAACCATAATGAGATATCACCTCCCACCTGTCACCTAAAATCAAAAAGAAAAGAAACAAGCATTGGCAAACATGTGGAGAAAAAGGAATCCTTGTGCACTCTTGGTGGGAATGAGAACTGGCACAGCCACTGAAGAAAACTTTGTGGAGGTTCCTCAAGAAATTAAAAATAGATTTACCATATGATCCAGTAATTCCACTAATGGGGATTTACCCAAAGAATATGAAAATACTAATTTGAGAAGATATATCCACCCCTATATTTGTTGCAGCAATATTTACAATAGGCAAATTATGGAAATAACTCGTGTCCATCGATACATGAATGGATAAGGAAGAGGTAGTATGTATATACAATGGAATTTTATTCAGCCATAAAAAAGAATGAATCTTGCCATTTACAGCAACACGGGTAGATGTAGATGGTATAATGCTAAACGAAATAAGTCAGAGAAAGACAAATATCCTATGATTTCACTCATATGCAGAATTTAAAAAACAAATGAACAACAAAAAAAAGAGAGAAACCAAAAAACAGACTGGTAACTCTAGAGAATAACGTTTACCAGAGAGAAGGTGGGTGAGGTATGGGTGAAAAACATAAAAGGATTAAGAGGTACAAATATCCAGTTACAAAGTAAATAACTCAAGGAGATGAAAAATACAGTATCGGGAATATAATCAATAATATTGTAATAACTGTAAGTGACTACACCTACCGTGGTGAGCATTGAGTAATGTATAGAATTGTCGGATCAATGTACTGTACACTTGAAACTAATATAACATTATATGTCATTTATACTTCAATAAAGATAATTTCTGAGTCACTTGAGTTAAAAAATTGCAGTATATACAAAGTATGTGTGTATGAAAAATATACTTTAAGCCATAATATCCACTTACAAATCGAACATATTGTCTTGAAAAGCAACAATATTTCACATTGTCTGAAAACATGAATATAGATATGACCATAATCTTATTTATGAAAATATTTTCTTCTAACAATTCAATCATATTGTCATACAAGTTAAATCTCATGTATAAGTTCTTTATTTTCTTAGTGTTTGCCCTACATTTGATTAACCTGTAATACTGTGACACAGTAATAAATCCACTGCACAAAATTATTTAAGCCTAAATATAATTATCTTGCTTGGCAGTAATTTGCTTTAATTGGCTTATTATCCCCTCATATTACATTTTACTGCCTTTGGCATGGGGCTCTTTAAAACAAATTTGTTAAATGATACAGTCAACCATGCAAATACATGAAAAATATTTACCAGCCCACAAAATGTTTTACCAGCCCTTCTGCTTTTGTGACCTCCCAACTGTAGTAAAATTAATATGAAGAGCATCCTTTATGACTCTCTCAGCAAAAGTTTTTTCCTCTGAATCCACAATGATGGTTAATTTCCAAATGTTAATCATTATTTCTGAATGATTTCCAACTTGAAGCTATGAACATCATGATCTAATATCTTGAATATCACTAAATTTAATAATTATTCTATAACCAATACTTATATGTATTTATGTATATTTAAAAACCTGACTCTTTAATGGAATGGCAAGGAGGGTGAGAATATAGTCAAGGCAAGTAATTAGTGTATGTTTCTCCTGTGATGACTATATCCAGACACTAACCATTTTCTAAAATAACTTAATTCTTTTGTTTGAGAGGAAAGCTGTAAAGTTTCTCCTTCAACCACTATGCTCAACAATTCCTTTTGTATTATTTCCAGAGAGATCAGTGTCTGGGAATTGACAACAAGAAGGAACTGATGAAGAAAGGTGACTCATGTAGATCCCTTGTGACCATCTTAGACTCCTAACACTGTCACTGCTTCCTTAGCAGGTGCTGAGTGACAGCATAGGAATATGACTCTAGAAACATGATTCTTCCCTCTAATATTAACTCCATGTAGAGCCTAAGATTTGTCATTTAGTCTGGTTGGACTTGGATGTCCTTAATGTTAGAATAGGTTTAGATAATTAGGTAATTTCTAAGGCCCATCTGGCTTATGAGAATTTTGCATCATTGTTTGGCCTATTTGTAACACAGGGTGACATGACATACCTACTGGCAGGTGCATCTTTAAGGCCACTTTGCTTAAGATACTTGTCATTTTAAAATTTGTTAAAAGGAATCCATAACTGCACATACTGATTTATCAACACAATGTGAGAATCATCTGTCCTAAGCAACCAAGAAAGGTGTAAAAGAAATAAAGAATATCTAACCTTGAGATAATGTATGAAACACAAAAATATGTGAATATAGGAACACATATTTATAAGCAAAACTATTGGTAGTCCATGTAGAGGGATTTTTCACAAAAATTAGAGTTCTAAAGGTACAAAAAGAAAACAAAACAAAAACAAAACAAGGCTTGAAACTTAAAGGAAACTAACATATACAGAACAGAGTCCCAGAAAGAAATAGATCAGTTATAGACTGGGTCAAAAATTGGGAGATTATAGAAATCAAGAGAAGAGAGTTCTCTGATTAAAGGAATGGTCAAAAATGTCAAATTCTTCCAGAAGTCTCATTAGATTTGTCAACAAGATGGCATTGTTGACCTTGATAAGGACAGGTTAGCAGTACTTCAAGTCTTTCTTTATAGTCACTTTCCTTCTCCAACTGCATATAAAGCTCTCCTTGCTTCCTTGACTCATGAGCAGGAAGAAAGCTCTTTTAGGAAAAATCAAGTTAGTATAGATACACAGAAACATCAAGTTTGAGCTCTCGTACACTTTTTATATTTGTGTTTGTTATTTTACATTTGTATTTGGTCTTTTGCCCCTAGCTTTTATTTTTTTTTATTTTTTTTTTTTAAGATTTTATTTATTTATTTGACAGAGAGAGACACAGCGAGAGAGGGAACACAAGCAGGGGGAGTGGTAGAGGGAGAAGCAGGCTTCCCGCGGAGCAGGGAGACCAATGCAGGGCTCGATCCCAGGACCCTGGGATCATGACCTGAGCCGAAGGCAGACGCTTAACGACTGAGCTACCCAGGCGCCCCGCCCCTAGCTTTTAACAATGTGGCTGTCAATAGAAGGTTTAATAAATACTGAATGGGTTATATCTATAAGGAGATTATCCTTCCTAAATCACAGCCCCTTCTATTTTGGGAACTCATGGAATTTGGTTCAACTTCTTAAGAGATTCAAAAGATTCTATGATATAAATGAAATGATTTAGGAAAGAAAATCATTTTGGGCTAGGTCTACTTTTTAAATTTTTCTTTAATTTTAAAAAACAGTACATTTACCAGCAAATTCCCACATGCTGAAGTGATGTAATCTTCACCCACACTGCATATGCTTATTCACAAAATTGGACTCGAAAATTTTATAAACTTTTTTTTTTTTGTTTTATGCTCAGTGCCCATTTGCTCTACATTTCCCTTTCTGTATAGAATTGTGAAATGGGACTCTGATTCCTCTGATGGTTTTTGTTACATATAAAACTGTGAACTGGACAGTAATTTCCAGCACGTTCATTCTTTGTAGAATAGATCTCTGTGTGAGGCAAAAGCTTAAATGTTCCTCATCAAGAGAGCCGAGAGAGAGAGAGCTCCTGAGAATCAGCCTCAGCATTATATGGATTATCTACATTTCTCTAGTCATGCCTATGAGAGGCCTTTTGGGGAAGTTATGCCCCTACTGGTTCAACTGTCATGATCTCCTCCTGAATTTGGTGAGGCAGTAAGTTAGAGATTTATATCAGAATGGGATCTGCTGTCAAGTAGGACCAGTCAGGGCATCCTATATTCAAAGTCTGGCCTTTCATATTTAGCACATTTTTCAGGCAGTCGGGACTTTTTGTCTAATCATTGTGGCATTCAGTTTCTTACCTCATCAAAGTTTACATAATTCAGTCTCTCAGTGATTTGCTAGATAACTGATAAACTGATGTTAATGAATTGTTGGTATTACTTTCTTACTTGAGTTGGATCTTGAAGAGAAAAAAATATGACCTAGATAGGAATTAGGGGTGCTAAACGGCATCACAAAAGTGACTCTTTCCATTCCACCTTCCTTTGTCCCAGAGAGTTGTCCATCCAACCAAAAATTCTGGTCATGTCAGTTTTTAAAAATATTTGTTCCATCAACTCTTATTGACTTCCAATAATATCCAAGCTTTCAAACACATCTTGCATGCCTTTCCAAGATTGGATCAGATTTTTTTTTTTTTTTGCAATTGATTCCAATACTTCAATGCAATACAATGAAGAATGAGGATAATACCTCTTCAGAGTGTTTTAATAAAAATGAAAAAGTGAATTTGTTTAAGAGATATTTAGTATGCTGATACTTATAGGAAAATAATTAGCCCATATAATAGCTTTGACATGTTACCTACATATGAGGAAGAGTGGAAATCTCAACATAAAGGGTTTTAGTATTTTCCCCCGTTTTAATATAGTGTTTTCTTTTAGTTTATATGTCTGAGGTATGTGAGTTCATAGAAACAAAATAAGTAACTTTAACCTTCATGATACCAAGTATCTGGAAGACAAAGAAAAGGAACTCCAGGAAGAATATAACACATACAATGTGAGTAAATTTGTGTTTTCCATTTCCATAAGTAAATGCTAAACACAAGTAAGTCATTAGCTATATTATAGGCTTGAAACAATACAATTAAATCAGACTTGAGAAGTTGTAAAAAGCTTTGGAATTATGAAAAAAGACAATCTGAGATAGATATTTGTGTCTATTATTGTTAAAAATAAATCCATGAGGGGGGGTGGGAGGGATGGGGTGGCTGGGTGATAGACATTGGGGAGGGTATGTGCTATGGTGAGTGCTGTGAATTGTGTAAGACTGATGAATCACAGACCTGTACCTCTGAAACAAATAATACATTATATGTTAAAAAAACAAAAAGAAGATCGTAGGAAGGGAAGAATGAAGGGGGAGTAAGTCGGAGGGGGAGACAAACCATGAGAGACTATGGACTCTGAGAAACAAACTGAGGGTTCTAGAGGGGACGGGGTGGGGGGATGGGTTAGCCCAGTGATGGGTATTAAAGAGGACACGTTCTGCATGGAGCACTGGGTGTTCTATGCAAACAATGAATCATGGAACACTACATCAAAAACTAATGATGTAATGTATGGTGATTAACATAACATAATAAAATAAAATTTAAAATAAATAAATAAATCTCTCCAGAATACAATCTATTAAAAAAATACAGTGTATTAATATTAGCATTAAAGCCTAGTTGCAGATATTTACAAACTCAAACCCAGAACATAGCCAAAAACCTTTACAATAGATCAAGAATTGAAATATATAATTTATTTCATACTTAGCCCTTTAAAAATGTTCTATAGTGTATCACTAGGAATACAGTAGTATACATTATTTATAAATATAAAAATATACCTATATTAAATTTCCATATTCTTTTTGTCTATCTTTCTTTGCATTAGTGCACGTAGGGCTTCAGCATGCCAGCATTAATTATAATGTGGAATGCTTTCCTTCAGATTTTACAAAGCAAAGACTATGGGTGCATGATCAAAAGTGAAAGGCTGGTCAGCCAGTCAGGCAGGGGCTGTGTACTTTTAGCCCTGCCCTTCCACTGACAGAATCCTCATCCTCTCTTCCTTCTTCTACCTGGGACATTTTTTTTTTATAGCTTACATTTCTTTTAAGGACCAACACAAAGTCAGTACCTCAGAAAACAGTCTAGGTTCCCCCAAAGAGAAGGAATCGCTCTCCCCTCTCTGCCTTAGTAGACCCCATAGATCATAGCATAGTCATAGAAGTTTATGAAAGTATACTGTGTACATTTTCCTGTATTGTCCTTCTGTCACAGACACATTATTTTTAGACACTATGCATCACATTTGATGCATCACTGACCTACAAGTGTTTTATATATGCTAAGATCTTAAAAAGCATACATATTTAAGTAACTTATGAACATTTAACTGCTGGTATTATGGCTTCACATGTGCTGAACTTTCTTACAGGTATATCATTTCCTTTTGATCCAATGTGCAACATTTTTTTTTTCTCATTTGTGAACACCCAAAATGATTATCCATTGCTGCTTGCCCACCTCAGCTTCACAGCAATTCCACTAAGCTTTATAGATAACTTAATAAAGTAGCATGTTATTTATACATGGTCACATGTCTTATTTCCCAAGGCTATGAATTCTTTAAAGGGGGAAAGCCATATATTTTTTGCTACATGCATTTGTATCATAATGCCTTAGAGAATATGTATATACATAAATGTTATCAACTGTACCTGCTGATCCCTCCAGAATTTGGAAAGTCAGATTGGTAAATTTAGTGACTATATCATAGTATATATTCATGAAAGTATTCTTTCACAGAAATAAAAATGCTCAGAGTGACCTTGACATGTGGTCAATGGGGGAGACATTGTGCACAATTAAACACTCATTTTAATTGTAAATTAAATTTGTGGTAAAGAGAATCATTTTCCTATTAGTCTCTATTGTATAATATCAAAAAGAATAGAAGAATTGCAGATAAAAATTCCAAGAGCTTCAAATGTGTCTAGAAAAACTCCTTGTAGTTTATATTTTAAAGTTTTTTAGTCCAGATATATTTTATTGAATATTTAAGATTCAAGGAAGTATCATGATTATAAAAAGTTTAAATATTACAGAAAGGGAGTGAATACTTGTCTAAGCACACAATCTGTAGAAAATTCCTAATAACATTTTTGAGTATTTATTTCTCTGTTTTGTGTATACACTGTGGAGTTTAACAAGAAAGCTTTAATATTAAAAACTAAAACATATTTAAGAATGTTTTAGGGTATTAGTTTTATATAATAATATTTTTTCAATTTTTTCTTATGTAACTCAAGTCCATGGAAATGAAATAATCAAAATTATTAATTTATGGATGCTTCCCTTCCTCCCTATAGTTTATTTTAATCATGTAATTAGTAACTTTGAATTCACCATCTAACATAATCAATGACTTTGACAAAAACTTCTATCTAGCTCTGAAGATCTCCAGGATTGCACTCCTATTCATCATAAAAACTTTTCTCAATCCTATTGTTACCAGTACACTATTTTCCTTTTATGTTGTTTTCCTTCATCAATATGTATTTCTAACAGCATTGCTTTTTGGTGTGTTTATTTTTTAATATCAAAAGAGTGTAATTCAGTTTTTATCATGTAAGTTAAATTCATCCATTCCCTTGACTTATTAATTTAAACTTCATGTGGCCAAGTATGTCCTTTAAGATCACTTAAATTGTTCTATTAATAAGGTTTATCATACAATGTTAAAATAATTTTATCTCCAAAATAACACAGACTCATAATAAGCCCTTCAAATAATAAAGAAATCTATAAATTAGAAAATAATCCAGTCTTACCATCAAAAAGATAGTTTGAAGATTGATGTAAGTCTGCCCAGACATAACTATCATGCTCAACTTTGAAAACATCATTCCACTTAGTATACATAGTGATACATCAATTTTTACGGATAAAATATGTAAATCAGTGTCCAGTTTTGGGTCATTTACACGAAATCTGATTTGTATTCTTTTAATTAACTTCTTTGATATATCATTGCACGTGTCTGTGCATGCTTCTCAAACAGACACATTTAGGAACGATGAAAGATATTAAAATTTTTGAGTTATAACGAGATTGCCTCACATCAAGGGGCATTCTGATTCACACACTCACAAACATTATTTCAGAGTATTTGTCTAACCCCATTTGATAATACAGGTAGTTATAAATCCTTTTTACTCTCTGTTATGCCATATTAAAAGGTAAAAATCAACAATCAAAATGCCATATAGAGAAAAAATAAATTTCTGAATTCTGTGCATCTGCTTTATCTTTAAATACAACAAATTTTGATACATGTTAAAAGATACATGGAAAAACAAAACAAAACAAATTTTGCTCTTTGGCAATAGCTCAGTTTCTGTATGTTAGTTTGGGGATGTTTCCAGAAAAGAGGGGTTAATTGTTGTTGGCTCAATTAGTGCAACCTGAATGAACATTTTTTTTGGGGGCGGTGGGAAGAGATTGAGGGTAAATTAAGACAACATTTAGCTCTGTTTCTTATTAGCTGTGCATAAATTTTCCCAAGAGCCTAATTAGCTCTGTCACAGTAAGTGTCTCATCCATTTATACAAGAGAACATTTTCCTTTCCTTTACATTTTGTCATGTAATAAACTACTGCAAAACTGAATTTAAACTTGTTTATTAAGTAGTGATATAGTTTGCTAAAGGTTACATTTCCTACAATTAAACAGACATTTTGAAATTTTTTGTGACCCCTGGGATATTGACTTAATATTAAATATCAGGCAGCAAAGTGTCCTCCTGTTCATTTGTTTTCCATGTGGCCATTATATTATGCATTAAATATAGTTTTATTTTGGTGACTGAAAGCTTTTATGGTTACATCACTATTTTTTTACTTCTGTTACCTTGCTGACTTCATATTGAATATCTCTTTTTTTAATAGCATGTATAGGATTTCCTGTCCCTCATTTTATAAAGGAAGCAATTGTCATTCCTACCTTTTCATCCAATTTTCTTCTCTATTTCTGTTCATATTTACTTTACTAACTATCATGTTTGACAGCATTTACATTTTGTTCTGCTATCCTAAGTAAGTCTTCGGCTTATTATCTAGGGATTAATGCTTCTAAAATGAAAAGAAAAACAATAATTTTTATACCTTTATATCCTCACATGTATTTTTACATACATTCATTATGACTTTCTTGTTACACACCTTTTGGGGATTCTTTATTTGTTTAATGGTTTTCTTCTAGTTGGGCACTGTGTGGCATTCTAAGTGATTACTGGAGTAAGGTGTTTGAGAATCCAGTTCTAGCTCTGCAATTTACTGTGTGAACTCCTATTTAATCTCTGTTTCTTTATTTCTTCACATATAAAATGGATAAATAGGCAGCAAGCTGGATTTGGGTGTTTAGGGGCTTCATTGAGACTACACACATACACACGCATTTGAGTTAGATGGAAAGATAGTCCCCAAATCCACACAGGCTCTAATCACTGGAACTTTTCTACGTTACCTTACATGGCAAAAGGGACTTTGCAGATGTGACTAAATTAAAGATCTCAAGATGGGGAGACTATCCTGGATTATCCAGATAAATCCTAAATAGCAGTCCTCATCAGAAGAAGGTAGAGGGAGATTTGATAGAGAAGAAGAGAAGAGAAGCATAAATTGAAGTGATGTGGCTGAAAGCCAACAGCTGCCAGACTCTGGAATAGGCAAGGAATAAACAAATTTTCCCCTGGAGACTCCTAAAGAGACCAGAACTTGTGACACTATCAAAGCCATTCTTCTTAAAATGTATTCCTCATAACAACATAAACTACACATTATCTTCGCCTACATTTTACAGACGAAAAAACTAAAGTAATCTACCCAGTGTCACCAAGAGGAGGCTTTGCGTGTCTAATGACGTTTTAAATTTACTCATTTAATTTTTATTTCTATTATATAATTTGTTTATCTATCTGTATCCTTTACCACATTCAAGGTCCCCTACTGCCAGTTCCCATATCTACCTCAGACCTTTATATATAGCTTAAGCCATGACACATACATCATAGACAAGCTTACCCAATACAAGATGAACTTCTCACCATTATGTATATGTCCACTCACCATCACTAAATGATGCCTCAGTTTCTCAGTGGTCTCAGAAACTTAAAATTTTATATTGGTAATAGCATACACTTTTAGAGTAAAATTCTACTCATTGTCATACTCAGACCTTTTGTAAATGGCAGAAGAAATGATTTTAGTCAAAAGAACACTAGACTTCAAGTCAAACAATTTGAGTTTAAATTCTATTTCTACGACTGTGTTAACTGATGCCCTTTAAAATATCACCTTTCTTTTCTAAGACTGTTTCTTCTTTAAAACGACAATGGTTATACCTCCCTCAATGATTTATTGTAAAAATTAATGAAAAAAATATGAAAGAAAATATTCAGGATGCACTTTGACAAATATTAGTCATTAGTGTAATTTTCTCTCTCCTTTATCAGAGCTCAGGGGCAATACATATGAAATCACCAATATTGATGTTGTGCTTTGTTTTTGAAAATACAGTGCCACCTTCTCTTACTATTAGTTCAAGTATGCTTTAATTTTTTTTTGAGAGTATCAGTGGCATTCTATTTTCATACTTATGCTAGAAATCCATCAAAGTTTTAAATTTCACTTACATAAAATGTTTAAAAATGTTCTTCACAAGAGTTTTCCAAGAACTGATTAAATGGTATCTCTTAAAGACACTGAATATGGAGATGGCACTATCTATGTCTTAATGTTATTATTTCCTAGAAGTTATGGAAACAGAATTCCAAAAAGAAAAAGACAATAACAACAATATAAACAACAAACTATCAACATTGCTACTTATTTGAGAGACCAAATAAGAAAAGTGGCTATTCTTTAAAACAGAACCACAATGTATATACCCTTATTGTTCTTGAAAATTGACTTATGGCTCTATGGCCTCTCACTGCTACTGGTATTTCAAAGTAAATGTCAGAATTATATTTCAAAGAAAACCGAGTGTGCCATGTCACTGTCTATATTATTAGTTTGTCAACCATGAGATCACTATCTCTGTAGCCTATGATACAAGTAGAGGTAAATGTGACTCCATATATTAATTACTTTATTAATTACATATAATTACTTTAGTAATTACGTAAACTCAAAAGAACAGATTGCATATTTCAATAAAATTTTGTTTTAATACATTTTAACTAAAATGTCTGTGATTATCACAATAATTCATTATTAGAAACTCAATTCTTAATTATTCAGAAAACTAACACATATAAAATAATTTCTAGAAGGCAGGGAATATTAGGCACAGTCTGATTCTTTTTGAGACAGTTAACTTGACTCTGTTTTATAATCACCAATTATACTACACTCTTGACTGACCTCACACTTGTGTGATTAAAGCAAATGTCTTTGCAGTTTGAGTTATATAAGATCAAAATCACACCCACTATGTATTATTGACTCCCCCCCAAAATCTCTAGAAAGTTTCTTAGCTGAAGTACATGCAATAACAAAGTCCGCAAATCTAGCATACAGGGGTAAGCCTGACTTGAGGCCTCCAATGCTTCCCATTAGCCAGATTAATTTGTTTTCTTAGTAAGATGTTAAAATAGATAACATTAGATTAATATCTACCAAAACTTACTTAACATGCCTGGATTTGCATCTCTTCTTTAATGTCCAAAGCTATACTCTGATTTAGGAAAATTTATTTCTATTTTACTAAAGAGTAAATTAAGATTCATTTCTGGTAAAGACCCACAGCTAACATCATCCTCAATGGGGAAAAACTGAGTGTTTTCCCCCTAAGGTCAGGAACATGACAGGGATGTCCACTCTCAACACTGTTGTTCCACATAGTACTGGAAGTCTTAGCCTCAGCAATCACACAACACAAAGAAATAAAAGGCATCCAGATCACCCAGGAAGAGTCAAACTTTAACTCTTCGGAGATGAAATGATACTCTATGTAGAAAACCTGAAAGACTCCACCAAAAAATTGCTGGAACTGATACATGAATTCAGCAAAGATGCAGGATATAAAATCAACATACAGAAATTTGTTGCATTTCTATACAGCAAAAAGAAGCAGCAGAAAGAGAAATCAAGGAATTGATCCCATTTATAATTGCACCAAAAACCATAATATACGTAGGAATAAACCTAACCAAAGAGTTAAAAGATCTGTACTCTGAAAACTATAGAACACTTATGAAAGAAATTGAAGAGGACACAAAGAAATGGAAAAAGATTCCATGCTCATGGATTAGATGAACAAATATTGTTAAAAATGTCTATACTACCCAAAACAATCTACATATTCGATGCAATCCCAATCAAAATAACGCCAGCATTTCTCACAGAGCTAGAATAAACAATCCTAAAATTTGTATGGAACCACAATAGACCCCAAATAGCCAAAGTAATGTTAAAAAAGAAAAGAAAAGCAGGAGGCATCACAATCCTGTATTTCAAGATGTCTTACAAAGCTGTAATGATCAAGACAGCATAATATTGGCATAAAAACAGACACATAGATCAATAGAACAGAATAGAAAACCCAGAAATGGATCAACCACTATATGGTCAACTAATCTTCAACAAAGCAGGAAGAATATCTAATGGAAGAAAGTCTCTTCAACAAATGGTGTCAGGTAAACTGGACAGCAACATGCAGAAGAATGAAAATGAACCACTTCCTTACACCATACACAAAAATAAATTCAAAATGGATGAAAGATCTAAATGTGAGACAGGAAACCATCAAAATCCTAGAGGAGAAAACAGGCAGCAATCTCTTTGACCCTGGCCACAGCAACGTCTTAGTGAAAACATCTCCTGAGGCAAGGGAAACAAAAGGAAAAATGACCTATTGACCTACTGAAACTTCATCAAGATAGAAAGCTTCTGCACAGTGAAGGAAACAATCAACAAAACTAAGAGAAAACCAATGGAATCCAAGGAGATATTTGCAAATGACATATCAGATAAAGGGCTAGTGTCCAGAATTTATAAAGAACTCCTCAAACTCAACACCCAAAAAACAAATAATCCAGTTAAAAAATGGACAGAAGACATGAACAGACATTTCTCTAAAGAAGACATACAAATGGCTAATAGACACATGAAAAAATGTTCAACATCATTCATCTTCAGGGAAATACAAATCAAAAGGACAATGAGATACCACCTCACACTTGTCAGAATGACTGAAGTCAACAACTCAAGAAACAACAGATGTTTGCAAGGATTCAGAGAAAGGGGAACCCTTTTGTACTATTGGTGGTAATGCAAACTAGTGCAGCCACTCTGGAGAACAGTATGAAAGTTCCTCAAAAAGTTAAAAATAGAACTACTGTAGGTACAGCAATTGTTTACTAGGTATTTATCCAAAAGATACAAAAATGCTGATTTTAAGGGGCACCTGTACCCCAATGTTTATAGCAGGATTATCAACAATAGCCAAATTATGGAAAGAGCCCAATGTCCATCAACTAATGAATGGATAAAGAAGAGGTGATATATATATATGTATGTATATATACAAAATGGAATATTACTCAACCATCAAAAAAACCCGAAATCTGCCATTTGCAATGATGTGGTAGGAACTAGAGTGTATTATGCTAAGTGAAATATGTCAGTCAGAGAAAGACAAATAGCATATGATTTTAGTCATATATGGAATTTAAGGAACAAAACAGATGAAAATAGGGGAAGAGAAGGAAAAATAAAATAAAACAGAGAGGGGGTGAAACTATAAGAGACTCTTAAAGATAGAGAACAAGCTGAGGGTTGCTGGAGGGGAAGTGGGGGATGGGCTAAATGGGTGATGGGCATTAAGGAGGGCACTTGTGATGAGCACTGGGTGTTGTATGTATGTGATGAATCTCTAAATTCTATTCCTGAGACCAATACAAAATTATATTTTAACTTACCTGAATTTAAATTAAAAAAAAAAGATTCATTTTTGGTAAAGGGTTTGTCTAAAACACTCTAATAAGTGGAAAGTTTTGGATTCAAACCTGAAAATTGAGATGACAGAATATAAGATACTTCGAGGGGTGGAGCAAGATGGCGGAGGAGTAGGAGACGTGGATTTCATCTGATCTCAGGAATTCAGCTGAATAGGGATCAAACCATTCTGAACACCTACGAACTCAAACGGAGATCAAAGAAGAGAGTAGCAACAACTCTCTGAACAGAGAAGCGACCACTTACTGGAAGGTAGGACGTGCGGAGAAGTGAATCTGAGGCAATATTCGGGAGGATAGACAGCGGAGGAGGGGGCCTCCGATGGCCCCTTCTGGCAAGTGATAGAGCCGCGGAGCACAAAATCAGAACTTTTAGAAGTCGGCTCCCCTGAGGGACGTCGCTCCAGTGGCGAAGCGGGGGGTGGAACCCTCGCGGGACAGTGTGGTCTCAGGACCCTGGGGTCACAGAAAAACCGGGGGTGCCTGAGTGCAGCAGAGCTCCCAGGTATTGGAGCGGGGAAGCCAGCTGCAGAGATGGAGCCAAGGTGCGAGCTCTCACCTCGGGGTTGCCATAAACTGTGCTCCGCGGCCCAGTCGGGCCACTGCTCCTCCAGCAGGGACCCAAAAAGCAGCAGAGCTGGGGAAACGCCCCTTCCTCCCCAGGGAGGAGCGGCACGGGAGCGCACCGCAGGGATCTGCTGGGTTTGGAGACTCCACACGGGGTTGGGTGCCAGAGATAGAAACGCTCTGTCACAGGCCGGGTGAGCAGTGAGTGCGGCTGGAGACCGGGGAGATGGGAGTGACTGCTTTTCTCTGGGGGCGCACTGTGGAGCGGGGCCCCAAGTTCTCAGCTCCTCCGGGTGGAGATTGGGAGGCCACTATTTTCACCCTGGTCCTTCAAAGCTGTACCAGAGCTTGCAGGGAACAAAAGCTCCTGAGAGCAAACCCAAGCAGCTTGCTTAGCCCAGACCGAAAAGGGTGGGGCAATTCTACCTCCAGCAAAGACATTTGGGAACCACAGCAACAGGCCCCTCCCCCAGAAGATCAGCACGAACAGCCAGCAAGCCAAGACCAAGTTTATCGATCAAGGAGAACGGGAGAACTCCAGCACTAGGGGAATACTGCAGATAGAATTCACGGCTTTTTTTTTACCATGATTCATTAGTTTTTCAAAGTTAATTTTTTTTTTTACTTTTTCTTTTTCCCTTTTTCAACCAACATCTTATCAGCCCCTTTTTAAAAAAAAAAAACATTTTTTATTTTTCATTTTTAGAGTCATATTTTATCCCTTCAGAGTAGTTACCCTAATTTTTGGCATATATACATATAAGTTGTTCTCTCTTTAAAATTTTGAGATACAGTTTCTTCTAATAGATCAAAATATACCCTAAATCACTAGTGTATGGCTTTGTTCTAGTCTCCTGCCTGATCACATTCTCTCCGCCCCTTTTTTTTCTTCTTATTTTTTAAATCTTCTTCTTTCTTTTTTCAAACAACTTCTTATCTTATCAATTCCTTTTATAAAATCTTTTATAATTTTCATCTTTACACTTATCTCCCATCCCTTTATTGTATCAACCCTAATTTCTGCACATATAAGTCTTTCTTCCTTTAAAATTTTAGGAGGCACTTTTTTGGAACAGACAAAAACACGCCCAAAATCTAGTGTGTGGCACTGATCTATGCACTAGCCTGATCATATTTGATCATATTCTGCTTTTGTTGTATTGTTCTGTTTTTGTTTTTATCTTTTTCTTTTTTTTCCTCTTTCTTTCCCTTTCTTTTCCCCTGGTTTCAGGTCTTTTCTGATTTGTATAGAGTGTATTTGCTGGGGACGTTGTTAACCTGTTAGCATATTGTTCTCTCATTCATCTATTCTCCTCTGGACAAAATGACAAGATGAAAAAAATCACCTCAGCAAAAAGAAGAGGTAGTACTGTCAGCCAGGGACTTACTCAATACGGACATTAGTACGATGTCAGACCTAGAGTTCAGAATCATGATTTTAAAGATACTAGCTGGGCTTGAAAAAAGCGTGGAAGTTAGTAGAGAAACCCTTTCTGGAGAAATAAAAGAACTAAAATCTAACCAAGTCGAAATCAAAAAGGCTATTGATGAGGTGCAATCAAAAATGGGGGCACTAACTGCTAGGATAAATGAGGCAGAAGAGAGAATCAGCGATATAGAAGACCAAATGATGGAAAATAAAGAGGCTGAGAACAAGAGAGATAAACAACTACAGGAACACGAGGGCAGAATTCGAGAGATAAGTGATATGATAAGACGAAACAACATTAGAATAATTGGGATCCCAGAAGAAGAAGAAAGAGAGAGAGAGGGGCAGAAGGTATATTGGAGAAAATAATAGCAGAGAACTTCCCTAATGTTAGGAAGAAAACAGGCATCAAAATCCAGGAGGCACCGAGAACCCTTCTCAAAAATAAATAAAAATAGGTCAACACCCTGACATCTAATAGTAAAATTACAAGTCTCAGAGACAAAGAGAAAATCCTGAAAGCAGCTCGGGAGGAGAGATATGTAACCTACAATGGTAGAAATATTGGATTGGCAACAGACTTATCCACAGAGACCTGGCAGGCCAGAAAGGATTGGCATGATATCTTCAGAGCGCTAAATGAGAAAAGTATGCAGCCAAGAATACTATATCCAGCTAGGCTGTCATTGAAAATAGAAGGAGAGATAAAAATCTTCCAGGAGAAACAAAAACTAAAGGAATTTGCAAACACGAAACCAGCCCTACAACAAATATTGAAAGGGGTCCTCTAAGCAAAGAGAGAGCCTAAAAGCAGCATAGATCAGAAAGGAACACAGACAATATACAGTAACAGTCACCTTACAGACAACGCAATGGCACTAAATTCATAACTTTCAATAGTTACCCTGAATGTAAATGGGCTAAATGCCCCAATCAAAAGACACAGGCTATCAGATTGGATTAAAAAACAAGACCCATCAATATGCTGTCTGCAAGACACTCATTTTAGACCCAAAGACACCCCCACATTGAAAGTGAGGGGGTGGAAAACCATTTACCATGCTAACGGACACCAAAAGAAAGCTGGGGTGGCAATCCTTATATCAGACAAATTAGATTTTAAAACAAAGACTGTAATAAGAGATGAGGAAGGACACTATATCCTACATAAAGGGTCTATCCAACAAGAAGATCTAACAATTGTAAATATCTATGCCCCTAACATGGGAGCAGCCAATTATATAAGCCAATTAATAGCAAAAACAAAGAAACACATTGACAACAATACAATAATAGTGGGGGACTTTAACACCCCCTGACTGAAATGGACAGATCATCTAAGCAAAAGATCACAAGGAAATAAAGACTTTAAGTGACACATTGGACCAAATGGACTTCACAGACATATTCAGAACATTCCATCCCAAAGCAACGGAATACACATTCTTCTCTAGTGCCCACGGAACATTCTCCAGAATTGATCACATCCTAGGTCACAAATCAGGTCTCAACTGGTACCAAATATTGGGATCATTCCCTGCATATTTTCAGACCACAATGCTTTGAAAGTAGAATTCAATCACAAGAGGAAAGTCGGAAAGAACTCAAATACATGGAGACTAAAGAGCATCCTACTAAAGAATGAATGGGTCAACCAGGAAATTAAACAAGAATTAAAAAAATTCATGGAAATCAATGAAAATGAAAACACAACTGTTCAAAATCTTTGGGATACAGCAAAGGCAGTCCTGACAGGAAAGTATATAGCAATACAAGCCTTTTTCAAGAAATAAGAAAGGTCTCAAATACACAACCTAACCCTACACCTAAAGGTGCTAGAGAAAAAACAGCAAATAAAGCCTAAACCCAGCAGAAGAAGAGAAATCATAAAGATCAGAGCAGAAATCAATGAAATAGAAACCAAAAGAACAGTAGAACAGATCAATGAAACTCGGAGCTGGTTCTTTGAAAGAATTAATAAGATTGATAAACCTCTGGCCAGACTTATCAAAAAGAAAAGAGAAATGACCCAAATCAACAAAATCATGAATGAAAGAGGAGAGATCACAACCAACACCAAAGAAATACAAACAATTCTAAGAACATATTATGAGCAACTCTATGCCAGCAAATTAGATAACCTGGAAGAAATGGGTGCATTTCTAGAGATGTATCAACTACCAAAATTGAACCAGGAAGAAATAGAAAACCTCAACAGACCTATAACCACTAAGGAAGCAGTCATCAAAAATCTCCCAACAAACAAAAGTCCAGGGCCAGATGGCTTCCAAGGGGAATTCTACCAAACATTTAAAGAAGAATTAATACCTATTCTCTGATTAATACCTAATACCTATTCTCCTGAAAGTGTTCCAAAAATAGAAATGGAAGGAAAACTTCCAAAATCATTTTATGAGGCCACCATTACCTTGATCCCAAAACCAGACAAAGACCCCATCAAAAAGGAGAATTACAGACCAATATCCTTGATGAACATGGATGCAAAATTCTCACCAAAATCCTAGCCAATAGGATCCAACAGTACATTAAAAGGATTATTCACCATGACCAAGTGGGATTTATCCCTGGGATGCAAGGTTGGTTCAACATCTGCAAATCAATCAACGTAATACAATATATTAACAAAAGAAAGAACAAGAATCATATGATCCTCTCAATAGATGCAGAAAAAGCATTTGACAAAGTACAGCATTCTTTCTTGATCAAAACTCTTTAGAGTATAGGGCTAGAAGGTACATACCTCAATATCATAAAAGCCATCTATGAAAAACCTTCAGCAAATATCATTCTCAATGGAGAAAAGCTGAGAGCTTTTCCCCTAAGGTCAGGAATGCGGGAGGGATGTCCAATATCACCACTGCTATTCAACATAGTATTAGAAGTCCTAGCCACAGCAATCAGACAACAAAAACAAATCAAAGGCATCCAAATCAGCAAAGAGGAAGTAAAACTGTCACTCTTTGCAGATGATATGATACTGTATGTGGAAACCCAAAAGACTCCACCCCAAAACTGGTAGAACTCATACAGGAATTCAGTCAAGTACCAGGTTATAAAATCAATGCACAGAAATCAGTGGTATTCCTCTACACCAACAACATGACAGAAGAGAGACAAATCAAGGAGTCGATCCCATTTACAATTGCACCCAAAACCATAAGTTACCTAGGAATAAATTTAACCAAAGAGCCAAAGGATCTGTACTTAGAAAACTATAAAATACTCCTGAAAGAAATTGAAGAAGACACAAAGAAATGGAAAAACGTTCCATGCTCATGGATTGGAAGAACAAACATTGTGAAGATGTCAATGCTACTTAGAGCAATCTACACATTCAATGCAGACCCATCAAAATACCATCCACTTTTTTCAAAGAAATGGAACAAATTATCCTAAAATTTGTATGGAACCAGAAGAGACCCCGAATAGCCAGAGGAATGTTGAAAAAGAAAAGCAAAGCTGGCGGCATCACTATTCCAGACTTCCAGCTCTATTACAAAGCTGTCATCATCAGGATAATATGGTACAGGCACAAAAACAGACACAGAGATCAATGGAACAGAATAGAGAGCCCAGAAATGGACCCTCAACTCTATGGTCGACTCATCCTGACAAAGCAGGAAAGAATGTCCAATGGAAAAACGACAGTCTCTTCAACAAATGGTGTTGGGAAAATTGGACCGCCACATGCAGAAGAATGAAACTGGACCATTTCCTTACACCATACACAGAAATATACTCGAAATGGTTGAAAGACCTAAACGTGAGACAGGAGTCCATCAAAATCCTAAAGAACACAGGCAGCAACCTCTTCGACCTCAGCTGCAGCAACTTCTTCCTAGAAACATCGTGAAAGGCAAGGGAAGCAAGGGCAAAAATGAACTATTGGGATTTCATCAAGATAAAAAGCTTTTGCACAGCAAAAGAAACAGTCCATAAAACCAAAAGACAACCGACAGAATGGGAGAAAATATTTGCAAATGATATATCACATAAAGGGCCAGTATCCAAAATCTATAAAGAACTTATCAAACTCAATACCCAAAGAACAAATAATCCAATCAAGAAATGGGCAGAAGACATGAGCACACATTTTTCCAAAGAAGACATTCAAATGGCCTACAGACACATGAAAAAGTGCTCAACATCGCTCGGCATCAGGGAAATCCAAATTAAAACCTCAATGAGATACCACCTCACACCAGTCAGAATGGCTAAAATTAACAATCAGGAAACGACAGATGTTGGCGGGGATGCGGAGAAAGGGGAACCCTCCTACACTGTTGGTGGGAATGCAAGCTGGTGCAACCACTCTGGAAAACAGTATGGAGGCTCCTCAAACAGTTGAAAATGGAGCTACCATACGACCCAGCAATTGAACTTCTGGATATTTACCCCAAAGATACAAATGTAGGGATCCGAAGGGGTACGTGCACCCCAATGTTTATAGCAGCAATGTCCACAATAGCCAAACTGTGGAAAGAGCCAAGATGTCCATCGTCAGATGAATGGATAAAGAAGAGGTGGTGTATATACACAATGGAATATTATGCAGCCATCAAAAGGAATGAGATCTTGCCATTTGCAATGACGTGGATGGAACTGGAGGGTTTTATGCTGAGTGAAATATGTCAATCAGAGACAGACATGTATCACATGACCTCACTGATATGAGGAATTCTTAATCTCAGGAAACAAACTGAGGGTTGCTGGAGTGGTGGGGGGTGGGAGGGATGGGGTGGCTGGGTGATAGACATTGGGGAGGGTATGTGCTACAGTGAGCACTGTGAATTGTGCAAGACTGTTGAATCACAGATCTGTACTTCTGAAACAAATAATGCAACATATGTTAAGAAAAAAGAAAAAGAAGAAGATAGCAGGAGGGGAAGAATAAAGGGGAGTATGTTGGAGGGGGAGACACACCATGAGAGACGATGGACTCTGAAAAACAAACTGAAGGTTCTAGATGGGAGGAGGGTGGGGGGATGGGTTAGCCTGGTGATGGGTATTAAAAAGGGCACATTCTGCGTTGAGCACTGGGTGTTTTGCACAAACAATGAATCATGGAACACTACATCAAAGACTAATGATGTAATGTATGGTGATTAACATAACAATTAAGAAAATTAAAAAGAAAAGAATATAAGATACTTCACAAAAAAAGAAAGAAAGAAAAAGTAAAGAAAAGAAATCTTGGGGTGCCTGGGTGCCTCATTCGTTAACCATCTGCCTTCAGCTCAGGTCATGGTTCCAGGGTCCTGGGGTCCAGCCCCGCATCTGGCTCCCTGCTCGGCGGGAAGCCTGTCTCTCCCTCTCCTCGTACTGTGTTCCCTCTCTCACTGTTTCTCTCTCTGTCAAATAAATAAAATCTTTAAAAAAATAAGAAAAAAAGAAATCTTACCATTTGCAACGATGTGGATGGAACTAGAGGGTATTATGCTAAGCAAAATAAGTCAATCAGAGAAAGACAATTATCATATGTTTTCACTCATATGTGGAATTTGAGAAACAAAACAGGGTAATAGGGGAAGGGAGGGAAAAATAAAATCAGGCAAAATCAGAAAGGGAGACCAACCATAAGAGTTTCTTAACCACAAGTAACAAAGTGATGGTTGCTGGAGGGGAGGTACATAGGGGGATGGGGTAACTGGGTGATGGGCATTAAGGAGGGTATTTGATGTAATGAGGAGTGGGTGTTATATGCAACTGATGAATCACTAAATTCTACCTCTGAAACTAGTAATATACTCTATGTTAATTAATTGAATTTAAATAAAATTAAAAAATATATATATTTCAGTCCAGACTATCATAAATAATAATAGAATGATGAAATTTAGTAAGATTTTAATACATGAAGGAGGAATACCTCCTAAATGAGTAGATAATTAATGTAAATTAAGAAGCAGTTTCTCTTGTCTCAAATTTTTACCTAGGAATTCTTGTAGTTAATGCAAACAGAAAATAAGGAAATAAAACTGCCAATATTTAAAAAGAAAGAATGAATCCTCAAAAGATGGATAATATATAATTATATATATTATATAAAATTATCCTCAAGATATATATATATATTTATATCCTCAAGATATATATATCTTTATATATATATAAAGATATATATGTATATAAATTATCTCAAGATAAAATATCAAAAACTGTCAAAATCAGAGATGACTCACTCCTATGTTTTGATTATGTTTTCTTGCTTTTGAAGACTCATAGAAGTTTTAAAATATATATAAAAATTAAATCAAGCAGTGAAGTGTTCATAATTACAGAGTCTCGCTCTCTCTATATATACATATATAGAGATATATATATCTGTCATTATTTCCAAGTAGTTAATAAAAATATGGCAGAAAATATAAATTAGATATTCACCTCTTACTTACATAGTAGCTACATTTACTGCTTGCTTCTTCAGCTATTAAAGAATAATTTGGAGGAGATTTGGTGAAATAGACTCCTTTGTGTTGTTGATGATCTGGCAATGATTTAATCATGAAAACATAGTGTAAACTTCAGTAATCTATCTCCTAGCATAGATTCTTGGCTGATTAGAGAAATTTTTAATTTTCACCATTGCTCTGAAACAACATACATGGGATTTTCTTTGAGTGATACAATTGAGGAAAAGTGTCCTCAAGAGAGGATTTACTTGTCTCAAAACATAAGGATATTTTCAGATAGCTGACATTGAGGAAAGGGATAAAGGAATCTCATGATTACCCGTTATAGTGATCACAAGGATTTTGTAGCACATGTAATGACTTGTTCTGGCTCTTCAATTTAAAATAGACCTTTCACTTTGTTCAATTCAATACTGCCTTTCAACCTAGAGTGTGACCCACGCTCTGGTTCCTTTTTCAGTGATACTGGCAGACACAAAGATGTCAGTTTACCTATTGATGAATATATTCCTATTCAAGAGTGAATTACTTCTAGCTGTTGCTCCACAAGTAGTACATTTATCCTTGTACTAGATTGCACAATATGCTGGAATTTCAAGATGTTATAAAATTTCAAGATGTTCTAAAATACATGTAATGCACTTTAGATGGCTTGTCTTTTGTTGAGTCTTCTGTTAGATACTATGTATCAATCAGGAAGGACTAGCTTATGCTCTAATAATTAAAAAAATTCTTGGTTTATAATTCAAGTAGCTATAGAAATCAAGATTTGTTTATTAACTGTGCCAAATATCACAAGTTGACTAGGAACTTTGCTGGTCATAATCTATAAGGAATACAGGCTTACCAACGTTCAATCTTCACATGTACTTTCAAGAGCACTGAAATAAAGTTGAGGATGCAGTTGAGCCAAAAGTTTCAGCTCAGAAATGATACACATCACTACTATACATATTTTATTGTCCAAAGCACATCACATAATCATATTTAATCTAAGTGGAAAGAAAGTGCAATCCTATAAGAGTCCAACACAGAGATGGATATATGGTAACTAGGATCAGTAATAAACATAGTGCATTGGTTGGTTTACTAAGAAGTTTTTAAATTCTTATAATCTCTGCATATATTCTGTTGGTATATAAGTTATAAATATTTAAATTCATCTTTGAATTTTACAAATGGCATTTTCTCTGCATGTGAAGGTATTTTATATTTATTACATAATAGTTTAATTTTGGGGTCATTGTTGGAAAAATCTTCCTTACTCCAAGGTTAAAATATACATTCCAATTATTTGTCTGTAAATAAATTCTTTTTACAATGAAATTCTCCAAACATATTGATTTTATCTTGACATATGGGGAAGGAGTGAATCTAAATTTATTTTGAAATTGTCTACTCAAGGGCTGCCTGGGTGGCTTAGTTGGTTAAGCATCTGCCTTCTGCTCAGGTCACAATCCCATAGTTCTTGGATGGGGCCCTGCATCTGGCTTCCTGCTCAGTGGGGAGCCTGCTTCTCCCTCTGCCCCTCCCCCCACTGGTGCTCTCTCGCTCTCTCCCTTACTCTCTCAAATAAATGAATAAAATCTTAAAAAAAAAAGAAAATGTCTACTCAAATGCATCAATAAAGTTATATTTTCCAAATTCAATTAAAATGCCTCTTTTGTTATTCACTAAATCACCACATATGTAAGTTCTATATCTGTACTTTCTACTAAACCTATTTATTAAAATAAATCCAAAATATTTAGCCTATTATAGTTAAACTGACAAAGACAGAAAAAAACAGTAAAAGGACTGACAAATAGTATGAATGTAATAAAGATGTAAGATAAATCTAAACATATGCAAACGTTAGATGTAGAACAGAAATGTTAATGCTACAAACTAGACATTGTAAAGTTAAGACTAACAACTGAGATTGGGAGGCGGAAGAATTGGATCAAATATAAGACTACTAATGTCCTTAACCTAAATAGCTGGGAGTCATTTCTACTGAAAATTAAATAATATAGCTAAGAAACTAACTTCATCTTCAACATATATTTATTTGAATTAAAAATTTATTTCAATTTCACTTTTGCTTTTTATAGATAAAATTCAGCATAGTATTATTTTTAAGATGTAAGTAACATCCTAAGTAAAATCACATTGTAACAAATATATCTGTCTAGATAAATTATCTGCAGAGGTTCAGTGAACTATAACAAGGATTACTATAGAACAATAAAATCACTACACAATTTTTATGTGTCCTTTTTACTTTTTGAATGATGGACAAAGAGTACATATCTTTAACTCTCTTGGGTAAATTTAATTTCTTTAAATCTATATAAAAATGACTAAAGGAAATATGCCAAATAGTTAATAGTGGCTACTTTTGGCCAATGGATATATTTATTATTGCCATTTTCTTCTTCACATATATCTGTGTTTTTCATTTTCCAAAAGCAATCTGTATGGAGATAATCTTAAGAGAATGATTTTCAAATAACTTAATATTTTCAAATGACTGCCAATTTCTGCATAGGTTGGCCATGCTTTGTTATTCCTTTCCAACACAACCAACCCCCCTTTATTGGAAAATACCCATTTCTGATCTTTTCCCTAATAGCAAATTGGCTACATAAAGTTGTATCTTTTTAATATCAGTCAAAGAGATATCTAAAGTAAGTGACTTTTACCCAGAAAGTTAGCCTGAAGAATACTGAATTAAGAGAATAACCTAATTAAATATATTCTCAGTAAGTCAAGGTATGAACATCTTGCTGTCAATTTCTTTTGAAACAGTACTTTGTAGTACTTACTAACCATCTAACTAATAAGCTAGCTAAGTAAACAAGTAAGTAAATACACTTCCACCCCCATCTAGTCAAGTACTTTGGGTTGTCATTAGAGAAATGGTAAACTCTTTCATAGTACAAAGAAGAGATATACTATGTTCTTTATCAACAAAATATTTTGCAAAGATGATGAATTAAGAGTGTGTCTGTATATGATCCAGCAATTCTACTTCTGGGTATATCCCCAAAATAAGTGAAGGCAGGGACTCAAACAGATATGTGTGTATTCATACTCATAATAGTGTTACTCACAATAGCCAAATGCTCAAAGTAACCGAAGTGTGTACCAACAGATGATCAGATCAACAAAATGTGATCTATACATTTTTCAGCCTTAAAAGGGAAAGGAATTTTTACACATCCTACAACATTGAAAATATTAGCTAAGTGAAATAAGTCAATCAGAAAAGGACAAAGTTGCATGATTGATTTTGTATAAGGTTCCTAGAGTAACAAATTCACAGAGACATAAAGTAGAATGATGGTCACCAGGGGGTAGCGGGAGGACTGAAGGGAATTAGCACTTAACTGGGAAGACGAATTCTGGGGAAGAATGATGCTGATGGTTGCATGACGATGGGACTATGCTTAATGCCACAAAACTGTATACTTAAAAATGGTCAAACTGTAAATTTTATGTATATTTTACCACAACAAACCAAAAGGAATGTCTCTGTTAATTAAATTGCCAATTATCCTGTAAGTAGGTAAAATGAATTTCAAGATTATTAGAGTCTTGAATATGAATACAGATTGACATAAAAAGCAATTAGTGAAAATGATAAGTGAAAATTCTTTCTCAAATGTTCGCATTTCAAATCATGAAGGTCCTCGATTTATAAGAGCCTGTGGAGTTTCCAAAAGAACCCCCCCTAAATAGAAATTCCTTTCTGGTGGTGATGGTATTGGGGTTTGACTACCCAGAGAGATGTCTAAGTGTTGCTTTGCATGATAAAGGCAAGTAGCCTAATTTTCAGTTCTTCCAAGAACTACATTAAAACATAATAAAAATATATTAATGATTCTGGTCAAATGCCACTGTACTATGTTTTTGCTTTTCTCTCTGTATCAGGAATAGGTGTTCTAGACTATTTCCAGGCTTCATTGTCACCTCTTTATTTAATATGAAAATAATAGTGATAATGACAACTGATAATTCTTGAATGCTGATCGTCTGTCAAATAAAAGACACCTAAAGCATCATATAAAATATTTCAAATTACAAAATTTGCCTAGAATATAAGTAGTCAGACATCATTCCATAGAGTATAAAATTAAGGTCGTATAGATTGAAAAAGTGGCTTGACAATATGTGTAAATAAAGAAGAGAGGAAGAATTTAATTCCATATGTTTTTGTGTAAGTCTGTGCTCTTACCAAAAGTATATAATGTGAATCAAAGCAACTCTATAGAGTTTTCAAGACAAAGCTTTTCTCTTCTCTTGAGAAAAGCTCGAGTTCCAAACTTCTCAGTTTGTCTTTTGTGTGTGTGTGAAAAAAATCATAATTTTTAAGATGTACTGACATGCACAATTCTCATGCCATTTTGGCAAAAACGTTACTTCTATTGGCAAAGACATCTCTTCTTAAGTTCCTGAACATTTGGTCTCAATATGCTACCTAATGGATGGGTATGAGAATAAAGATAGTAAAAACTTCTTTATACTTATTTCATTTGGTATTTTCTAGCTTTAACTCTAATATAACCAAAACCAATATTCATATTCTAACCATAATAAACTTATACAATTTATATTCAAATTCAGCCACTTGACACTTGCTACAGAATTGTACACTTAAAAATACACTTATAGGGGCGCCTGGGTAGCTCAGTTCGTTAAGCATCTGCCTTCGGCTCAGGTCATGATCCCAGGGTCCTGGGATCAAGCCCCGCATCAGGCTCCCTGCTCTGCGGGAAGCCTGCTTCTCCGTCTCCCACTCCCCCTGCTTGTGTTCCCTCTCACGCTGTCTCTCTCTCTCTCTGTCAAATAAATAAATAAAATCTTTAAAAAAATACACCTATAATGATACGCGGTAAATTGACTTTTTTAGCAAGGAGGATTTTTTAAAAAGATTTTATTTATTTATTTGACAGAGAGAGAGAGAGTACAAGCAGGGGGAGCTGCAAGCAGAGGGAGAGGGAGAAGCAGGCTCCCCACCCAGAGGGTAGCCTGACAAGGGGCTCAATCCCAGTACCCTGGGATCATGACTTGAGCTGAAAGCAGACGCTTAACTGACTGAGCCACCCAAACACCCCTAGCAAGGAGGATTTTTAAAATAACAGGAAAGGGGCACCTGTGTGGCTCAGTTGTTAAGTGTCTGCCTTCGGCTGGGGTCATGGTCCTGGGGTCCTGGGATCGAGCCCCACATCAGGCTCCTTGCTCAGCAGGAAGCCTGCTTCTCCCTCTCCCACTCCCCCTGCTTATGTTCCCTCTCTCGCTGTGTCTCTCTCTGTCAAATAAATACATTAAATTAAATCTCTAAAAAAAAAATAAATTAAATAACAGGAAAAACTCATGAAAATAAGGGACTTCCAGATCTGATTAATTATTGGTTCTTTGAATTTGAGATTAGTGATATCGAAAATATTTAAAGAAGAAAATTTCTCATTTAAATTGAGAAATAAGCATTTAGCTCTATACATGGGGTAAAAAAAATAACAAAAAAAACCAAACATGAGTCAAGAATATGTAAGAATTACTTTGTCTACTCCTGTATGCAAAAGCAACTGTTTACTAATAGAGTTGCAGTATATCCTAATTTTAGAGTGTGATGCTATCCTCAATAAGAAATATGAACATTTAAGTCACTAGGAAGATACATCCTTCTATTTTGTATTCAATTTGCTTTCCATTCATCATTCTCATGTAAATTTGTTTTTATGCACACTTTACTGAGGTCTACTAATTTCTAATTGGACAGATAAATACAATTTTTAACTGTAAGACTGAGAACCAAACCCCTAAGTGAGAGTAAATTAATCATATTCATGCTTTTCCATAAAGTAATTTATCAACCTTTGGGGAAAAATTTTCTCAGAAAGTGAAATGCCATAGTTTCATGACCCTACTCTACACAGAAAAAAATGGCAAATTACTCAACAGATCTCTTAATAAAACCATCAGTGTATTGTTCTTGTTTAATCTTCTCTTTTATTTCGTAATCTTTCAATTCTAAATCAACAAATTATGTGTTTGTTTTTTTTTTATTTCTTGAGGTACCATACTTCACCTTAGGGGCAAACCAAAGAACCATTAATATTACTGTGTGTGTAAGTATGTAGATAGATAGATAGATAATAGAGAGATGATAGAGAGATATGTATTATATAATATATATGATATATCCATATATATAATTTATCCATAGAAAAGGTATTGAAAGGTAGGTAGATAGCAGTATTGAATGTCTTAGGTCCCACAAATAATAATCTATTAATTTCTTAAAATATCTGCTAAGCCTTCTAATTTGACTATACTGTTTTATTCTGGTATTAAGCCAAAAACATTTACATAAAGAATCAACTGTTGTAAATAATAGAAAGCAATCTGATTATACTAAGGTCATAGTAAACTAGCAATTCCTATACATTGTAGACCAAAACTAGAACACTATTACTAACATATACTTACACAAGTTGTTTTAAGAGCTTTAAATATTCTACATTTATTAATCTGGCAAATTTGCTTTGGATATTCTGAGGAAATAAATCTAGAAAGTATAAAAAAGTACTGTGAAAGGAAGTATTCATGTTATTGTAATAGTGACGAAAAAATGGAAATGATTCAAATGTTCAAATATATAGCATGGTTAAGTCACTAAAGAGTATTAATTTATTAATCAATTAATCTATTAATCTGTTATATAGCCATAGCAATTATATATTTAGGAATTGGTAATAAACTAGAAATTATTTTGTGCAAAAGTCACAGAATTGAGAAACAGAATATAAAATATTGATTTAATATTCTTGGCAATTATTATTAATTTTAAATCTCTAATAATAATAGTAGGAACAGCAAAGAACATTAATTTGCTCTGTGAACTACTCACTGGAGAATTTCAGATTTTACTCTGAGATAAAATGTATCTCACTTGTGTTCTTTTAATAAAATATATATTTTATATTAAATTTTATAAGTAGTTTCAATTAGTTTAACCTCATGATTATAAGATTTTGAAGGATTATCTTTTCATATTTACTGAAATACAAATCTATTTAATGAGAAAATCTCCCAGTATGTATCATATCATCCAATTTTCCTTTCTGTTAACTATCAATATATTTGTAGTAGTGGTTGTCAGTTGAGGTGGGGGCAATTCCGTCTCAGGAGAAATGTGGCAATGTCTCTGAGACATTTTTGGTTGGCACAAATGGGAATATGCTATTGGCACTAGTAGGTGAAGGCTGATAAATATCCCATAATGCAGAGGGCAACCACTCCCTAGCTCCCAACAATGAATTATATAGTCTGACATATCAATAGTGCGAAGGTTAAGGAATACTTATTTATAGTATAGATATTTAGCACTTTTTAACAAAAGCAATTGGAACAGAATCTAGCTAATTTATTAGGCATGGTAATTTATTAAAGGATGCTTGAAAGTTCACAGAATCAGCAAGAGAGCCAGAGATTTAGGTTTAAAGATGACACATCCAGGAATACCACCTTCAGATTGTGTTGCAGAATTTTTGACACACATACCACTGTTGGTGGTTGCACAATAACCCCACACAGTTGGACCCTGAAGCTAAGATCACCTAATGATAATACTAGGTATTGTTAGAGTCAAAATCACTCTTGCCTCTAGAAACTGAGTGAAGGCATATTCTCTCTTGCCATACATGTCAGATGGAATATGTCCCTTCCTGCTTTTCCCTCAAAGCTTCTGCTGAAGTAGGATCAGGTACCTGTACTCTAGACATAAAGGTGGTGAGGAAAGCAAGTGTCTGAAATTTCCAGCTTCTACTGTGAGAGTTGGAAGAATTTTTTAGCTATTAAGTTGAGAAAGAAAGAAAGAAAGAAAGAAAGAAAGAAAGAAAGAAAGAAAGAAAGAAAGAAAGAAAGAAAGAAAGAAAAGCAAGAAAGAAAAGCAAGAAAGAAAGAAAGAAAAAGAAAGAAAGAGAGAAAGAGAAAGAAAGAAAAAGAGAGGTAGGAAGGAAGGAAGGAAAGAAATAGGCTACAAATGTCTAACCACTCACTTTATTCAATAATGCCAATTAATCTGAAATATTTTTTTAAAGATTTTATTTATTTGTCATGGGGGGGCACAAGTAGAGGGAGTGGCAGAGGGAGAAGCAGGCTCCCCGCTGAGCAAGGAGCCCAGTGTGGGACTCGATCCCAGGACCCTGGGATCATGATCTGAGCCAAAGGCAGACACTTAACAGACTGAGCCACCCAGATATCTGATATGAAGAATTCTTAATCTCAGGAAACAAACTGAGGGTTGCTGAAATGATTTTTTAAAACTGAAATTTGTTTCTATTTAAATCATTTCAACAATTCAAAACACAGTATATATATAGTAATGTCCATTTGACTGTAGCTAAATATAAATTTATAAATATGTTTTTTCTGCTTAGTATAATTTACATTAATATTAAAATCCTGTTTGAGGGGCACCTGGGTGGCTCAGTAGGTTAAGCATCTGCCTTTGGCTCAGATCATGACCCCAGGGTCCTGGGATCGAGTGCGTCATCCGGCTCCCTGCTCAGTGGAGAGTCTGCTTCTCCCTCTCCCTCTGTCTACCAACTACCCCTGCTTGTGTGCTTGCTTGCTCACTCTTTGTCAAATAAATAAATAAAATCTTTAAAATGACTTTCAAATGGGATTTTTTAAAGTGTAATCACTAATTAAATACCAATTCTATATATTTCATAGTAATTTTTAAAGATTTTATTTATTTGAGAGAGAGAGAGAGAGCATGAGCAGGGGGAGGGGCAGAGCTTTCCTGTGACTTCTGGTCCTGCTTATGCTATATACAAGATGTATCACTCCCAGCCATATGATGATTGGTTCTTAGTCACACTTGAGCCTGGATAAGTATGTCTTTTCCTACATTCCCTAAAAGGTCTTGATACTGATTGTGTTATTTGAAAGTTGTGTACTTTGAAAATCCAAGAAAATTAAAATATATAAAACAAAGTAGTTATGTAAATAATATTTTAAAAGAGTCTCATTAGATCTACAGAAATCATTTAAAAGACATAACGAGAAAAATCCTCATTTATGGTAATTCTTAAAACAAGTATGTGTAAGACCAAATAAGCAAAATATTAAAATATAAAACCTGTCTCATTACTGATCCTGCACTCCAAATGTGGAAAATAATGGAAAGGATTCCAGGTATTTGAATAGAGAGACAATCTCATATCAAATCTACTTATGTTAAACTATAAACTGATTACCACAACTTTTAAAACCTAATCAGTTTTATTTAAAATAATCTATGTGAATAAATTAAAATGCAATATTGGCTAATATGTTTTTCAAAAAATTAATAATAAGGTGGTACAAGCCTAGCTTTTCAAGAAATTAAAATACATTTAAGAGCTACACTGTAGTAATTAACACATAAATAGATGAAAAGAACAATGTAAAAGAGTAGAAAGTCAGAAAATATACCCAAGTAAATATGAGATTTATTATACATTAGAAGTAACATTTAAAATATAATGACAAAAGAAAGGTTATAAGTAGATAGTTTGGGGATAACTTCATATATATCTAAAAATATAAGCGAAACTTACACAAAATTAATTCCATTTTTCAAAGGCACATGTATAAAAAGACTCTAAATGTGCAAACATAACTCACAAGATATTTTTGCTGTCATTATTATTGGAATGGAAAAGGCTTTTCTAAATATAAGATGCAAAATAGTAAAATAACATATTAATAATTTTGACCAAACAAACAGTAATGCAATTCTGTCTGGGAAAATGGTTTATGATAACTAGAAAAAAGATTCCAAATCATGTAACAAATAAAAGAGTGATTTCTTTAATATGTGCAAGTTTCTTTAAAATAATAAGCAAAAAATCAACAATATAATATTAAATAGACTATAAAATACAGAAACAGATATAGATGCTTCTAAAATACAAGTTCTTCCTGTATTGATATGGGATGATTTATAAGATATAAATTGTAAAACAAACTATAATATGCACAACATGTTACCATTCGAATAGGAAAATAAAAATATATGTGTACATCACTGTACAGGGGTAGGGCATTTCTTTTTTTTTGTCTCAAGTTTTTTATTTAAATTCTAGTTAGTTAATATATAGGGTCATACTGGTTTCAGAAGTAAATTCAGTGATTCATCACTTACCCAGGGCTCATCACAACAAATACCCTCCTTAATACCCATCACCCATTTAGCCCATTCCCCATCATCTCCCTCCATCAATCCTCAGTTTTTTCTCTATAGTTAAAGTCTCTTACAGTTTGCTTCCCTCTCTCTTTTTTTCCCCTTCCCCTATGTTCACCTGTTTTGTTTCTTAAATTCCACATATGAGTGAAATCATATGGCATTTGTCTTTCTCTGACTGACTTATTTCTCTTAGCATAATACTTTCTAGCTCCACCCACATCATTGCAAATGACAAGATTTCATTCTTTTTGATGGCTGAGTAATATTCCATTGTGTTATATATATGCATACATACACTTTTTCTTTATCCATTCATCAGTCGATGGACATTTGGGCTCTTTCCATAATTTGGCTAATATTGATAATGCCACTATAAAGATCAGGGTGTATGTGCACCTTCCAATCAGTATTTTTGTATCCTTTGGGTAACAACCTGGAGGTTCCTCAAAAAATTAAAATAGAACTACCCTAGTAGCAATTGCACTACTAGGTATTTATCCATAGGGTATTTCTGAAAGCTGAAAACCTTGGGTGGCCATCAGGTAGGGAAACTGAGTGACTAGGGATCAGGGAGGGACACTTTTTATTCCATACTCTTATAATTTTTGAATTTTTTATCAGGTGAACATATTACTCAAAGAATAAACATACTTAAAATAATATTTTCCTCTCTGAAGACAGATTGTAGTCATTATTTATTTTCATGTTTATCTCTCCTCTCTTTTTCTCTCTTCTCTCTACTCATTTTGGAATAAGTTAAATTATTGATTTTATACTGTCCTCTACTCCTAAGAAAAAAACTATTTATTTGATTTTTTATTCTTAGTTTTGCACAGCTTTTGTGTTGTTTTAGCATGTATTCTCTTTAAAAGGAAGGAAAAAGAGAAGATTTGAAAATTAGGTTTTCTCTTTGATTATACATATGCATTGAGAGTTAAAGGGGACTTTGGACCTTGTCAAAATGAAGATAATTACGTGAAGTATTTAAACAAATGTCTTTATAGTTCAGGTAAAATATTGTTGACATTTTCATGTTGCATTCCATGCTAACTTTTTTCTAGTGCCAAAAAAGGTAGGTGAGCCGAGCTGGAATTTCCTGCTTTCTAACAGAGCCTAAAACGAATCAAAATACTATTACTCCACATCATCAACAACAACAACAATAGCACTAACAATGATTATAATAACCCAAACAAAAATCCTAGAAGTGAAGAGAAAGCATTTAGTAACTTAGTGCTCAGCCATAGTTAGAGTCTGATGCAAAGGGTAAATTTGTCTGTTATCCTAGCACTTGTAAATACTTAATTTAGAATTAAAAGGTTAATACGTTAACAAATTCAGTTAGCTTACTTTAGTTAATTGTTCATTTTCACTTCACTTCTACAAAATATTGCAATATGTAAAAACTGAAAATCCTATCAAGCATACACTATTTGAAATATGTTATTGTATTATAAATATAAATTATATTATTTTAAATATAATTAAAATGTATAACAGAGGCTGAGACCTAAAAATTCTGAGGACTATTTTATCATAAAAAGTTCATGATAAGTCCTAATATGTAAAATTTGTAGAATAAAGCCTCAGGAATTTACAGCAGAACGAATTTCTAAACAATATATAGTATTAAAAATGCATGCATTACATAGCAAACATAATGAAGTGACATACTCATAAATTTACTGTGTCTGAGATTATAAATGGAATATCAGGCAGATTTCTAGCCATTTCTGGTTCAGCAGTTAGGGAAATTAGTCTTAATTTTGAAGAAGATGTATTCATGTGTATCCTGTGAAATGTGACTAACAGGTCTTCACCTTTATTTTGGTAGTTAATTCCCACCCAGTGATTTTCACAGAACAGCTTGCCTTAGGTTACAGCAGTTTAATAGAATAGTGGGCCATTTTTACCATCTACTTGAACTTACAAATGAGAGAATTTAAACATCCCACATGAGATTTTGCTCCAGTTGCCCTTAGAATAAATTCATATTAATAACGATGATCATGATTACCACAGAAAAATGAAAATCGGCAAAGCTACTGAAATAATTAACGGGATGAAATGGTAGTTGAAAGAGAGTAGTTCCCCCCATCTGCAATATGAATGTAGCGCATGCATACACTGAATTACATTAATGTTAAAATCAAGTATTCAAAGTCTACATTTATTTTTTTGTTATGATTTTTTTATTATGTTATGTTAATCACCATACATCACATCATTAGTTTTTGATGTAGTGTTCCATGATTCATCGTTTGCATAGAACACCCAGTGCCCCGTGCAGTACGTGCCCTTCTTAATACCCATTAATTTATAAAATGTCACCTTTGTCACTGACATTTTTCAGCAGTACGAAGTTCTGTCTGGACTTCAACATCTGCACTACACAAGCCCTCTCCTTGCGGCCACCCTTCAAATTCCATCTTCTCAGGTTTTCTGTAAACCCTGTTGAGGACCCCAGCCCCCACTCCCTTTTACCTATCCATGCTTTACTCTTGTCCCTCTTCCCTGACTAAGCCCTAGACTTGATGTGATCAGGGTCATTCTGTCCATTATATTCACTGACGTATTCTTAGTCCTGGGATACTGCCTAGTGTGTGGTGGGTGTTTGACAGGTACTTATTAAATCACTTGATGAATAATAAATAGAAACTAGTGATTAAAGCTTATCAATCTTTCACCTCATATTAGATATCAATATTATGTTACATTTTTAATGTGAAAAACCCCTCTAAATTTGAACTACATCATAGGTGCCAATTTTAGGTGAAATTGTAAAGGTGATGGCTTGCTAACTACAATGTCTATAGACAAAATATGGTGTGAAAAAAAGTACTGAACAAGTGAAGGATTCTAGTAAATGGTATTGTCTACTATTTTAATTGTAGCAATTCTAATAGATGTATAATGGTGTTTTGTAATGATTATTTGAATGATGATTGTTTTTAAATGTACTTTTTCCTTTTTAGTAAAATGATGGTTCACACATATTACCCATTTTAAAATCGTCTTTGTCATGTTATTACTAAGTTGTAAGAATTTTTTCCAGCTATATAGGCTTTTTAAAATTCCTTACATATATATGTAAAAAATATGTAATTTCAGCCCAGAAATTTTGCACATATTTAGTTAGAATTAATCGTAAGGATATGTTTTTGATACTACTATATAAGCTTTATACTATACCTTATACTAATATTATATTATACTAATAGTAAGATATACTATATCTTATAACTCATTATACAAAGTATACATATTATCAATACCTTATGCTATAAGGCATTAAATTTTTATATTATTTTACAATTGTTCATTAATAGTGTATATATATATATTTTTTGTTTTTATATATTGAAAATATATCCTTCTGACCTTCCAAATTCTCTCATCAGTTCCAGTAACTTACTTGCAAATTGTTTTAAACTCAATAGAAAAAAAAAGTAAAACAAAAAAATAAGAAAAAAAGTTGAGACAAATAGAAAACCACATCAAGATTGTAGACATATATCAAGCCATATCAGTATTCACATTAGATGTAAATAGCAAACAAGCCAATCAAACGGTAGATGTTTTTCAAATCAGGTAAGAGAGTTAGGCCCACGTATATGTTGCTTACTAAAACTTAAATATAAAGAAGAAAATTGATTACAAATAAAAAAATAGGAAAATATTAACCTGCTAACATTATTCAAACAATGAAACTGAAGTGGCTATATTAATATCAGAATAACAGATTTCAAAGCAAAGAATGTCATAAGAAATGAAAATGGTCATTTCTGAATAATAAAGTGGTAAATTAAGTAAGACATAAAAATCCTAAATATTTGGGGCGCCTGGGTGATTCAGTCATTAAGCGTCTGCCTTCAGCTCAGGTCATGATCCCAGGGTCCTGGGATCGAGCCCCGCATCGGGCTCTCTGCTCCGCAGGAAGCCAGCTTCTCCCTCTCCCACTGCCCCCACAACACTGTTTGTGTTACCTCTCTTGCTGTGTCTCTGTCAAATAAATAAAAAATCTTAAAAAAAAATCCTAAATATTTATGTACTGAATAACGGAGTATCAATATATATGTAGCAAAGCTTACAGCCTATAAAATAATCAGAGCACACACCACCCCTTTGTCAATAATAATTAAAACAAAGAGACAGTAAGTCAGTAAGAATATTGGAGCTCGATGTGTGTCATTTTTATATCATCTGTTTTATTCTCATTGTAGTACGAGTTCCCTCTACCTTCTTGAACATTTGTGGCCTATTCACAATAACTGTTGACTTCCTTTCCCAGATTGCACCATCAATTTAATGTATATTTGTTCTTACAGATTTATTTATCTCTAGATCACGGCCATATTTCCCTCCTTTTTGTGACTAGAAGTTTTGATAAGATGATAGACTATGAATTTTATATTGTTGCTACCTGAATTTTGTTGTAATTCCTTTAAGTAGTATTGAAGCTTGGATATGCCATTACATACTTTAAATACATAGGATACTTTTCAAGCTGGCTTATAAATTTTTAAAAAGATTTTATTTATTTATTTGACAGAGAGAGCGAGCACAAGCAGGGGGAACAGCAGAGGGAGAGGGAGAAGCAGGCCCCCTGCTGAGCAGTGAGCTGGATGCGGGGTTCCATCCCAAGACCCTGGGATCATGACCTGAGCCGAAGGCAGACGCTTAACTGACTTAGCCACCCAGGAGCCCCTATAAATTTTGTTTAGTGTAGATGTAAGAAAGTTTATAATCTAGGGCCAATTTAGCTATTACTAAAGAGACACCTCTCTATATGTTTTACCTCATGCCCTGTGCACTTCAATGTCTTTCTCATCTACCTTGTGACAACATGAACCACTCCCAACTCCCTGAGCTCTGTACTATTCCTTTCTGATGGTCTCTTCCTGGATGTGAGACACTTTGCCCTTATGCACAGATCAATATTCAGGTCAAGACTCTAGGGGCCCTCTCTTGAGATATCTGGAGATTTCCAACTTTGAATCTCTTTCCCCTCGGATACTCTTTTAGCTGAATTTTTACTTCTTTCTTTTGAAAACTGCATCTAATCAGTAAACTTATAATCCTAGAGTCCATCATGTCTTCTTTCTTTCTCTGGGAATTTGTAGGCATTTAGTACTGGTTTTCTAATATATGAGATACATGGTTGATTGTATTTTTCTTGTTCTTCTATCTGTTTAAAGCAGAAGGATAAGTCTATTACTTTGTTCACCATCTTGATCTGAAGTAGAGGTCCCTATCTGATTCTACAACAAAAATTTTTCCATTATGCAACTCCATGAATCTTTATCATCTAGGTTTGATAATATTTGAAGTGTGATCTGACTTTCAAAAGTATAATAAAATAGCATATTATATTTTGAATATTATTATTCGTTGATCTCAAGATATTCTTATGGATCTTAATGGGCAATATAATATGTATCTCAAATATGCAACATGAGTTTTGTCATCCATTTCCCCACTAATTATGCAGTGAAATAAAAGTTCAAATTTGTTTTGTTGCATATCAAGTGTTATTTAAAAGTATTTTTTTCATTAAAAATTGTAATTTATGCCCGATCCTTTAGCTTTCCAAAGACTTGAAAATAATTTTATTCTTTATTTTTAAGGATATTATGAAAAGAAAATAGTCCATAATTTTTTTCTGTATATTAAACAACTGGAATTTAAATGAAAATTGTAAGTTTTATATCCAATAATCTCTGTAGAAGGTATTCAAAAATAATAATATAACAGCTCTGTATCCACAAATTTGACAACCTACCTAAAATGGACCAATTCTTTGAAAGACACAATCTACCCAGTCACACAAGAAGAAATAGACAATCTGAATACTTTTTTTTTTTTGTAGTCTCTGTGCCCAACATACGGCTCCAGCTTATGACTGTGAGATCAAGGGTCTCATGCTCTACCAACTAAATAGGTGCATTTCTATTAAATAAATTGAATTAATAATATTAACATTCTTAACCAGAAAGCACCAGGCCCAGATGGTTTCACTGGGGAATTCTACCACACATTTAAGGAAGAAATTATACCAGTGCTCTACAGATTCTTCCATTAAATAGAAGCATAGTGAATACTCTAACTAATCCTATAAAGCCAGAATTACCTTAATACCCAAACCAGAAATGATGCTAGAAAGAAAAACTATAAACCAGTATCTTTCATGAGCATACATGCAAAAAATCTAAAGCAGAATACTAAAACATGGAATCCAGAAATGTATGAAAATTATTATGCAACATGACCAACTAGGTTCTATTCCAGGTATACAATGCTGGTTAATTATTCAAAAATCAATTAATTGAAACAATCTCATCAAGGAGCTAAATTAAGAAAAATCACATAGTCATATCAATAGATTTAGACAAAATGAATAGATTTTGACAAAACTGAACATCCATCATGATTAAAAAAAAAAAAATCTTAGCAACCCAGGAATAGAAGTTAAATGCCTAAACTTGATAAAAAACATCTATGAAAAACTACAAATAATCTCACAGTCAATAGTGAGAAATTGCAATGTTTCCAGCTAAAATCAAGAACAAGGCAAGGATGTCCTCTCCCACTAACCCTATACAACATCATAGTGGCAGTCCCAGATAATGCAATAGGATGAGGAAAAGAAAAAAAAAGTATATATATTGGAAAGGAAGAAATAAAACTTTCTTTGTTCATAGATATTTTCTGTCTATGATGAGAATCCCAAAGAAGCAAAAACAACAAAAACGACAAAAATCTCCTGGAACTAATAAACAATTATATCAAATTTCAAAGTGTATATATATATATATATATAATTTATTGTGCAATACTATATACCCAGTGCATTGTCAGTCTTTTTTATTATTATTACTTCAAGAATCAGACTCCCATCCATTTTCCCATTTTAGACCCAGAGCATAGCAGATTCCAGGCTACCACCTGGCTTGCAACTAGCTATTTCCATTCTTATCTAGTCCTATGAGAAAAAAATCTGTGATCTTTATTGTAATTATATATTTTAAAATTTTTAAATAAATATTTACCTGTTCTTTTAATTTTAGAGTCTATTTTAGAACAGTTTTAGGTTCACAGCAAAATTGAAAGGAACGTACAGAGATATCCCATATATGCCCTACCCTGACTCATACATAGCCTCCACATTATTTGTTTTGTTATTTTGAGAGTGGAAAAAGAAGTTCAACATTGGGTTTCACAGTGTGCTTTAAGTACTACTGTCTGATAATATTGTATTGCAAAACTATTTTCAAAACTTTTCTTCTGAGAAATCTGAACATGATCCAAGGTTAATTCACCAAAAGATCAATACCTAAAAGTTAAATAGTGTGAAATTATTTAATGGTTATGATATGCTTACTTCTGAGTGGTCTCTATTCTAAAAGACATTTAGTTTACCAGTACTATCCTAACACAAATCAAGCAAATATCCTGTCTCTTCATTAGGTTTTCATTATATTTATGTTTAAATACTAGTTCTCTATAATTATCTTCCTTTTTCATTATTACTTTAAAAAATTCTAAACAACTGACAAAAAATCTTTTTTTTTTTTAAAGAGAGTGAAAATGAGAAGCTACATTTTCAAGCATGAATATACCTGCACCAGAAATAGTTGTAATTCTATGCTATTCTAAAATAGTTCCTGGGATGGATATTTCCAAATCCTCCCTTAGTACTTCCTTTGTCTGAAAACATCAGCACTTAGATTTTGGGAATTGGTAAGGATGAAAAATACTGAAATTTTTACCCTGCCTACACTTTAAAATAACATAGTTGATTCCTTGTAAAGCTACTTCTCACAGCTAGATAAATTAGTTGTCAGAAAAGTGGTAGAGATGATCTAATCATAAGCCAGGAGCAAGTAGCAGTGATCTAAGGAAAATACTGTCCTCTATTAGGAGCAATCTAAAAATTACTACGCTTTATAGTGTTAAAGCCAACATCGCCTAGGTTCCTGATTCAATTGATGGGGAGACAAGAATCATAACATTTTATATGAAATAAGGAGGTATATTTGGATTAGGTAAATTATATTAAGTCTTCTGTGAACAAAGTGCAAATAGAAGTAACGAATAATTGTTGACATAAAACCTCCATTAAAAATTAATTGTACAATCTTCCAATTAACTTAGAAAGCAAACGAAATTGAAATGTGTTTATATTAATCTACAAACTATTTAACAAAAGTAAATGTCATTAAAAATAATTACCAATTCATTTATTAGGTCGTACTTATATTAGAAATAAATAAGAATATCAAAATAGTCACATGAATAAACATACACTAGGTGTGTATGCATGTGTATTTGTGTAAATCAAAAATAAAAACAATGCACAATATACATACCCTATATTTGGTCGTCTATATGCTTAAATGTAAAGAAGAAAAAATATGAGTATTATGTTTGAAATTTACTAAAGGAGATATATACATTAAGAAAAATTAAACCAGTAATTATGTAAAGAAAATACGGAAGCCCAGGTGGTACTTCAGTGAGAAAGTGCCTACAGTGAGAGGTGATTTTTTCCTTTTTTTAATCTCTGCTTTATCATATATGGTCACAAACACATCACATCTATATTATATTGACATATAAACATACATTTAAACACAAATACATGCAAATTACAGCAGCACTGTATTAGGTACAAATCATTTTGCATAACACTATTTTTTTATTTTTTTTAAAGATTTTATTTATTTATTTGAGAGAGAGAGAGAATGAGAGATAGAGAGCACGAGAGGGAAGAGGGTCAGAGGGAGAAGCAGACTCCCCGCTGAGCAGGGAGCCCGATGCGGGACTCGATCCCGGGACTCCAGGATCATGACCTGAGCCGAAGGCAGTCGCCCAACCAACTGAGCCACCCAGGCGCCCACATAACACTATTTCATAACAAATAATGTCACATAATATAAAACAATTTCAGACCTATTACCATCACCAAACAACTCAGAAGTAGAAAGCAGTGATAACCTGCATATAATGAAGTTAAATATACTGGATATATTTTGTGTACTTCCAGAGCCACTCGTCCCTATTCTATCCTCTTTCAGGTTACCTGAACTGTAAAAATCACATCAGTGAGCTTACATGTCTTATGACTGCCTTTTGGGTTCATCAATGAGGAATCATGGCAGAAGATTGGAGGGATTGAGGAGAGAGAGGTCAAGGAATATAGTTTCCTGATTCTCACCATATGAGCCTAACTTGTGCTTGCTGCTTCCCTTCACAAAACGTCACTACTCTTCCCAAAGTGGTGTGTTTTACAGAATTATCTTATGAATTCTAAGCCTTTCTCTCCTTTCTAACTTTTGCCACCAAAAGTGATGATAGTTGTACTGATGCTAACCTAAATTTGAGAACTATTCATTATGCTTCTCCTACATGCCACCCAAACTTGTGAAATTATTTTTTGTAAACAACTCTGAGTTATTAAAATTTGTGTGTGCCATCTGTCTTCCAATGGATCCTGACTGATACACTGAGAAAATAAAGTTGATCATTCCCATGCCTTGACCAATGCAAACAGTAAGAATGCCAAAAGTTCTTAAATAGAAAATACTTCTGAGTATATACATAAGCAACTGCAAATTGTGTTGTTCTATATAAATAGTAACTTTATTAAAAACAAAGAACAAGAACTATGCTGTCAACTATCATTACAATGATCTTTAATTAGAATATCCTATAGGATATTCTAATTAGAATAGAATTAATTCAACATTTATTGATAATATAAAGATTACATTAAAACAACAAAAAACATGACTTACAAACTGTGAACTTAATGCACTTAGCAGGAATGCAGTTAAAAGATTATGTGGTTAAACTGATAATTTAATGTGGCCTTTTTTGTTGAGACCATCTTAGATAACTAAAACAAGTAGTATAACTTCTGATACTTTAAAATAATCACGGGCACCTGGGTGGCTCAGATGGTTAAGCGTCTGCCTTCGGCTCAGGTCGTGATCCCAGGGTCCTGGGATCGAGTCCCGCATCGGGCTCCCTGCTCCTTGGGAGCCTGCTTCTCCCTCTGCTTCTCTGTCTCTCTCCCTCTCTCTCTCTGTCTCTCATGAATAAATAAATAAAATCTTTAAAAAAAAATAAATCTTTAAAATAATCACAAAATATTTAATAGCTGTCTTGGCAATATTTCTCAAAATTCAGTCTTCCCTGCATATCTTGACAGTGTTTTTCATATGTATATACCACTTATACTAATATCCATGAAATATTTTTCTATTAAATTTTAAATCAATTCTGAATATCTAAGACATGCCCTAGGAATAATAACTATTAAGTCATTGATTTCCTGTTCTAGACAAATTTTTTCTATCAAGCAATAAATGTAAAATCAAATTAATAATTTATCAATGTGACACAAAATAATTCTGAATATTATCAGTGTTATGTATATTACAGTTTGACAGGCATTAAAACATCTGTACAATATTTTTAGATTCTATTGATCTCTAACTTTGGAAATTTATTAGAGTCTTTAAAAATGTATTACTTCTTGTATAACAGGTTTGAATGATAAATAGCATAATAAAACCTTTGATGACCAACTGTCATGAGAAATGCAACTTGCAACTCTCCTTCAAATGGAGTTGTTTTCAAAATTTAGCTTTAAAAAAATGGATTGGAGTTGTCTGTCATAACATGATTAATGAAAAGTCAAAGTCACAATTAATGAAATACCAAAGAAAGAAAGATTTATCAATATGAAGCACAAGCTCCTGTTGAGCAGACCTGATCACATAACTTAAATATCTGGGAAAACTAAGAACATGTTTTTGTTTGTTTGTTTGTTTTGTTTTTTGGAGAGAGAGAGAGTGAGTGGGGGGGTGTGAGGGGGGCAGAGGGAGAGGGAGAAAGAGAATCTTAAGCAGACTCCATGCCTAGCATGGAGCCTGAGACAGGGCTTGAACTAATGACCCTGACATCATGACCTGAGCTGAAATCAAGAGTTGGAGGCTTAACTGACTGAGCCACCCAGGTGCCCCATTAAGGACATGTTTTAACTGCATGCCTTTTATCCATTGAAAAGTATCTCAGTATGTGTTTTAATATAATTCTGCCTCATCTCCTTTCCTGTTTTGTTTCATTCTAAACCTATGACTAGAGAAAACATTGATGAACCCTTATATTATTTCCTGATCAAATACTCATGTGCATTTTTCAAATTAATATTGCATTTGTATATATATATATACTCTTACTCATATAAAATTATAAAACTACAGATTAAGGTTTTTTCATAAAAACAACTCTTAACAATCTTCATTTAGGGATAAATTATAAGCAGAAATATAACTTTATTGATTAAATATTTCTAGCTGTCACATTGGAAATATGCCTGGTATCTATCACATAGGATTCTTGTTCAGGCTGAAGAGCTATATGGGATATTACCTCAGCTTGAATGTATTCTTTTGTTCTTAAATTGTTTTATTTAGAACTAGTTTTGATTATTCTGATTACAAATAAAAGCCCATAATTTACTGAATGCTTATGGTATGCTCTGTAAACCTTAGTTTATATTATCTCACTTGAACCTCATGGTTAACTATGATTAACATGATAATTTGATCTTATTTGGAAATACCTTAGTAATAAAATCTGTCAAAAGTTCAGAAATAACAGAAGTAAAACCAGTGAATCATGGAAGTAGTAATTTTTGAAAGTTTTTTTGTGCACACACCAAAAGAGTTCATAAACCAGGAGCACTCAAAATAAACATATGAAGCTCATGGGTATATTGTTTTAAAGTGGCATATAGTGAGGAGATAGTGACTCTATATTCTTCACAGTGATTGGTTATAATTTTAGGAATTTCCTAAATGACAGGGACTTCGTTTGTGACCACCTCATGTCAGTTTGGGGGAACCATTTAAGTTTCACTTGTGAATTCTGGAGGTACAAACAAGAGATGACCAGTTCCTAGTCTTGTAAAACAAGCTAAATTAAGCTTTATGTGTATGCCTAAACTGGTTTTGTCTGCTCTGAGGATTTTCAGGCTAGTCTCTATTTTTTATTTTAAGCCAAAATTTGAACTCAGATCTGACTATGTATTTTAGTGAAATACATTTAGAAGTACACATTTGAATCATTTACAAAGTTAGGCAGAATTAAGAAGCATATTATATTAAAATACTTTCCATTTCTCTGAAATACCTGAAATTCAAAAGCATCCAATTAATATATTTACACAAAGATGAATATGTAGAATAATATATTAACTGGAATCCACCCTAGCCCATAAGAACAAGTGAAAGCCTTGGGATGAGCATCTTTCCATATATCTGTGGGCCATCCATATGTTTTCTTTAGAGAAATGTGGTAAACAATATGGAGGTTCTTCAAAAAAATTAGAAAAGATTTACCATATGACCCAGTAATTCCGCTACTGGGTATTTATCCAAATAAAAAGAAAATGCTACTTTGAAAAGATATTTGTACCCCTATGGTTTTTGCATCACTATTTACAATAGCCAAGATATGGAAGCAACCCAGTGTCCATCCATAAATGAATGGAAAGAAGATGTGGTGTGTACACACACACACACACACACACACACACACACACACACACACAGTGGAATATTACTCAGCTACAAAGAAGAATGAAATCTTGCCATTTACAACAACATAGATGGGCCTAAAGGGTATAATGCTAAGTGAAATAAGTCAGTAAGAAAAGACAAATACTATATGATTTCCCTTGTAAGTCGAATTTAAGAAACAAAACAAATGAACATACAAAGAAAACAAGAGAGAAACAAAAAAACAGACCCTTAAATACAGAGAACAAATTGGTAGTTGCCACAGGGGAGATGAGTGGTAGGGAGTAATTGAAATAGACAAAGGTAATTAAGAGTATACCTATCTTGAAGAGCACTGAGAAATATATAGAAATGTTAAATCATTATATTGTACACCTGAAACTAATACAGTGCTGTATGTTAATTTTGCTTCAATTAAAAAAATAAAATATATTAAAAATAAAATAAAAAATAAAAGCTTGGTTTGCCTACAAGATTCAAAAGTGAATTTCATTTTAGTTTCTTACCTGTTTACAGCAACCCTTTTCCTCAAATTACTAATTATCACCCCATCTCCATCCAGAAGGAGTACCTATGAAACACATTTTTATAGATAATGACAGGAGTTCACCTTTTATCTAAATTGAATCAAGCTCCTCTTCCATGATTGCTTTCCTGAGTTGGCCATAGGCTGCCAATATGCTGGTTTATAGTGATTCTTCCATGTTCAGAGTATAATTTTTTATTATAAGCTTCAGGAAATATGTCTATGTCTTGAAAATTATCATTGCACATGATAAGATATATTTCGGGTAAAATGAATTACTTAGGGTAAATAGAAGCATATGAGTAAAAGACATCTAATGATTTGGAATATTGCAAATAAAACTGAAAAGAGGTAGAGGCAAATACTAAAAAGCCTCAGTTGCCAGATACTGAATATTTCCTGCCAGCATTTGAAAGTTCTAATTTGGGGTTATCTACAGGCTGTGCTATATTTCCTGCCAGCAGGAAGGATCTAGCCAGGGGAACAGGCCATAATGTGAATAGCACATCCTCACTGGGAACAGGGTCTAGACAGAAATTTCTATCCAATTTTATACCTAATCAGTGAAAATTTTTGGAAAATGTATTTAAGATTATTTGGACTAACACATTAGATCTGTTAGCCAACATATATATTTTTAGCCAAAATAATTTTGAAATTCAGTATTGATGTAATCCCTTTACATCTTCACATGAAATATAAAATTCCAATGTGAAGAATTCTCAGACCAGGATATCCAGTACCATAAAAAATATTCTTGAGTAGGCAGAGAGTAATGCAGTATTATTATTTAATGACACTAATACCTGTTAGGTGCTGTACTGAACTTTTTATCTGTACTCGTTATTCTATTAATATATACAATAATCTTGAAAATTAGATTATTTCTAAGCAGCTCAGAATCAAATGTGTCTTAATTTCACTAACATATACTTCATGTGAAAAAATTCTCTAGTTTAATCCTGCTTCTCCACATAAATATTGTCTGAACTTGAAATTTAGTTTCTAGAACATGTATTCTTGAATGATGTTCACAAATATTGGAGGACCAAAATTATATGCAGGGTAAGTAGATACTCAGGATTATTAAATAAGTTGCTAAAAGCTACACATGAAGACAGTATTTTTTACTCCAAATCCAGGTACTTTTGACTAAAGAGATTTTTTGTATCCTTTTGTGATTAATTAGATATAACTATTATCTTATTTTTAGCTATTTTTATGCCCTAAACTAACAGAAAATTGATTTCTCATTTTCAAAAAATGCTAAAGACAGAATATTTTAAGTTTATAGTAGTCATATGCAGAAGACAGGGTTGATGCTTACTCTTTTTTTTTTTAATAACTGACCCTAAAACTAACTTAGATACTGATTCTCCACCATCCAAAGAGAGAATACCTTTCTGAATAAAAACTTGAATTCGACTGAGAATTTAAATAAAAAAGGAAAAAAAAAAAGAAAGACTTATATTTCCTCCATAGAAGGAGATGGGATTCATCAGGCATGCTAGTTAACCACAGGGAGGCTGGCACCAGAGAAGGTCCCTGGAGGTGAGATTAAGTGACAAAAAGAGATATTTCAGAGGGGTCAATGTATACTGTAGTATAGGAGGAATCCCCAAGTCCTTATCTTTGGCATAGCCTAAGAGATAAGGACCAAAGGTGACAATGAAATTGAGAGGAAAGAAACAGATGGGGAAATAAGAACTAAATGGAATAAATTAATGATATAAGGATGTATTAATGATGGTACTGATGTATTATGTACTGAAAGCATGCTACAGGTATGGGGTGATTATTGTGAACTCACCTAGGAATAGACTGCACACCCTTTCCTGAGCCCAAAGCCTGATGTAACTTGGCCTCTACCACCTCTTCAAATACATTTCTACCACTGTCTTCCTAGCTCATCATATGCCATGTTTACTGGGTTTTTTTTGTTGTTGTTGTTTTCTAATATGTTCCATTCCTACTCTCTAGTCTTTGAATTTTCTGTAAACCCTGCTGAGAAGCTTATGCTCTCAGATATTCATATCAGTAGTTTCTTCTTGTTATTCAGATTTTTAGCTCAAATTTATGCCTATTAGAAGTACCTTCCTAATCATTGCATTCAAGTCCTAGAACGACTTAGTTTCAAAGACACATTATTATGTATTGCCAATAACACCAAATGCTCTTAGAAACAATATTTTTCTTTTATTATCTTACGTGTTTATTGTTTGTTTCTCCCTCAAGAAAATAAGCTACCTGAAGGGGGTTGCTTGCCTTGCTAACAACTCTATTTCTTAATGCTAAAATTGTCTTACCTAAGTGACAAAAATAAATATTTTAATAAATAAATTCATCTTAGTCAGTTTTCATTAAATTCTTCTGTAGAAATAAGCAACTCCCAAATTTCAGTGGCTGACACATAAAGTTATTTTTTGCTTTTGTTTTATATTTGATTTGAGTCAGTTCCCAACATGCCCCAAAAGTCTTTGTTCTTGGACACAGGATGAAGGGGCCACCCTCGGCTAGGTCATGTAATTGTTATGGTAGAGGGAAAAAAGGCAATGGCAAAGAATGTAATGATATTTAAAGTATATCACTTCTCACATTCTGTTGCCCTAGGAAGTCATCTGGCCAAATCTGATTTCAATCGGAGTTGAGGCAATTCACATGGCAGTGGTCAGGACTGTTTCATCCTGGCAGCAAGTTATAGCTGCAGGTTGATTAGCATGGATTACACTAGAGCAAACCTTTCTGTGCCTACAGAGAAGGGGCCTGATAACTATGAACAATAATTCACTCTACCATAGTATTAGAATGGATAGAGACTAGGTGTAGCAAAAAGCCATAGAGAACATTATTTTTTGAGTGAAGCTGAGTGAATTTTAGGTAAAGTTAAACCTGTGACTGAACTCTCAAGCACAACTAACATGCTGGCCTAAGTGACATCAGAAACTCCTTCTAAATATATGTATTTCATGAAACTAAGGTATCATCCACTCTAAGACAATACCATTATTTTATGTCCCCCTATTGAAAGAAAAAAAAAACTAATGAAATAGACATCAGGTTAAGAAGCATTTAGAAGAGATGATTAAATGAGCCTAGCATGTAGATAATCAACAGATATGGTAGTAAATATTTAGACATTAATTATTTAAGCTTATGATACTTTTCCATAAGCTGAACATATTTGCTGATAAAGAGATTAGCTCTGCAAAGTAAAAGAGTACATAAATATATGAGCATGTTTAACCACTTAGATTAACAGTCTTATAATCACCAATTTTGCTCTATAATTAGTATTATTTCTAAAAAAATATTATCTATGTGCCAATTGGACAGCTATTGATACTTCCATTTGAAAAGAAGAGTGGGAAGCTAAATAGAAAATCTGATACTTATCAACATTCTCACTAACAAGCAACACTTCTTCTCAAATAAAGGTTGGCCTCAACATGTCTCAGTTTCATATTCTATACAACAGGATTGGGTTGGAACACTAATTTTCAAGCTGTGTTTCAAGGAGTCTTAGGATTTGCCTGATGATATTCAGGGACCATATGGGGATGGGAATGTGAAGAGAGTGGGAGTAGAAAAATCCTTTTACCTTTTTCCTAAATAGAGAAGTTCATTTTTAATCTAATTTATGTAATGAAGTTAACAAGTAACATTTCATATTAAAATAAAAAAAGGAAAGGACTGGCTGATAAAAGGTTGGAGACTGGACAATTTCTATAAAAATACATAAATTAAAATGAGAAATCACATATATGAATCTCATGATTATTGGATATGTCAGTCTTAGGGACTGGGACAAACTGGTAGATTGGGGTCTCTCAGAAAGAGTAAGCTTTAACATCATACTCAGTTGCATTGCACTGTATCAGCTAAAAAGTGTTTAAAAATGCTTTCTGATTTAAAAAAAGAAATGCTTTCTGATCATTACAACATATATTGTGCCATAAGAGTTAATTCCAGTAGATCTGGAATTGTCCTGAGCCATTTTACTGAAATAATGGATGGTTGAATGACATCAGCCTCTCATCAAGGCATCAACTTACCCATTAGTTGTTTACTTATAACCATTAGTACAAAGATCAGTTTAAGTTTGTGAGCATAGTTTATTGACAATGGAGATTGAGGATATGCATGTGTCTCTGTGACACCGATGAGAGGGCTCTGAGGTTGGGGCAAGTTACAAAGTAAAATCAAGCCAATGTGATCTACAGGATAGAAGTCTGAGCCTATACGCTATACTGGACTCCCTGGTTCCATAGTGTTCCACCTATGAGATATTTGACCCTGGCCCAAAAGAGAAAGTATAATGTGGTACCCTTGCAAAGGCAAGATGGTTGGAGATTGAACTCAGACTCTTTGAACTCTTGCTGTTCAAAGACAGCCTTTCAATGTGATTATAATTTTCTTTTTTTCTTTTTAACATTTTATTTATTTATTTTAGAGAGAGAGACAGCATGAGTTGGGAGAGGGAAAGTGGGAAAACCTCAAGCAGACTCTACACTAAGTGCCCAATGTGGGGCTTGATCTCACAACTGTGAGATCATGACCTAAGTTGAAGCGAAGAGTCAGACACTCAACTGCTGAGCCACCCAGGCACCGTGATTATAATTCTATCTTAAGAAATATGTTGCTATATGGTAAAATATTCTTTTAATAAATCATAAATTTGTAAAAAATTGTTATTTTGGTCCCATGAGTCATTTCTGTAGCAACTGAACTCTGCCCAACTGCCATCATTAAAGTGTATGTATGTGCTTTTCTAGATGACAATAAGAAATGCTGGTGAGTTAATGTACCTAGGATCCTGAAACAGAAGGAAAATATGGATGATATTCTCAAAGTAGATAGAGCCTATCTTCTTGGGAGGCAAAGAGAGTGTCCAGAGATGGAAGGGCACAATCAAGAGTTTTGAAGCCAGACAAACCAGAGATTGATATCTGTTCTGAATTTATTCTCTTAGTAATCCTAACCAAGGAGTTTAAACACTTTAAGGCTGATATGTAAAAGGAAGGAAAACTTCCATATCATGCTCCTACCTTGTTAAGTATTAGGAAAAAATTTTATCTATATCTAGGTATTTATCCATATAAACGCATATCTACCTAAATATACATCTATGCATATTAAGTAAATATCTACATCTATATATCCAAATACACATCTATGCATATCTAAATACATATCTGTATTGATATATCTAGATCTATAATCACCTGTATTTGCTTGATCAATAATACAAAAAAACAAAACAAAACCACTGCCTTTAATATTGAAATATTCAAACTATTTTACATCATGGGAAGTGTCATTTCACTAAATAAAATTCTTGATAAATTATGGCCAAACTTGAGAGATTGTTCTCTCAGAAATTCTAGATAGTGGCCAAGGAGAATTTATACACTTAATTCAAAAACAATTAGAAAGAAATAAAAAAGGCAAGCAAGTGTACAAACAAAGGGAATGGAAGAAAATATGTATAGTTAAATATTTAAATGTTATTTAAATATGTAATCTCCACTTTTTCAAATAAACATGAAAGTTTTAAAAATGTATTATGATCGCCTGAATAGTGACACAAAATTAAGTGTTAATGCATCATGAGTCTGAATTGGAAAGCATGGGACATAAATTATTTTCCAGTAAATACATGTTTGATCCCTGTCCATTATTTTGTTAATAATAAATTCATCATATGGAAGCAATCATGTTCAGAACAGTAGGGGTATAGAAATAGAGACCAGAGCTACATCCTATACTGATGCTAAGTAGTATTAACCAAGTACAGATAAAATGTTTCAAGTGTTTTAATGTAAAAGAAACTACTTTAGCCCTGGACATCCTGGAAAGTGTCACTCAAAAAATTCTATTTAAACCTTAAAAATTTATGACAATTTGGACTTGTATAGCAGTGGGGGGATGATATTACATTTAGAGTAAACAATGCAAGAAAATTGTGAACATGAGGGAAAAAGAGACTACTATTTCTTTTGTTTTTCTTTTAAATCTTATCTGCAGTTTGAAAATCTCTTTTAATTCACTCTCTCTTGCAATTTTTATCTTCTTTTCCTAACATTTTTTCTGCCTTGTTCAAATGATCAACAACTTATTGATGATCTACTCTAATAAAGCTTATATTCTCAGACTGGATAGGAGATATTCCAAATAATAAAATAACTAAATCTATGTGATATTTTGGCATATAATTTGAGGAAATTAAAATCGGATAATGTATGCAGGAGCACCTCATAATAGTGGGTGTCATTTATTTATAATAGTAAAAATGTAATTCTGTTTTTAATTTTATTTTTCCTGTTTGAGTATAGTTGACACACAATGTTATGTTAGTTTCTGGTGTACAGCCTAATGACTCAGCAACTGTACATTATGCTATGCTCACCTCAAGTGTAGCTACCATCTGTCAGCACACAATGCTATTACAATATCATTGACTATATTCCCTGTGTTGTGCCATTCATCCCCATGACTTATTCATTCCATAACTGAAAGCCTGTATGTTAGTGGGGGCAATTTAGATAGAGGAATGGTGAAGGGTTTTCTGAGAATGAAAATTTGATTTGAGAAGAGATTTGGCAAGAAGATGCAACAGAGAGAACGGGGATGTGATTCTGGTGAAGTAGGAGAATTATAATGTACAATCAATTTGAGGAGGCAGGCAGGGTCTTCCAGCTAGGGAAAAGGAGTTTGGATTTACTCTAAGTAATATGGACCTTTCTGAGAGCTTACAGGCAAGACTGATAGTGTCAACTAGATTTTTAAAGGTCCCTTTGACTGCTGTGGATTATAGGTGAGAAAGAAGTGAAGCAGGGAAATCTGCTAGACGGTGGTGTTGGAGTTGATGCAAGACGTAATGGAGACATAACTAAGGAAGTTTTGGGGGAGTGCTCACAACTGGTCACCTTTGAGATACATTGTGAGGGTAAAACAAAGTCACAATGATAAAACAGATGAGGAGGTAAAAAAATAAGAGTAATTAAAAAAGATTTCATCGAGAAAATCAAGACATTAAACTATTTGTCTTGACAACTATGGAGGAATCATGATAGTTTTAAAATAATAATTTAAAATTTTTCATTATAAAATATTGCATAACAAAGAATAAAAATTTTAGAGAAGATGGGCATTTGTGAAAGAGTACATGACTAAAATTACTTTTTTTCAGGTTGGATGGAAGTTAAATAAATTGAAATCAAATGTTAGAATAGTAGCAGACAGTGTTGCTAACAGAGAATCTTCAGAAACTGTTTCAGAAAAGAGCATGGTAAATAACCTTTAAATAAATCTGTTGCTCTGAGACTGATGCCTAATGCAAATGCTCTCATGTTCTGCTTTGAAAAGTGTGAAAAACAGTGCTGCTAGATCAAAATAATCAACATAGTTTTCTGCAATAGGGAAAATACTGGAGTATTTGTGCCATTAGCATTTCTCTGATCAGCCCAAACCACAAACAAAACCAAAATAAAGATAAGCCTAATGATTTCTAAATATTCTTTAACTTGTGTTTTAAACACTTATAAGTCATTAGCCCTAAGAACACATGCTTTGAAACAGGAAATAATAGTGCCATTCCATCCATTAGGATTATAGGTTTTATGGGATTGCACCATCCAACTAGAATTTTAGTGTTGTTTGGAATTGAAATATCACAGTTTCTGTTAAGACAGTGCTCAGGATACTGAGCTAAATCTGGTAATTCTTGAAAATGTATAATGAACAAAACATGTCAGTCAAAACCTGAAAATTCACAACATATTCTATTGCTATTTTACACAGAACTCCGTTCAGGCCAGACTCCAAAGAAAGCCTGCCACTTTGCAGCAACCATTATCCAATTTTTGCAGCAAGTACTGTTGGGATGGTGGTTCTTTATAGGTCAAATATCGCTTCCAAGCAGTGGATATTTATAGCGTTCTACTTTCCTGGAGAAATGCTGACACTGCAATACTATGTTTAACTTGTGAGTTCACATAACAGATTGAGCTGATAACATTAGTTCCAGCTTTTACATTTCCCCTTTCTTCCTTCCTAGTCCATTTTTGTGAATCATTCTATCTACCTACTTGCACAAATATCATGTCTATCAATTCAGGGAAAGATCTGTTCCCTATTTCTTTTCTTACCCTGGAGCATGTACTTTACCTTGAGAGACACAAAATGAAAATAAATTGTGTCAGACTATTTCTCTAAGCAAGCTGATAAAAATGCATGGTGTTCTTGTGTTTGAGGGTTTTCTTCTTTCTAAAGTCTCAGAAAAAGCAATGCATGCAGGCATACTCTCATTCAAGTATAAATGCACCAAAAACTGACCAGACTATGCAGTCCCACTAACACAAATCTTTCAGCTATCATTGGAACCCACTTAATCCTACAGAAAAATCTGTTACTGGCCAAAGTAGCAGGAGTTTCATTAAATACATCTGAGAATTCATGCAGGTTTAGCACATACAGCATCTCTGGTTAATTTTACAGAAGGCATATGCTATAATGCAGTGTTATGACTAACTGAAACACATGAAATAATAATGATAATATTATTATTATTATTTTAAACTTTTTATTTATTTATTCATGAGAGAGAGAGAGAGAGAGAGGCAGAGGGAGAGGCAGGCTCCCAAGGAGCAGGGAGCCCGATGCGGGACTCGATCCCAGGACCCTGGGATCATGACCTGAGCCGAAGGCAGACGCTTAACCATCTGAGCCACCCAGGCGCCCAATAATGATAATATTATTATACTTCTCTAGATTTCAGTTTCCTTTCAGGAGTTGCATATAGAACCATCCCAACAACCCCAAGCCAAAGCTTTTATATGGGCCTGAATTGGGGCAAACAAAAACAGTTTTCAAGCTAAGTAAAGGCAGCTCTATCGATAAAGTTTAATTGAATGATACACACCGATATTATCCTTACAGAGAAAATGGAAGAATTTCACAGCTGACAGGTTCATCATCAACCTTAAATTAGCTTAGTTTGTTTAAAAACAAATCTATGAAATATTCACAATAGCAAACTGCTAGAACAGGCACAATCATACTTCCAAACTTGTTTCAACGTGATGGTTCTGACAACTATTTCCTTTATCATAAAAAGAAAATTAAGTGGTATTTCATTCAATAGACTTTCATATTTATGGCATCTACAATCCATTTGTGTGAATAAATGACTCAATGTTACACCCCTCATAAGAATCACATGAGGAAAAATAAAAGAATCACATGAGATTCTTTATGCAGTTCAGTTGAGGTGTAAGTTATATGCAATTCAGTTCACCTTCCTATGCCAGTATTTATTTAAAGAGTTCTTTCAGGGGTGCCTGGGTGGCTCAATAGGTTAAACGTCTGCCTTCAGTTCAGGTTATGATCTCAGGGTCCTGGGATCAAACACCGCATCCAACCCCAGCATCCAGGCGCCCCCATCCAGCCCCGCCCCCCACATCCAGCCCCACCCCCCATCCAGCTCCCCACTCAGCAGGAAGTCTGCTTCTCTCTTTCCCTCCCCTTTTGCTCCTCCCCCTGCTTGTGCTCGCTCTCTCACACACATAAATAAAAATCTTAAAAAAAATAGAGTTCTTTCAATGTATACAATTTTATTACAATGTCCATAGTTAAATAGAAAACCCCAAAATGTATATTTCTGTACTTCATTAATGCTGATTTACCCCATGAAAAAATACACAAAAAACCAAACTTTTGTAGCACTGTATAAGAACTCTGCATTAAATATTTGGGGTAATATGTGTTCACTAGTATCTTAAAAAAATATGGTTTCAATATTTAATTTCCAATATTTAAGTATTTAAACTATCTGATAAAATAGTTTTCATTACTAACATAAAGGAATATTTTGTCAAGGGAATGTTAATTTTAGTTTTGTTTTCAAAAGGATATGTATCTTATAAATTATAATTAAAAATAAAATTTGACCTTCGTATTATACAAGCAAGGAACTGCATCTGAATCCTGGCTTAAAAAGCATGGCTTGAAAAAATTAGGGGGTTACTTTTATCACATAAGAAGAAATACAAAGGTGGTGGTCCAGGGCTAGTCCTAAAGCCCTTTAGTGTTTTTATGAACCCAGACTCTTATTCATGTACTTATGTACTTATTCATGCACAGTTCCAAGATACTACAGGAGTTCCATTCATAATGTTAATATTGCAGGAAATAAGATAAAAGAAAGGAAAAGGCAATGAACAAGAGATACGTGCAGGCTAAGTCAACCCCCTCCTGTACCACCTTTAACAAACTTTTATGAAAGATCCGCTCAACAGCTTTTTCTACATCTATTAAACAGATGTTAATTACATGGCAGCAGCCAGTGCAAGGAAGGATGTAGAATAGCTTTTCAGCTGGTCACTTCACTGCACCAATATAATTATGATCTATTAACAAGGACGAGAGGAATGACTGACACGGAGCAGGCCACAAGATATGGTACCCACCATATACACTGAAAGGACATAAACTCATCTTAATACCATTGATATTTCGCATAAATATATTTTGTTAGTTTTTTATCAAAGAACCACAACTTCTCTATGGTGAGTTTGCTCACCTTTTACCTACAACTGAAATTATTTTTTCTTCTATCTCCATGTCCCACATACTAACCATGGCCTGCTGTAAATGCCATCTCATCCATATGTGCTGAATCTACTGAACCTACAAGTAAGCATTCTATTTTTATAAACATATTATTTCAGCTTTTTTGGACAGATAATATTCTATCACTAATTTAAAAATTATATTAATTAAATCTTTATTTATCATTTAATTACCACTACATAGATACTGGGATGGTACAGTGTTAGATTATCTCAAGTATATTAGCCTGAGCAACCAGTACATTTAATAATTTCTACTTAATATGGTAAATTTAACCTGTCCCAGCTGTGTGTATATAATGATTCCTGATAATAAAGGTCTAAGTCAAAAGAAAATGCAGCATGTTTGAGACTTGGTGGAAGCACTAATCAGAGAAGAAAACAAGGCAGACAATTTTGTTGTTTAAAAAAGAAAAACCTCAAGGAGAGCCTGGGTAACTCATTTGGGTAAGCCTCTGACTCTTGATTTCAGCTCAGGTCATGATCTCAGGGTCAGGAGATGGAGCCCTATGATGCTTCCACCCTGGGTGTGGAGCCTGCTTGGGATTCTCTCTCTTCCTCTCCCTCTCTGGCCCTCCCCCCAGGTCATGCTCAAGTTCAGAACTCTCTTTCTCTTTCTCTCAAAAGCAAAACAAACAAACAAAAACCCCCTGAAACTGAAATATTTAATACACTAATTATATTTCATGGTTTTACTTTAAGCTTTCTAATCACTATCCTTCTTAAGAGGAAGAGGAAATGTACATTTTCCAGGAAATGACAAAAATAAAAGATAGATGGGGCAGAATATCTTATCTGGTGATATTGTCTCCAAAAATTATACTCTCCAAACTAATCCTAAAACTGAATATATATATATACATATATATATACATGTATATATATATATACGTATATATATATATTGAAGAGGGGCAGAGGGAGAGAGAGAATCTTAAGTAGGCTCCGTGCCCATTGCAGAGCCCAGTGCCATGAGACTCAATCTCAGGACCCTGAGTTCATGACCCAAGCCAAAATCAAGAATGCAACACTTAACCAACTGAGCCACCCAGGTGTCCCTCTTGTCCATTTTCTAATCTTTGTTACACAAAAAAGTCCATAGAGAGATTCAACCAAGAAGCATTCAGCTAAAAGAAAGTAGAACCTGTATATTATTTAGAAAAAAGAAAATTGAAGCTTAAATTCCTTAAAGAAATGTAATAAATATATAATGAAAACTGTTTTAATGACCAAAAACATAAAAATATTAAACTTTGTTTTAAAAGAATAAGCCTCAAAAATGATAGACATAAGAAGAAATGAATTAATCTACTATGTCATGAGGAATTTTAATATACTTATGACTATAATTATCAGATCAAGGAGACAAAAAAAATCAAAGATAATAGAAGACTTTAGAAGTTCAGTTAGTAAGATCAATCCAATGGACAAATATATTAAGAACTCTGTATTAACAGAATATACCCATTTTTAAGTATATATTTTCAAGGGCACATTTATAGTAGGTGGGCATTTGCTGGGACATAAAGCAGGCCTTCAAATATTAAAAAAAAAGTTTGTATTACACAAAATATATTTTCTCACCACATTGCACTTACAGTTGATTTTTTTAAATTTTGAGAGCCACATATATTTATGTTAAAAAATCAGTTCTAAAAAATCATGAGTTAAAGGATAAATCATGACAAATTTAAAAATACTTAGAATTTTATCACAATAAAAACACTAACTTTAAACCTGTAGAAGGCAATAAATGTTTCTTAGACAAAAAGTTATAGTCTTAAATGTTTACTAAGGAAAAAACAAAACAATCTAAGCTTTCAACACTTGAAATATGAAAAAGAACAATAAAGAATTAGGAGGAAGAAAATATTAAATGTAAGTACAGAAATAATAGAGTATAATCAAATATCCAACACAGATCAACAAAACTGATTGTCTGGAAAAAAGTATGATATGGAAAAATCTCTATATTCTGAATAAAAAAATGGTCAGAGTTTATACAAAATATTAAATGTTCAAAGGGAGACATCCCAGGCACTATGGAGATTAAACAGACACTGAGAGAATATTATGTATAATATTTTCTGACATATAAAAATGTCGATGAGAAGAGGAAATTACTAGAAAAATACAACTTAAAAACTGACTCAAAAACAGAAAGTATTAATCCTAGAAACATTAAAATTAAATAAATGGTTAATGTTTTCTCCCCAAAATACCAGAACCATATACCTTAAGCTGCAAACATACTCAACATTTAGAGCACAGATCGTCTACATGTTACAAGAACTTGGTTACAGAACACAAAATAAGACAGTGCTCTACATCTCATTTTATTAATCTAGGAATGCAAGGTTTTAAAAAATATTAATGGTATATTAATGGAAAGATAATAACATCATATTAGAAACTAATAAAGTCTTAGATAAAAATTAATACCTACAATTTGTATCAACATGGATGGAACTAGAGGGGATTATGCTAAGTGACATAAGTCAAGCAGAGAAAGACAATTATCATACGGTTTCACTCATATGTGTAACATAAGGAATAGTGAGGAGGACCACAGGGGAAGGGAGGGAAACTGAATGGAAAGAAAACAGAGAGGGAGACAAACCATGAGAGACTCTGGACTCTAGGGAAACAAACTGAGGGTTACAGAGGGAGGGGTGTAGGGGGATGGGGTAACTGGGTAATGGGCATTGAGGAGGGCACATGTTATGATGAGCACTGAGTTGTGTATAACACAACTAATGAATCACTGAACATTACCTCAAAAACTAATGATGTACTATATGCTGGCTAACTGAACATAATAAAAAATCGATATCCATTTCTAATAAAAAAACCTTGCTTGGTCCTATAGCTCATGAACAGGAATCTTCTTGAGATAATATCTGTCAATTGAGTTTGAGTAAACATTAGGGAGTATCAATAAGTTATAAAATAATAAGGAAAGAGATTAAGATATTTAGATTTCCTATCTATTATTGTCAATAAATGTAAAAAGGTAGATGAGATGGATGAATTCCCTGAAGAGCACAAATTACAAAAACTGCCTCATGAGAAATAGAGAATATGTCTAGTTCTTTAACAATTACATATATTGAATTTGTTATTAAAAACATTTCCAGAACTTATATCCACACAAAATGTTTCCTGTAAATATGTAGAGCATCTTTATCTATAATTGCCAAAACTTGGAAATAACAAAGACATCCTGCAGTAAGTGAGTAGATAAATAAACCATGGTACAACCAGACAATGGAATGGTATTCTGTGCTCAAAAGAAATGAGCTATCAAGCCATGAAAAGACATGGAGAAAACTTAATTTAAAAAAATATATTTATTTATTTTAGAGAGAGAAAGTGTGCTGGCAGAGGGGCAGATGGGGAGGGGGAGAGACAAGCAGACTCGTGCTGAGCACAGAGCCATGTGGGGTTGGATCCTACAACCTTGAGATCATGACCTGAGCCAAAATCAAGAGTTGGATGCCCAGGGACCTTGGAAACTTAATTTTATATTACTAAGTGAAGGAAGCCAATTCTCTGAAAAGGCTACATACTGTAGAATTCCAACTATATGACATTCTATAAATAGCAAAACTATGAAAACAATAAAAAAGATTGACTGTCAGGGTTTCAGGGATGGAAGGGATGGATAGATAGGGAACAGAAGATTTTTAACACCATGAATATATTCTTTCTGTACTATAGTGGTGAATACATGCCATTATAAATTTGTCCAAAGCCACAGCATATACAACACCAAAGATGAACCCTAATGTAAAGTATGGACCTAGGGTGATTAAAATGTGTCAAAGTAGATTCATCAGTTGTAAGAAATGTACCATTCTGGCAGGAGCTGCTGATAATGGAGGAGACTATGCATGTATGGGGGTAGAAAGCATGGGAAATCTCTGTACCTCCCTCTAAATTTTCCTATGAAACTAAAACTACTATAAAAAATAATAAGTAAAGTCTTAGAGAAAAACTACACCAAAAGATATTCATATTTCACTGATGAATTCTATCAAACATTTAAGGATAAATAGTTTCAGTCCTACCCCCCCAAAAAAATCATATGCACAACGAATCCTAGAATGTCACTTCATTTATCATTAGGGTCTTTGACAATGTAATTAGCTAAGATCTCAAGAGAATATCACACTGGATCTAGGGTGGGCCCCAAAATCAATGACTGGTATTCTTATAAGAAGAGGAAACACAAAGACACAAAAAACAAGGCTGTGAGAATATAAAGACAGAACTTGGAATGATATAGTTGCTAAGCCAGGCAATGTCAAGAATTGCTGGGAGCCACCAGAAGCTCGAAGGGGAAAGAAGCTAATATACCTACACAAACTCTGTTAGAACACAGGAGGACTGGAGTACTTCAAAATTATGATCTAGTTCTCTTTACTGTACTTTTCTATAAGTTTGAGACAATTCCTAAATAAATTTTTTTTATATTACAGAATTCCAATAATTAACAGTATAATTATGTTGTAAAATTCTGAGAAATATTAGCTGAGTATTATAGCCAAGAAATAGTCCTTGATATTTAATATTTCAGTCTCTTAAAAAAAACAGATTTTGGTATTTAATGAAAAAAATTCATACAGTCTATTTACTATATAAATATTTCAAATTCTCACATTATAGTAAGTCAATAGTTTGATCTTTGAAACATGTACCTTACAGTGTTTTGTGTGTGTGTGTTTTTTTTTTTCTTTTTTTGAGAGAGAGAGAGCAAGCATGCATGCATGCATGCCTGAGCGGGTGGAGGGACAAAGGGAGGAGAGAATCTTTTTTTTTTTTTTTTTAAATTTTTTTTTTTTTTTTTAGGGGGAGAGGGAGGGAGAGAGAGCACCAGCAGGGGAGGAGCAGAGGGAGAGGGAGACAATCTCCAGGAGACTCTATGCAGAGCTGAATGCAGAACTCGATCCCAGGGCCCCAAGATCATGACCTGAGTGGAAACCAGGAGTTGGACACTTAACCAACTGAGCCACCCAGGCGTCCCAGGAAAGAGACAATCTTCAGCAAGTTCCACACCCAGTGCAGAGCCTGACGCAGGGCTCAGTCTCACAACCCTGAGATCATGACCTGAGCCAAAATCAAGAGTCAGACACTTAACCAATTGAACCACCCAGGCTCCCCTTACATATTAGTGTTTTAAAGAGAAATAATTAAAATGGATTTTTAAAAATTATTTCTCAAAAATTAATTATAATGTCATTATTTAAATGGTAAAATAATTCTATGCAGTTTATTTGCATTGCAAGAGATTTTTCCTATTATATATATAGAGAGAGTCTGCTCTATAATGAATATTAAAACCAATTTATAATTTATACATTTTTATTGAGACATTTAAATAGAGTATGAGTCACCCTTTTAAGCATACAATTTTATGATTTTGGAAAATATATACAGTCATGTACCCAACATCAAAATCAAAATAATAGAAGAGTTTCAACACAATATCAAAGTTAATTAATTTTTTGACTAGAATATTCCAAACATTTTATACATTAAGATGTAAACTTTGATAAATTTAAATATTTACTCATCAGACAGACATTCAATATATCTTTAACACACAAGAAAGAGGCAATAGTCCCAAATTTTAATATTCTTTGTATCTTTTTCTTTCTATCCTGGTATTCCATGAGAATTTGTATTTTGACAAGAGGATGCTAGGACCAGTGAATCCAATAAAGATTACTTTTTCAACACTTCTTAAATAATTCTTTAAAATTTAAATTCTTTAAAAATATTCTTAAATAATAAATAAACTTTAAGTAAAATTGTTAATAACACTTGTTTTTTTTTCCTAGTCCTTTTTTTTCCCCATTATTTTTCTCCTAGGGACAAATTATCAATCAATCCTGAAAATTCTTTCTCTTTATTATTCTAGATTTCCTGGCCTTCAAAGAATATACATTTTCGGGTGCCTGGGTGGCTCAGTTGGTTAAGCGACTGCCTTCGGCTCAGGTCATGATCCTGGAGTCCCAGGATCGAGTCCCACATCGGGCTTCCTGCTCAGCAGGGAGTCTGCTTCTCCCTCTGACCCTCTTCCCTCTCGTGCTTTCTATCTCTCGTTCTCTCTCTCTCTCAAATAAATAAATAAAATCTTTAAAAAAAAAAGAATATACATTTTCATTTATGGTAAAATAAGATTTTTTGTAAAAATGTAGCACATAATCTTAAATGCCATCTTTTATATAATGCTTTCCCTAATAAAAGGGAAGGATGAAGAATTGTAGTCTTAAAGCTAAAAAAAATGTATATTATTAAAACTCTACCACTTATTTTATGAAAATATTTAATTCAATAATGTTTTGTAATCTTAGGGTGTTTCTAGATCTATTGTTATTATGTTGTATTTAATGACAAGTATGTTTATATTAGCATATCAGGGAAAATAAGTGAAGAAGAGCTTCAGGAACAATCAGCACCAAAACAACTAGTTTCAGAAATTGGAAAAAAAGTTGATGGATCAGCTCAATAAAATTTCACCTGGCAATTAATAGTGGATAATAGTCTCAAAGTTGTACAGATATTTTTTTTCTGATCTGAGTACTTTTTTAAATAATCCATTTGTAAGTATATTTTATATAGCTTAGGATCTATAATTAAATTGACCTTTTTCTAATGCTCTGCATTTACTTTCTTGTCTGGACTGAAGAATGGTGTCTTTACTGAGCCGTGATAGATATCTAACAGGAGTCCTTTATCATTGCAAATTTAATCAAAAGCTAGTAGAGATTCAAGACCACTTCAAATCTTTTCTAAGTGAGGATAAATGTATTTTTTAAAGATCAACTAAATTATCTCTTAAGAGATATTCAAAATCTCAAACTTTCTACCATCATTGTAGTCAAATTTGTGTTTGGTGTCAACAAGACTCTTTCTCGCTCTCCACTTTCTCCTTCTATCCATTTCTCCTTTCTCCCTCATTTTTACCTTAATCATTTGAGTGTAAGTCATTTATTCAGTATTTATTCAGCAATACTATCACTTACATCGTCTTTTTTCCTCCAGCAGTTCTTACGGGTTAGGGAAACAGAAATAAAAACACGACATTTCCCTTGTGCAGACATTTATGGGTATTTACCATGAGCTTTTTAAATAAATATCTGCCTATTGATCCATTGTTAAGTTTATAAATAGAAATGTGAAAGGTGTTGTGTTTTTACCCCATGAAAAATTACCATGGGATTTCCTGTATCTTGTTAGAAGACAAATTTTACTAAAAAAAATTTTAGACATTCTAAAGAATATTTAAAACATATTTAAAGAATATTAAAATATATATGATCATGTTGGAGGTGGTATGACTTAAAACACCATCAAGATTCACTGAGTTATATATATATCTGCAGATATATAAATATATCTGCATATATTTTCTGTTGTATTCTGACAAGAATGTGAGAAACAGTGATTAGAAAAAAAATGTATATTTAATATTCAAGACTTCAATTACATTTTATACAAGTCAATCTCCTTAGTAAGTCAAATTCCAAAACTCCTCTCCATAAATTTAATTATATATTATATATTGAATGTTGTAGATTTCACCTAGGGATACTTAATATTCAGTTTCACTGCAAGTATTTACATATATAAAAATAATGTTTGAATATTCATGGATCACATGTATAGTACAAATTAAATGTGGATACGCAGAATTTATTAATGCCATCTGAGTAAATGGTAGTCTTACATTGGCAGGTTTGACACGTGATTCTGTGGAGTGCTGTTAATCTGCTATGAAATTTGAATATTGCCTTATTTGATTACTATTTCCTACTACTCACTTCATTTTCCAATATTTCATTATTCTCTATAGGCTACCATTTTTATAAGTACTTTAGTAGAAAAAATACAAAATACTTCAATATGCATTCAATAACTGAAATCTATTTTTTAACTGAAATCTTAATTAGTAAAATTAGCAAAGGCGATTTTGATCATACCAGCAAAATCAAAAGTATTCATAATTAAACAAAGGAAGTGAGTTTATATGAAACAACATGTACCCTAACACCCAGCTTGAATGGCTTTCCAATACATTCTTAACCATTTCACCAAGGTCAAAGCAAACTGAATTAAACTGATCTATGTTTGCAAATTTTGTCATAAAACACAAAGATGAAGACTCTCAGGGCAATTAATGTTTTGCATTATTTGAAATTTACTTTTAACTTCTAAGAATTAAATGTCTGCAACATCATCTTTAAGTTTTGAGTGATCTTGTTTTGGCATTTACTTTGTTTTTTATGTTATGAAACATCACAAAATTTTACAGATTAGAAAACTGAAGACCATGAAATTAGCTATTTTGATATTGATTCTTATAGATTATGAATGGCACAAGGTTTTTAACTCATGTTAAACACTCTAACATGTTTTTCTATTTTATCATACCCCCAAAATCTGCATGATAGAACAAATTTATTTCAGAGAATCATAAAAATGTTACACATGTTACCTATTTGTATGTGCTTTAGTTTAATATATAATTTTCAGGTTTTTTTTCTTAAAGCAGAGTGAGAAGTACACTTACCTGGCATCACTTTCTATAGATTTCTATAGATTTTTATACCAGTTTTAAAAAATTCTTACCCATATCTAATCTAACAGCATTTGATTTTATCCCATTTATCAATCTTTCAGAAACTTTCAAGCTATTTCCTATAGAAAGAACAATTTGTATTATTTTATACCCATATTTCATTGGTCTATAGGACCAATAAAACAAAACTATTTTTAAATACAATAACACCTATAATTGATATAAATAGCTTTGTGGCCCAAACAGCTGACTCTTGGTAAGCAAACACTCAAATACTGGGAGAAGAACTCTATCTTACCATTGAGTGGTTTAATAAACCTTCTCAGGGTCAGGAAATATGCCTTATAGCAAAATAGAAAAAGTACCCATTAATCCAGAATGGAATCCAATTTAAAAATCTTCCATTATACAGCAAAAATTTAAGATTTTTATGTATGACACATAGTGACAAAATTCCATAAATTTCGGTAACATTTGGACAAGACTACAAGCTCATTCATGTATTTCCACACTGTATCACAGTACCTAACCCATATTAGATACTGAGTGAATATTTGTTGAATGAAGAGTTGGGTGGTGATATGAATAATATCTAAATTCCAATCTAAGAATGACTCATTCTATTCAACATATAATTGTTGAACACCTACCTTCACCAAGCATATTTACAAACAATGAGAATAGAGCTATGATCAAAGTAGGAAAAAACCCTGCCCTCATGAAAACTACATTTTAATGCAGGTGATAGACAATATACAAGATAAATTGGTAAAATACTTAAAAAGTAGACTATACAGATAGCAATGAATTATCGCTAAACTCTGCAGTGACAAGTGCAAAAAAATGAAAAGCAAGTACTAATCATTGATCAATTTTGGCACTCTTGCACACTGGGGTATAAGCAACTTAGAGTAGCCCTAGAAACTAGATACATTAAAAGGTGACAGTGGATAGCACAAGTGATAGGTATGCTTCCAACTTCCTTCTGAATGAAAAGCTCTGAATTGTTCTTGGTATCTATGTACCTAAAAAAGTTCACTTTTTTTTTTTTTAATCTGATACCTCATGTGTGACAATTTCTCATTTAACTTTCTTGCAGTCAGTACAAAAGAAAGCTGGTTAACAACAACGTTAATGAAACTTCTGTAGCTCTGGTACTCAATTCTTTACAGATTATTTAAAATATGTCCAAGTATACTTTACATGGAAGTTCTTGAAACCTCAGAGAAAAGATCGATAAATAACATTTTCATTTTTTATCTTCAGTATTATTGATGGTTTCATTACTATTTTCAAACACAAATTTTGTTTAAAAATTTATTACATGTCTTACTGTTCAATTAGTTTATTCCTCTTCTGTGTAAAACTTTGACTCTTTCATCAGAGTTGCTTTTGGTTTAATAATTAGTTTTATATTTTTATAATATATATTAATTTTTATATATTATATAATTTAGATATATAGATATTTAACCATTCAATAATTTGAATGCTATATATTTTTGAGTATTCAATAAGACAAAGAAACAGATCTAAGGAAATAGCATTTTGTAAGTCAGTTATGATGGAGCTGTTGGGATGAATATAGAGAGAATAAACAATGAATATGAAAATAAAAATCACTGGTTGAAAGGACTCTTAAAGTTTAGATAATTCAAATATTTTCATTGTGATTCAATCTTTTTTACAAGGACAAGTGCTCATCTAGACACCAAGGAAAGTAATGGGTTTTTAAAATGTATAGCTCTTAGTTGTTTTCGCTATTATTGTTTCTTCATATTGATTGCAATTGTTGGCTGACTAAATGTAAACTCAATAATTTTGAGATTAAGAAAGATTTTTAAAAGTCTGCAACTAACTTTCTTCAGCTATTCTAGCTCCCTGCCCTACCATATTTCTTCTAACATATTGGAAAGCTAGTGCTAAAACAAAAGATATACAAATGGCAAAAAAGCACATAAAAAGGGTTTTAGCAGTTTTAGTCATCTGTGCAATGCAAATCAAAATGAGATACAATTTACAGCCACTTCAATAGCTATAGTTAAGAGATAGACAATAACAAGTGTTGGTAAGGAAGTATAGCAATTGGAAACCTCATACACATTGGTGGGCATGTAAAAGGTTGCATTTGCTTTGGAAAACAGTTGTGCAATTCCTCAATAAAGTTCAACACAGAGTTAGCGTATGACCCAACAATTCCACTCCTAAGTATATCCACAAGAAAACTGAAAACATGTTCACATGAAAAGTTGTACATGAATGTTCATGGCAGCATTATTCTTGACAGCTAAAAAAGGGAAACAACCCAAATACCTATCAACTGATGAAAAGAGAAATAAAATACACTGTATCTGTACACTGGAATAGTATTTAGACTTCAAAATGGAGTGCTGATATATGCCACATCATGGTGGAATCTTTAAACACTTATGGTAAAGGGACAAAACGAGACACAAAAATCACATACTGTATAATTCCATTTATATGTAAACTCAAAATTAGCATTTCCATAAAAACATTACATTAGTGATTTCCAAGGATAGGAGAAGGAGAAAGAGGGAGGGGCTACTAATGGGTATGTACTTTACTTTTGGGATGAAATATTCTGGAATTAAAGAGTGGTGACAGGATGGTTGCAGAACTTTGTCAATATACTAACACAAACAGAATTGTATACTTTAAAAGTATGAATTTATGGTATTTAAATTACATCTCAATTTTTAAAAGTACACTAGTTAGCACTCTTAATTGAAACTCTAAGTTAGGCGAGTATAAATATAATTTGACAAATAAATTCAAGTTTAAATATGTAGTTATGAAAATAAGTTATATAGCTCTCTACATCTAATTGCACATTTAGGGCTACAAGATAGATTTATATTTAAATATTTAAACTAAATCATATTACTGAGCATGTCTTTGCCTTGACCCCTCCCGCCAACCTAATAGTGTTTCAGCTTCAACAGGCACCCATAGCCCACATGATTGGTTAAACCTTTCTTTGTATATCTATAGATCATGCATTCTTTCCTAAACAAAAAACAGAGAACTTCTACATGTCATGAAACAGAAACCAGACCCTCATGCACAACTCCACCCCTAGCACTAAGGAACCAGACCCCAAGCCCCTTTTGCACAAGCCCTGGGCACTAAGGGCCTAGATCCCCTTGCACAACCTCTGAGCACCATGATAAGGTTTGTAGCTGGCACGGAGTCTGCTTGTAATCCAGAGATGTTACAGACCATTGCACTCCCTGAACTGATTAGCTGCCCTAAATCCCTTTAAAAATCCCTGGGCCAGGCAGAAACGTTGGGGTTGGACAAGAGCCTACCATCTCCCCAGGTGGCTGGCCTCCTAAATAAAGCTCAGACTCCTTTCAATCAAAACTCATTTCTTGAGTATTGGCTTTTTGAACGATGGGCAGCTGAACTTGGGTTTTTGGTAACAAGCATGGATAAATAATTTTTTTTTCTCCTAAACTTTTGACTTGCTTTTATGTCAGTACATTTATGGGTTACAAAATGAGTTATAAAAGAAAAATGAGGAGGTGTAAATTTAATAATACAACAAGTATTTCTTAAATATGCAGTCAAATAAAATAATAAATTAGAGCCTTATTTATTGGAGCATTTAATTTGATTATGTATTGCTTTTAATGCCAGAAATATGAATGAAGCATTCCAATAGCTTTGTTTATTGATTTCAAAACTCAGGGAAGGTAATCTTTGTAGAACAAAGTAGAATATTTCTTTAATTGAGCACACTTTTTAACCTTGTGATTGTTACCTCATTTTGTCAACCTTGTGAACATACTTTTCTTAAAAATTTGAAAGTAAAATCAGTAGAAAACAGAGTATTAAAAATAACTTAAATCTTCTATAATCAGATATGTAAAATTTCCCATGATACTCTGCCAATCAAGGTAGTTGAGTTATTGTTTAAAAGTGCATCCTAGGGTGCCTGGGTGGCTCAGTTGGTTAAGCGACTGCCTTTGGCTCAGGTCATGATCCTGGAGTCCCAGGATCGAGTCCCACATCAGGCTCCCCGCTCAGCAGGGAGTCTGCTTCTCCCTCTGACCCTCCCCATTCTCAGGTGCTCTCTCTCTCTCAAATAAATAAATAAATAAAATTAAAAATAAATAAAAAATAAATAAAAGTGTATCCTATTTTATATATGCCACTAGAATAAATGTTTACATTTTTTCCAGACCCAGCAAAATTCAACTAATCATAAGAAAAAAAAAGTATCTATCTATTCCAAAATATGCAGCAATAGGATAATGACTACTTCGTTGAAGAGAAAGTAATTTAGTAATGACAATACAAATTAACAAGGTGCTAATTATGTAACTATACAACTTTGGTGTATATATAATCAAAACATTTTAAAAATGAAAAATTCGAGCAAAGGATATTGTGAAAAATTAGAAGAGTTGAGGATAGAGGATGTGGTTTTAACTCTTATTCTAGTTAAAATGTGAGATTTTGGAAGAAAAGTAACTGTGCAATTGAGCAGTTGGTTAATTAGATGGTGAGGATGAAAAGGATTTAGTATCCTGTACTTTGGCCTGAGATGCCAAAATGATAACTTCCTGGCAAGTGATAAAGAACACCTCTCAAAGACTTGAAATAATATGTTTGGCAAAATACTTTTAACCTAACAAAATGACTTCATTTTATTTTAGTCATTATCAGAAAAAAAAACCCTTCAAAATATATAGCATTCAATAGCAGAACTAACATATGACTTAAGTAGATTAAAAGATTGCATTTTCCTGTGATTTCTCAGGAGACTAGAGACTAAGGCACTCTTCAAAAGTATCAAGATCATGCATGGAAAACAAGGAAAAACAGAGGAGACACAGACTGCAGGAGACTAAGGCATGAAAACTAAATGCATTGTAGCATCTTGGTTTGCATTCTGGAACAGGAAAAAAAAACTTGGAAAAACTGCTGAAATCCAAGCAAAGTCAATAGTTTGGTTAATAGTATTTTATCAATATCGATTTATTGGTTTTAACAAATTTTCCATGGTTATGTAAGATGTTAACCTTATGGAAAGCTGGGTAAAGGATATTTGGAACATGTTGGTGCTCTATTTTCAACTTTTCTGGAAGTTAATCATTTCAACATGACAAGTAAATAGAAATCTGGAATAACAACAAAAAGCAACCACTGGACCATTTCTGTGTAGGCATAGCTGTATTCTGTAATCTGTTCCATTAATATATATACCTATCCTTATTTAAATACCACAGTCTCTTGAATGTTGTAACTAAATAAGCTATAAATCTTTCAAGTTTGCTCATCTATTTCAAATTATTTTGACTATTTTATATCCTTTGTATTTCCATAAATTTTAGAATTTGCTTGTCAGTGTTTTAAAAAAAATCTGACTGGGATTCTGAGATTAATCTATAGATTAAGTTGGGAGAATTGATATCTTCAAAACATGGATTTTTCCAATTCTTTAATGTAACACGTCTTTTTCTTCTTTAATTTCTCTCAAGAATGTTTGTACTTTTTAGTGTACAAGTCTTAAATGCATTGTCAGGAGCTCAGCTGAAATGGAGAGAGAGTTTGAGTTAGCAGGTGTCAGGACAGACAAAGCAACAAGCCCGAAATGAAAGTGACAGTCAAGACTTTAATCATTTACTGCCATAGTATAAGCAAGAATCTAAAAACAGAGAAGATGCCAACTGCTTCCTGTTCCATTTTTCCTTCATGGAACATGACTCAAGTGGGTCAGCACATGGAGATGGGAGAGGATCATTACACTATTGAGAAAGTGCCCTCTCCCCAAAAGACTCATAATTCTATGGACCTAGGGACAGGAGAAGGGATAGGGAAAGGAATACGAGTGGGAAAGTACTGAGTACTGAGTGAGAATGGAGAAAAAAATGTCTTCAGATTTCACTTACAGACACCTCCAAATAGAGGGCACCTGGACTAGGAATGTAGTTAAGCCTAAGAAGATGGCCAGCTAGGGGAGCATGATTCCTTGACTGTAATTTTCTTTAGATACTGCAGTGTACTGACTGTGCACCAAATCTGGTGTGGGGAAGGTAGCTCTTCCCCATGAGGTCTGCCAGGTAAAGCTTTTGTAATTGCCTATGGTTGGATCCAAAAAACCACACAGTTTTATTTTCTAGTCAGGAGCTTGATTCCTCATGCAAATCGTTAAATTTATCCTCAAGTATTTCATGCATTTGGATGCAATTTTAAATAGTTTTAATTATTTTTGTTGTGAATTGCTAGCATATAAAAGTACATCTTTTTAGTATATTGTCATTTTTGTGTGTAGTTGAAAAGGCTATGCATATTTTAGTTGATGCATATTCTGTTCTTAAATTCCTCTATGCTGGTTGTGAATATAGTTTTTTTTTTTAATATTGTGCTTTTTCATTATCTGAAGATAAGTAGAAGGTCTCATCTTCCTTGAATATGAGAAAATTCCTAATCACTATTTCTTCAAATATTTTTCTCTCTATTACTACTACCTTTCATTTTGGAATCTTATTATATGGATATTAACACATTGGTATGTGTATATTTTCTCTCTCTCTTTTTTATAAATGGGTTAATAGAACACCAAGACCAAAAGTTTTAAATAAGCATAAACATTTCCAAAAAGGATAGAAAAAGCTATTGGAAATATAAACGACTTGAAAATAGCTGGCATAAAAAATAATATTGCTAATATGAAAATATACTCAATAGAGTAAGAGCAAAATCAATGCAAGGGAAGTATGTGTTACTGAGTTTTAAAATCAAAGAAGCTACTCTAATAGCCAAATACCTAGTAATTACCAAATAAAAAAAAAACCATAAAAAGAGTATATCTATATCTTGTTTGATTCTTTATGATAACTGATATTATTGACTGCTTCTTCCTACTTGAAATCTTATTTTGGCTTAATACCTTCAACATCATTAGTTTTGTACTACCTTCTGGTCCAGCAATTTTATTCTCTGTAGGGACTTCATTCCCTTCACAAACCTTAAATATTAGAATTCCCTAGTGTTACATTCTCATCTGTTTGCTCTTTCACTTGAAAAAGATTTTCTGGACCAATCTCTTTTACATATAGAATTTTCTATTAGTATTCAGTTTGAGTTCAAGTGACTGAAACAAAAAAAATTAAAAAAATCTTATTTAAACCAGAAAGAAGCCAAAATTGTAACAAATCTTGGAGTAGTCTAGGAACACAGTCTGCATTATCTACAAAAGACATAAATCGGAAGTGTTACTGGAACAAGCTACATTCCTTATTGCGGCAACTTTTTCCAAAGCTAAAATTTTCTGCCTCCTCCAGTACCAAAGATAGATTGTCCTTATCTGTGGCTAGTATTTCAGAAAATCTAGGTTGGTTGATTACAAACTTTATCCTGAAGAAGTCAAAACCCTCCTTGTTTTATTTACCCTTTGTGGCCCATGGCTTTTGGAAGTGCCCATTTACCACCATCATCAGGCATGGAAGAATGAAGCGACATTGCAGTGGGCTTCAGGGGTTCCATACATTTTCCTGCACCCATAAATGTAGCAGCAAATCTAGCTTTTGATGGTCATTAGATCCAATGACCCATGCAAATAAAGTAACTCTGTCCGCTGTTCCATAAATAGAGCCCAGACTGCAAGGTAATAGTAACTACAACGTCTGCCTGTGCCCCCTAGTGGAAGCAACTTCATCAGCTCTCACTACTAGTACCAGGACTCCTGACCTCTAATTCAGCAAAACCTAAGGATTCAGGAATTTGGGGGGAAAAAATTCTCTAAATGGTTCACTAGAAATGATTGTTAGAGAGACCAGAGATATTTCTGTCTTTTGATTTCATGTATTTGAAGATAATATATTACTTACTAGTTCTGTGAAATTATTGTATCCTCAAGAATATTACTCAAACCCATCAGAAGATTTCTCTGAGCTGATGTCTTAGTTTAGAATATAAACGTGCAATCTATTTTCTGTTAGAACTGCAGCTTCTGTAAGATGAAGGCCTAGATTAGGAAAACTTGATTCCATGATCATGATCCATTATTACATATCATTCTGCAAAATAAGTCTAATGGTCAACAGTAAGGTTTTTGGAACTCTTAGGATAGTAAATCAGGCATTTCTTTTTTGACATACGCCATTGTACCAGCCAGTGAGAAAGACTAGCAGTCGTAAAAAAAATTATCTTGTTTAAATGCACAAAAAAATCTTTGTAGTGAAGCACTGCAGTGGACATAAATATGAAATATGAAGATCTGCCACTTTATGTTTAAGCAGTTTTATACAGAGGCCTTCTCCCAAAACTCTCTTGCATTTTGTCTTCTAAAGTTGTTCCTTATAGGACTTTGGCCAACCAGTCAAGCCATTCTCACACAAACAGTCTATAAATGTTCTTAATTTGGACCATTTCAACCTTCATAAAAAAATGACTAGGGGTGCCTGGGTGGCTTAGTCGTTAAATGTCTGCCTTTGTCTCAGGTCATGATCCCAGGGTCTTGGGATGGAGCCCCGCATCGGGCTCCCTGCTTGGCGGGAAGCCTGCTTCTCCATCTCAGACTCCCTCTGCTTGTGTTCCCTCTCTCGCTGTCTCTCTGTCAAACAAACAAACAAACAAATAAATAAATAAAATCTTTAAAAAAAAAATGACTGACCAAGTGTTCTGCTCACATTTCTGCCACTGGGAATATTTCCTTCACCAGTGTTCTTAGACATGCCTCACTTAGTTTGTAGTGTTATAGCAGTTCATCTTCTGTTATCACTTAATACATCATATTCGGTCAACCCATCTGTTAATCAGACTGAGCTGTTTTTCTTCTCCCACTTGAGGCTCCAGGTACCATTTGGGAAGGAGATTTTGGTGCAAAAGAGTTAGTTGAAATAAAAAACTGTACATGCTTGCCTCCATCTCAAATTTACCATTTCTGGGTTATGATAGGTTGCTGTTTCACCTACATGACCCTTTGATTTGGTGAGTACCTTAGTCCATCCAGGGTGCTATAACAAAGTGCTATAGACTATATGGCTTATAAGAACAGAAGTATATTTCTGACAGTTCTGGAGGCTAGGAAGCCCAAGATCAAGGTGCTGTGAGAGTCAGTGTCAGGTGAGGGCCCATTTCCTGGTTCATAGGTGGTCTTCTTGCTGTGTCCTTACATGGCAAAGGGGGTGAGAAAGTTTTCTGGGGTCACCATCATAAAGGTACTACCATTCATGAGGGTACCCCTTTCATAATTTAATCACATCTCAAAGGCCTCGCCCTCCTAATATCATCACATTGGGCATTAGGCTACCAACATATGAATTTGGGAGAAACACAAATATTTGATCCTTAAAAGGACTGTAGCAATGTGACCTTTAACTTAAAGCAGAAAGTCCAGCAGGACCAAGATGACTGGAGCCATAATAATTTCATTGATCTGTCAAGTCTCTGCATCTACATAAGACTTATCTCCAATCCTTTAATTTACATGTGTCTTTCTATGGTATGCAGAGTACTTACACTTCCTGCTTATCAAATCCTGTTGCATAATAGCAAAATGTCATCAATATGGTGGATCAACATGATGTTCTCAGGAATGTTCAAGACTACCACATTCCCTGAAGACTATATTTTCACAAAACAATAAAATGTTAACATAATCTTGAATAAGATAGTGAATCTATACTGCTATCTTTCCCACATAAAAATAATTGATACGATCTTTTTATTATTTATGAGCAAAGTAAAGAACATATTTTCCTGTTTATCTTGTGGCAGTGACACTTGTCCAAGACAGCACAGTTGGTTTGGGGGCTATCTTGTTTCTGGTAGTTGCCAGTAGTTTGCCATCATTTTCCATGTTCCATGTAGTTTTCTAAGATCCAGACAAGTGGTCTAAACAAGGATATTATAGGGAACCCACATTAAAGATTTTGATGGGGTTGCCAGTCTCAGCATTTCCTGATGGGATTCAGGAAGACATCTGATATACCATCTTGGCTGAGGTGGGAGGACACATTCAGAAGCTTTCATTTTTGTCTTTCTATTATAATTTCTACTCTCATTTCACGTGTCAGGACACCAATATGAGAATGCTGGGACATGCTCCCTATACTTATACTGGTCATAATTACATCTGAAGGTGACATGCTACCATGTAACATTATGTCAGTTTGCTCAATCCCAAAAAGCACACCTTACTATTATCTTTAGCCTAAAGCAGAAATAAACAATCAGTTTCTCAAACATATTTTGCATCTTTCTAGCCAATGCAACTATCTATTGCTTTGGTGAAGACAATTGTCAAAAATCGTGAATTGCCTGAGATATTACCCTAATTTGAAGCAAACAATTTATACTAATATAAAGTATTGGGAGAAGGTACAAGATTCCTCTCTCAAAGACAACTGACTTTATTACACATTGCACAACAAGCTACATAACTTACATCTGCCTTATTTCCTCTTGGCCACCCTAAGAGGTATCACTCTTATATGATCCCAGTGACCCTGTTCATCCTTGTATGAAAACTTCCTTTGAGTCTTGGAAGAAATTGTGAATATTTTGAGATATCTTTCCTGTGATTATGTTATGCTATATGGCAAAGGGAGACTATCTTGAGTGGGCCTGCCTTAGTCAGATGAGTCTTCTAAAGGCAGAGGGTTATCTTTGCCTGGTTGCAGAAGATGAAGTCAGAGAGACATGCCCAGATTGGCCGGAAACAATGAAAACATGCTTGCTAATATTCTGTGGGGCCACATGTCAAGGACCTCAGGATGGCCTGTAGGAGCTAAAAGCAGTCCCTTGCAGACAGGTAGCAGCAAAACAGATACCACACTCCCTACAGTTGCAAGGAAATTAATTCTATCAGCAAGTAATGAGGTAGGAAGAGGCCTCTGAGGCCCAGGTGACAACCACAGCTCTACTCAAAGCTTAAGATTTCAGTCCAATGAGAGCCTGAATAAAGTTTTGAACTTCTGACCTATAGAAACTGTGACATAATACATTTGTGTTGTCTTAAGCCCTAAGTTTGTGGTAATACCTCCCGTATGACCATACAGTGGTGAAACAAGAGGCTAAGGTAGATGCTGCACACACAGTGGGTTTATGTCATGACTGAAGAACTCCAACTTTGGTAAACCCAAACTTATTATAATAGGATACAAACAAGGAAATCCTCCCTTCACTCCAGAGGGATGAACTCAATGTGCCAAGGCACTTTCTAATAAATACACTCTCAGAAAGGTAGTTTGAAACAAAAACAGCCAACACCTTTGCTTATAAGATGTGCAGAAACATGAAAGACATGTCTCTCGACAGATATGACCTCTGGCCCCTCCCAGGGAACACAGTCATAAGATGGATTCTCTGGTCAAAAAGTTTTAATTTTATTATGTCTACCTACTATATAACTGCAATCTCTCTTCATGCTGTACCTTAACTGGTGTTCAGGTGGCACAAAGTAAACCTATTTGGTGACCATTAGTTTAGTGTCCTTATTTAAAAAAAAATGCTTATTGGTAAAGAATCCTAGAATGTACAAAACATATTTATTTGTTTTTGTTCTTTTAAATCTGTCATTGATTTATCACATCTTAGTTTTCTCAGGGCAATTTTAATGAATGCTGTTTATCAAAGAATAAACATGTAGATATCATCTATATGTTAAAAGATAATTTCAACATGATTATTTGATTTATGGAATTATATAACATGTTTTATGTAAATAATATTTTCCTGAAAACTATAGAAGCCAAGTGACAGAAAATACATATTATACAATTTATCAGGTAAATTTGTATATGTGATTTGATATTAAATAGAATTTTAAGTTTTTATGTTTTATAGCTTGATTATATAGTAAGTATTGACTTGACCATAAATCAATTTTTTCCTATGGAGAATAGAGAACATAAATAGAAGTTTAAACTTTCTATGCTTTACAAAATTCCATAGTTATGATTTATTTATTTTTTTAAGATTTTATTTATTTATTTATTTGACAAAGAGAGAGAGAGACAGCGAGAGAGAGAGAGAACACAAGCATGGGGAGTGGGAGAGGGAGAAGCAGGCTCCCCGCCAAGCAGGAAGACTGATGCGGACTCCATCCCAGGACCCTGGGATCATGACCTGAGCCAAGGGCAGATGCTTAACAAATGAGCCACCCAGGTGCCCCTCCATAGTTATGATTTAACTTTAAATCACTGGGGCACTCTTTTTTGTATAAAGTTTAATTATATGATTTTGCAATTGATCTATTTTAAAAAACACCTTTAAAAAGTACATGGCCTTGATGATGAAATTTAAAATGTCATACCAATACTGACATTTTCAAAATTGAGCCATACAGAGAATGCTTTGGGTTTTACAAAAAACAAAGTGTTCATCCCTTCTTCAGTCAGATTAACTGCAGTCAGATTTTCTCTGAAGTTATCTTGAAAAATTTTGAGAAAATTTGTAAATTGTAAAGAACATTAAGGGAGGGGGTGCCTGGGTGGCTCAGTCGTTAAGCATCTGCCTTCGGCTCAGGTCATGATCCCAGGGTCCTGGGATCGAGCCCTGCATCGGGCTCCCTAGTCGGCGGGAAGCCTGCTTCTCCCTCTTCCACTCTGCCTGCTTGTGTTCCCTCTCTCACTGTCTCTCTCTCTGTCAAATAAATAAAATCTTAAAAAAAAAGAACATTAAGGGAGGAAAACATGTTAAATTTAGAATATTAGAAACATTTTATTTAAAATTTTAAAATATACATATATAATTTGGTCTGAAATTTTAAGGAAAAATAAGTATGTTTTAATGTGTACATTTTAACCTGTTTCTTTAGGATTGAAATGAATTTAATTGATATTTATATGTGAAAATATATGTTATTTGTTATGCTTGCTTTTATAAATATATGTGTTTATATATATAATTATATATATAATCCTAACTATATTTTATGCATAATAAAATATTAAAAGTTAATATACAGCATGCTGTCAGTTAATATCTGAGTGATTTTAAGTGAATTTTATTATTTTACTTGAGATTTATCTATATATTCATTACTTTTATAATGGATATTATTGTTAATAGAAAATGTACATGTTATTTTGTAAATTAGTGATTCCTTCAGCACTAGGAACAATAGAAGAAAGAGAGAAGGAGAGAGGGAGGGAGGGAGGGAAGAAAGAAAGAAAGAAAAAGAAAGAAAGAAAAAGGGGGGGAGGAAGGAAGGAAAGAAAGAAAGAAGGAAGAAGAAAGAAAGAAAGAAGAAAGAAAGAAAGAAAGAAAGAAAGAAAGAAAGAAAGAAAGAAAGAAAGAAAGAAAGAAAAAAAGAAAGAAGAAAGAAAAGAAAGGAAGAAAGAAAAGAGAAAGAAAGAAAGAAAGAAAGAAAGAAAGAAAGAAAGAAAGAAAGAATTACTAATAGTAGCTTTTAAGTAAATGATAGGATTTTAGAGAAGCCTTCATTAGTATTTTCTAGAAATTACCAGAAATAACCACAGATTGCTGACTTCGTCTTCCATGATCAAGGGAATTATGGAAAAAATACGTCAAGATATGGACTAAACTGTAAGATAGTATCTGGGGTAACAAAGTGCTGCTTTGAAATGGTATATGCGAATTTGGTGGCAGCAGGGAATCATGGCTCTAGTATGATAAAAAAAAAATAGAAAAAAATTCCAGTTTTGTTTATCCATTTCTCTTGCTTTAGGACTGTAAGTGCCTGCTTCTATACTGCTCAAGATATCGTAGGAGTAAAATTAGGTCAATGCAGAAACCCTGCAGGGTTGAGGACAAGAAACAGGTAGAGGGGAAGAGTTGACTGGCTTTAAACCGTAGCTTCCCTATCTAAATTCTAAAAGTGCTTGTGGACAGCAGTCAAAAAGGAGCCTTCTTCATATCACTTGGGAGAATGCTGAATAGAGCTAGAGGATGAATCTTTGAAATAAGGAGATGTGTAATGGAATGAAATATGAAATTATGGTGATTGGGATCTCAATACAAGAGATGACTCAATCTCTTATTTTTTAAACCTAATTTGGATATTCAGCCTGTCTTCTATATACTTTTCAGTACAAAAGTAACCACAATCCCATTATAGGATTCTGACGTGCCAAAATATCAAGACACAGGAAGAGAACAAAATATCTTAAAAGAAAAACAAGAAACCAGACTATGAATTCTATCAGAAACAGGCTACCATAAGAGAGAGAAAAATAATTGAATATAAACCTATTAATCACACTAAAATAAAAAAAAAAACAGGAAATGAGAATCATTATGTACTAAACTAAAAATCAGAAGAGGAATCCACATGGGAATATTATGTTTAAGGATGTGATTACCGAAGTATAGAAAAGAGTAGACTGGATAAATAATATAATGAATACAGCTGTGGAAAAAATTGCTGAAATGATAGCTCAGATAAAGAGGCACTCCCAAAAATGTAATAAAAAAGGACAAAGAATAATAAATATATAATAAAAATGAAGAAAGGGAAATACTGTGTATGAAGGGTAAGAGAGAAATGCTGTCATCTCATTGCCACAAACTAATGACACAAATCTCAGAGAAAATTTAAAAAGAACAGAAAAAAAATACTTAAACAGAAAAAAACATGTTTTGTAGAATGTAAGAAGGATGAATAACTTAAGGATAAAGAAGCCTATAGACAGTACTAAGATAGGGAAATAAGCAAATTTAAATATAGAGAAATAGGAACATAATAAAACAAATTTTCAAAAGGAGATCATACTTGCAATTGAGTCAGGGTCAACTTAACATTAAATTTTTCAATAACAAGATTTAAGAATCTATTTTCAAAGAATTCAAAGCATTCAAAGAATGCTGTATTTTCAAGAATACAGCATTATTTTCAACAAGATAACACTGTGTCTAGAATTTTGTATCCAAACAAATTTACCAAATATAAGGCCATTTTATAAACAATCTCATAAATATAATGCCTCAGATTTACCATACAAATATGTTAAAAATACCTTTGGAGAAAGTAAAATGCTGAAGATATGAAAGAGATAATGAAGGATGGTTGATTTGGACAATAAGAGTTGATATGTCAGAATAGATAAGATTTAAGAAACCAAAATAAATTACACACACACATATAGCTTCATATACTTCATATAGCACCAGTCAAAGCCTAAGGTGAAAAGCTTTAAGAATGAGAAAATTACCCACATCTTTCTCTTCTTCCAAGTATCAACTCACTTTTAGATATTCCCAATTTTATTTTTTATGGCACTTAGTTTAGATAAGTGCATTCTGCTGACACATACTGACATAAGAAAACAAAGTAGTTTCAAGTGGAAAATAAATTTAATTTATATGAAAATTATGAAAGTATACACATTAAATCAGTTGAGAATATATTGAAAGGAAATAAAAGCTCTTTTTAAGAATTATGTTCCACTAAGTGAAAATTATTTTTACCAGCACCAAATTGGACAGGTACACATACTTGAGACACGTTAGAATTTGAAAATAAAGAAAACAATAACATATTTTATTTAGAGAAAGGTGGAATGGGTGGGATATAAAATCCTAATTAGAAATGTTGACTTCTAACAAGAGAACTACAACTACCTCCAATCCTGGATTTAAGGCACTATTGATGAACTCAAGTATAAACAAGTGTTTCGAACGGGAGGGACCTGAGGGTATATCAGTATGTGAATGAGTGTATATAAACAGTCCTATCTGTAAGAACCAGCATGTGTAAATTTATGTACCTTTTATCAATCTAAATATTCTTTTCGGGCGCCTGGGTGGCTCAGTTGGTTAAGCGACTGCCTTCGGCTCAGGTCATGATCCTGGAGTCCCGGGATCGAGTCCCGCATCGGGCTCCCTGCTCAGCAGGGAGTCTGCTTCTCCCTCTGACTCTCTTCCCTCTCGTGCTCTCTGTCTCTCATTCTCTCTCTCTCAAATAAACAAATAAAATCTTTAAAAAAAAAAAATAAATAAATAAATATTCTTTTCATGTCCACAAAAAGAGAGAGGAAGTTCAGATTTCTTTTGACATCAGGGAAAAACAAACAGACAAAACCAGCTGTGTGGAGTCATATGGAAAGAAATTACATCAATGACCAAACAAAATAAAGTAAACATTTACAGAAAATAATTCCCCCTCATAGTATGTAAACATGATAATTTTACTTAATTTTTCTTTTAATATTTAGAACATTTTCTATCAAACCTAAATTTAAACTAATTTTAGATTTGTAAAATACTAACTTTTTTCCTCAGAAATTTATTTCTCTTTTGGAAGACTAAATAACTGATTCACTTGAAATGTAAACATTTATATGTTTACTAGTTTTCATTTTCATCCGTATACATATTGATTTATTTATGTAATGGTGTAATTTAGACAATTATTTTATTACATAGCTGATATCACTTATACCCACTTATATCACTTACTTATAATTATCAAAACTACATCTTACTTTTTACTCTTTCAACTTCCTAGCCTGGTAAAACTCTTTTATCACCAACAAAACATTATTTTTTTTTCTTAGTTCTTCATGGCTAACAGTAAATATTCTAAGATAATGTTGCTAAAAGATATCCTTACAGTTTTATATTTCTTTTGAGTTTATTTATGGAACTGTTTAATGATTTATTATACAGGCTCATGTAACAGCTGTTGTATTTAGAAATTTTAGAGGCAAAATAAGTTTTGCATTATATTTCTCTGAATTACATTCCCAGTAGGTATTTTTAGTCATAATGGAAAATCAAACATAATTTTATATGTAGCATCTGTCTGATGTTCCAATTAAGAATAATACAGAGTTTTCCTCTCAAAAGGATAAAAAAATATAAATAGAGGTTACAAATATTTTAATTTTCAGGTACTTACACTTTACCAGCACATTGAAAAAATTTGACAGAAATTCTTTTAACTACAAATCCTTTATTCTAAATCAAATAACATATCAACTTTCTTGCAATTTATCACAATGTAATTTTCAAATTTAAACTTCATGGATTTGAAGAAGAAAATGAATTATGACTTCCCTCAAAGGAGAAATACAGCTATACTTATATTGAAAACAAAGTGTAGACCAACATTACATCTCTTTCTAGGATACTTCATAGCCCAGTAGTGGAAATGGCAGGCAGAATGGTATGTTTCAGTATTTCTCAAAACAACATTAAGTATAAAGGAATATATTTATGCATTAGAAGTCAATGCTTAAGGGTATGAAATATTTTGTCCCCACCATCTGGGTCTCAGTACATAGAGCTTTTGACTCAGTGGGAAATTTTATTTTATTTTTTATTTTTTTAAAGATTTTATTTATTTATTTAAGAGAGCGAGAATGAGACAGAGAGAGAGAGCACATGAGAGGGGAGAGGGTCAGAGGGAGAAGCAGACTCCCTGCTTAGCAGGGAGCCCAATGTGGGACTCGATCCCGGGACTCCAGGATCATGACCTGAGTGGAAGGCAGTCGCTTAACCAACTGAGCCACCCAGGCGCCCTCAGTGGGAAATTTTAAATGAACATATTTAACCTTATTACCGCTCCTTGCCCCCCATATCACTCTTAAAAAAAAAAAGAATAGAAAAAAAGAAACATCAGCAGCAAACCTACTTTAAATCTAGTGCAATTTTAAGTCTATTACTAGCTGGCCTCACAAACACCCCTTTGCCTAGTTGATACCCAAAATTCTTTTTGTAAGACATAAGTCCTTCTGTTTAAAAGCTAAAAGTAAAATGATTCAGATCATAATATCTACTCGCTACAACTTGCAGAATAATATGTTTGCGTCAAGTAAAATGAACTAGCAACCGGAGGATCAGAGAGCAGAGACATGAGCTACGTTTAGAGATGCTAGGAAAAAGATGCATGATCTGCGATTGTACTTAAAAAGGACAGACCAGGATTGTTGCCTAAAGTGGATTCCACTTAAATTTTGCTCAAACAGACAAATAACAAACATTCTCATTGTTAAAAAATATTCATGTTTCAACAAAGGAGTGGTCTTTTTCTGTTTGTTTTGTATTGTATATACACACCAAACATAACTAACATTGTACATAATAACTCATTCCATGTGTTATCATTTCCATTTGTCATATTCTTATAGTGTACAATGCATAACTTCAAAAAAGAAATGTGTTTAAGTGGATATGATTATGTCATGCTTAACACCACTGTATCTACAGGCACTATATTTTAAAGACTTGAAAAGATTCTATTAAGTATTAGAACAGCCAAATCCCTGAACCTTATACAGGGGGTCACAATGAAGATAAATGTCTAGAAGACATTTCTAATTTAAACTAAGAAAAGTCACAATTCTATTGTCAAGAAATTAAAGAAATAAATGGCCAGTACATAGAAAGGTTAGGTTATATAGCAGAGTTGTAGCTGTTCTGTGACATTTCTACTACAAGCAATAGTGATACCAACATTCTTTTATTTTTCTTCTAGCTCACCTCTGCATCTCCAGAGATCAATTTTCAAGGTATTTTTTTTTACTAAAAATAGAGATGAAAGGTTTTTCATGGCCAGCTAACCCAACATATTGTTTCCAGACAAAAATATCTTAACTATAAAACTTATGCCATAGGATATTTCATAAGTATAGTCCAAGTAATGCTTTTCCTCGTTCCCATTATTTCCTAATAATACTAATAATGTTTAGAGCTTTCATTAACTCTTATAGGCCAACCAAACACTGAATCATTCTTCACAATATCAATTAAACAATTAGCCAAGAACTCTTACAATAAATGCATCAAGCACAATGCTGAATCTTTGTAGCAAATGGTATCCTTATGTCCTGATTTAGTTGAAATTTATTAACAAGTAAATAAATGAGCATTTAATAAGCAATTACTTCAATAAATTAGTTGGATTTACAAAAGGCTATAAAGGTTTTTTAGAATAATCTCTCTGTAATTTCAGAATTAATAATATAATGCAGAAAGCCACCATGTTAAAAGTTCCATAAAGAAAAAGGGATATAGAAGGTGGGGAAATACAAGTAACTTAAGTGACTAAAGCTGGTAACTACAGAAAAATATTTCAGTGGCATTTCATGACCAGAAACAAACAAACCCCCAGAAAACAAAAACAAAACAAAACCAACCAACCAAACAAACAAAAAACATTTTTGCTGCACCAGGATCACATACAAAGAGTCACTTGGGATCAGATCTTGGATGAGACAGTTCCTAAATGTATAGCCTATATTTTATTAATTTCCAATTGCTATAATTAAAACAATGCATGGCACAAATTACACATTGAACAGCATATTGGATATAGTACCTAATTTAATCCTAACAAGGTCCTGTGGGTATAACTGGAGGAAGAGGTAAATATTAACACATTACTGACAGTAAGACTGAAATGCTAGGCATAATCCAGATTATGAATGAAGTTCCATATTATCTTTATATTTTTGAAAAATTGCTGAATGATTTCAAGTAGAACTTAATTAAAGGTCAAAGACAACAATGATGACAGTGTGAAGAATGAAACTGATGAGGCAAAGAGTAAACCAGTTACCCATGATGAAAAATAGAATTAATGCATAAACAGAGATGATGGAGAGGTAATGGTCAATTGCAGAAATTTATAGAAATTGAATTTTCTGGACTTAGTGAATAGTTTGTTATACTGTTGAAAGATATAGAGAACCAAGAACGAATCCCAGGACTTAATCAAGATGGTGATATAGGAGGCTCCTGAATTTCTGTCCTCCCAAGTTTGCACCAAATGTAAAGCTGCACATGAATTGATTCCCTCTGAGAGAAATCCAGACTAGTTGAGTGACTCCTCCACATGGGGAAACTGAGAAAATACACACATTGCAATGGGTAAAAAAGGCTCTTGCCATAAACTCCAGCCCCAACACAGCACCTTACAATTGGGAGGAAACTCTGAACTCCCAGTTTCTCTGAGGAGCAAAGGATTTGGACCACATACATAGTGCCCTTACTTTTAAAGCTGCCACCTGAGGGATGAGCCCTCAAATCAGCTATACCCAAGAACCAGTGGGGCTGGTGTTCATGAGTCCCACAGGACTATAACATTATCACAAAGAAAGTAGCAGTTGCTAACAGTGTGAGAATGCTTCCTGCCACTCTTCCTCCTCTTCCTTGCTTAATGCAGAGACTGCAGACAAGAATACCAATCTCCCAGTTTTTTTCCTGGGAAGGGTTTGAATACTTTACCAGCTGCTGCCTGAGGATCCAGTTTCAAATTAGCCTCTGCTTAAGGCTATGACCTAAAGGGAGAAGACTCAAATAAATCAAAAAGTGAAAGAAGGAACATTACAACTAATAACACAGAAAGATTAAGAATCCTGAGAAATTGATATGGATAATTTGCCAACGAATTAGAAATGGTAAGTTCCTAGAAATGTATGACCTTTAAGACTGAATCATGACGACATAGAAATCTGAATAGGCCAATTACTAGCAACAAGATTGAATGAGCAATCAAAAACCTTCAAAGAAGAGCCCAGGATCAGACGACTTCACTGGTGAATTCTACCAAATATTTATAAGATAATTAAAACCAATCCTTTTCTAATTCTTCCAAAAAAACTAAAGAAAAGGAAACACTTGTAAACTCATTTTATGAGGCCAGCATTACCCTGACACTAAAACCAAAGACACTAACTAAAAACAAATTACAAGCCAATATCCCTAATGAACATAATACAGAGATCCCCAACAAAATATTAGCAAACCAAATTCAACAATACATTAAAGAATCATACAACATGATCAAATGGGATTCTTTTCTGGGATGCAAAGATAGTTCAACATAGGCAAAAAAAATTTTTTTTTTTTAAATGTGATATACCACATTAATAGAATGAATTCTAAAAATCTTATGATCCTCTCAACAGATGCATGATAAAAACTCTCAAAAATTAAATATAGATGAAATGTATCTCAGTGTAATAAAGGCTGTATTTGACAAGCCCACAGAAAATATCAAACTCAATAGTGAAAAGCTGGAATCTTTTCTTCTAAGATAGGAACAATCAGAGAAGCCCACTCTCAGCTAGAGCAATAGGTAAAAATAAAATAAAATAAAATGAAAAAGATAAGGAAGAAGTATATATAATTGTCAATGCAGATTGATATATTATTTTATATAAATTTTATGTATTTCCATATTATATATAGAAAACCCTAAAGATTCCATCAAAAACAGAATAAACAGTTCAGTGAAGCTACAGGATACAAAATCAATATATAAAAATCAGTAGTGTTTCTATACAATTAACTATCAGAGAGAGAAATTAAGTAAACAATCCCATTTACAATAATATCAAAAACAATAAAATACTAAAGACAGCCAAAGACCCTAGTTCTTATGGAACTACATAAAACCATGGATAGTCATAGCAATCTTGAGAAAAAGGAGCAAATCTGGAGGTATCCTGCTTCCTGATTTCAAACTATATTATAAAGCTGTAGTAATCAAGGGAGTATGGTACTGGCATAAAAACAGAGACATAGATAAATGGGACATAATAGGGATCCCAGAAATAAACCCATAAACATATGGTCAGTTACATTTTGACAAAGAAGCCAAGAACGTACAATGGGGAAATGATAGTTTCTCCAGTAAATTGTGTTGGGACAGCCACTTGCAAAGGGATAATACTGGAACACTGTTTTAAAACATACATAAAATTCAACTCAAAATTGATTAAAGACTTGAATGTAAGACCTGAAACCATAAACCTCCTGGAAGAAAATATAGCATGTAAGCTGCTTGGCACTGGTCTTGGCAATTATTTTTTATATTAGACACCAAAAACAAAGGCAACGAAAAACCAACAAGTGAAACTACAAGTTAAAAAGTTTGGAAAGGAAAGGAAATCATCAATAAATTAAAAGGCAACCTAAGAATGGGAAAAAAAAATATTTTCAAACTACATACCAGTAAGAGCTTAATATCTGAAACATGGAAGTTCATAAAACTCAAGAGCAACAAACAAACAAAAAACAATTAAAAATTGGGCAAGGACCTGAATAGACATTTTCCCAAAGAATAGATTATTTTCTTGGGGAAGCTCCACACTGTTTTCCATAGTGCTTGCCTCAGTTTACATTCCCACCAACAATGAATGCCCAAGACTTCCCTTTTCTCCACATCCACATCTGCCATTTGTTAACTTTTGGTTTTTTTTGTTAATAGACATCATAACAGTGTGAGATTATGTATCATTGTGGGTTGGTTTTGCATTTCACTGGTGATTAGTTATGCTGAGCATTTTCATTACCTGTTGGCCATCTGCATGTCTTCATTAGAAAAATGTCTACTCAGGTCCTTTGTCCCATTCTTCTTTGTCATACTTGAGATATTATTAATTCATTTATTTGGTCGTGGGTCACAAACTCTTCTGTAAAGTTTCATATTGTAAATATGTTAAATTTTGCTGGCCATACCATATTTGCTGCATTTACTCAAATGCATACCACCCTTGCAGTGTGACAGCAAGCTATAGCCAATATATAAGAGAATATGTGTTTGTAGCCCAGTGAAACTAACGGGTACTGATACTTACATTCCTTAAATATTTTTTTTTACCTGTCACAAAATATTCTTATTCCTTTGATTTATTTTAACCATTATAATTATTTTTGAAACAACATAACTATTGAAATTTCTCAAAATGTTTGATGACATCTTTATATATTTTATAAAGCATATTTTATAAAACTCAGTGCTAAAGTGTTACCCATTTGAAGAATTCTCCATTGTTGCAAATCAAAAATAATGCTTTTATTTCTTAATTACTTATATATTTTTATTTAAGTAAAAAGCTTAATTTATTTTAATTGATTCAATGAAATTATTGGGTGATTATTAATTAGGAAAATATATTCTTTAAACGATATCATTAAGAACTACAAAACCAAAAGCCAGATTTAGTTTGATATTAATGTAGCTTCATATATGTATTACTGCATGCTATTTCATTACTGGAACCATTTTGAAAAACTGCAGAATACAAATATATTCATGTGCCACAAATCAGGGGAAATACTCTCAAAAGCGACAATTCCTGATTTTTCTTGGAAGGATAAAGTAATCAATAAATAGCCAAAAGTATAGGAGAAAAATAGTAAAAAGTAAAAATATAAAATAAAATATAAATGAATTAGAAAACCCAATATTAAAACTTATTAAAAATATTGCGAAGTTGCAATTACTACGGTTAGATAGAATCCCATTACATTTTGAAACACAAATTTCAAACACACAAACAAAAATATTTATTAAAAAAGAAAATATACTGAACATATGTCACAGAAAAATAATGGATGCTGTATTTTAACAATGCATAATTCATAATTACTGGATAAATTGATAATAAAGTATGTTAGAGGAAACTCGTGCTTCATTAGCAACTCACAACTAGAGTTAACCCTTTATTTTTTTAAGATATGTATATTTTAGAGAGAGAGAGTGAATGCAAGCAGGGGAAGGGGCAGAGAGAAAAGCAGATGCCTCAGCTGAGCACAGAACCCAAGGCACAGCAGGGGCTGTTATCCCAGGACCCTGAAATCCTGACCTGAGCCCAAATCAAGAGTCTGAAGCTCAAATGGCTAAGCCCACCCAGGTGCCCCAAGTTAACCCTTTCAATACTATTGCAACTTGAGTAATTTTAGTAGGAAGCATGATCAATTGTTGAAGGCAGTAGCCAGATTTTTTACTTTGAATTCTGATATTCTACCTGTCTAAAAATTTTCAAATACTATAAAGGCTTTATAAATTTTCTAAGTAACATAAAATTATAGAGTGGTTTCAGTTTTCATGTCTCTGATTAATGAAATATTAAATTTGCAGGTATTTAATAAAGACAAATATTGGAAGTAAGGTTTTATATACACACACACACACACACACACAAACACACACGGTGTTTTTTTCTCCTTATCCATAACGGAGAGAGGACAGTTAGCATAAAAACTCACAACATACAAGTTATGCTGTGAAAAGCAACCGAAGTTAACAAAACTATATTGTTAACATCCACTATTTCACTTCTACTATGACCAAGAATCAGTCTTAACTTTTTGGAAGGGATGAGTTTTCATGAGATTTGCCACAAGGGACAAGTAGAGTGACAAGGAAACAGAAAGAGTGAGAAAAAATGAAAGTCTCATCCATCTAGTAATATCATTTCCAGAAATTAGTATTCATCATAAAGAAGTCATAAACTTTAAAAATGTGCTTATTAGGAGTAAGCAAACATTCAACAGATTAGATTTTTCCTTGTATTTTGCACTTGGTATAAGTTGTGTGTGTGTGTGTGTGTGTGTGTGTTGTGTGCAATCTTTGAATGCTAAAGTTACAAATGCTAGTTAATGCAAGTATGTTTCATCAATGATCAAATACTTCAAAAAGTATGCATACTATTTTCTGAAATGACAAATAATTTTGGTCAAAATTCTAGAGAAAGCAGGCATTGTCTGCATTTATCCAATATTGTATTCTTGGAAAAAGTCAGTATATATTAAAAGAGTGCAAAAATGTATTATCTTCTTATGTAAAATGCAATCAGTTGATCACAGTAGACAATTACAGACATATTTGACCTCATGATTCTTGATGAGGCTTTCAAACTCTGGAGAGGACACAAAATTCTTCCATTTACTGTACCAACACACGTTTTTGTTTTTGTTTTTTTTAAACATGTAACATCAGTAGCTCCTGCCTATAATATTTACATAGTCATTATGACAACTGAAAACACCTCCGTTATGTCTCCAAAATGCATCTTTCTGGGAAATACTTTCCCCATTGAGAAACGTGTAAGATTCTGAGTTTCACTGTTATTAAATATGAGTATTAGATTATTTCCTGTAAGTAATTTCCTGTATAAGGCAGTGCAAAGTAACAGTTATATGTACATGTTTATGAATACAATAACACATATAATCATATAATTTATATTGATACAGTTTTAGCTTTAAAAACCATGTGTTGCCACATAGATCCATGATATTTCAGATAGGTCTAGGCTGAAACATCACACAAAGTATGAGGAACAAACACAAACAGAGAATAAAAGAAATGATTAGCATTAATCAATGCTAAATGAAAGAAAATAAACCATAATTTTAAAGAGTTTGATGTTTTTCCCTTTTGATAAATGTTTTAGATTGTTGTAAAGTCTATTAGACATAGAACTCCTAAATTGGGGGAAATAATATGATTAATATTGCATTTTTATTTCATTATATACTTCTAGATAAAGTATAAAATCAAAAATAGGTTTTCTTCAGGGTTGCTTAGAGGGAAAAAGACTCTGACTGGGTCTTTGTACACACTGATTTTAGAAATCAGAGTGAGTAATTTCAAAAAGTACACAAATAATTCTGAGTCTTCTTTGCCTGCTCTTATCATTATGCCAAAAGTAAGACTATTGCGGAGGAAGGAATGACATCTCCTACAAGGCTCTCACTCAAAGGAAAGCCTGGAATCAGACCCTCTACTCTTTCCTCAGTAAACTAAAAGAACATTGATTATTGAGGTTTCTTTGTGGCACAGGCCACAGGCAGAACAGAACAAAGACTAATTTTCCTTAGCACAATAATAGGATACCATTGTGCTTAGAGGACAGGGCCAAATCCTCCCTAATAAAGGCACTATGCTTTCTTCATTATGCCATTACGTTGTTGCCACAGAGAGAAAATGATGTTTTTGACAGAGGTCTAACTTAGACTATCATGTAAAGAAGCTGGCTGAAGTGTCATTCTCCATTTTTTTCTTTTTTGGAGAATTATAAGAAAGTTTATTTTAATCATTCTGCATGATAAAGTGACCACATTAATGAAATGAATAGAAATATAGAGATAATAGAAAAATAATAGTAGAAGGAATAAGTCCTCGTTATCATCCTGAGAAATCCAAATGTTTTCATTTCTCTGGGTACCTTTCCAAACTTTTTTATCAAAAATGTTGAGAAACCAGACATAGCTTAATAATTACATATGAAATTAAGCACTGTACATTATCTGTAGAGTTTTATTGTATATTAGACATTGTTTTGAAATATATTTATATTCAATATTTTTTAAATATTTTATTTATTTTTTTGACAGAGAGAGAGATAGTGAGAGCAGGAACACAAGCAGGGGGAGTGGGAGAGGGAGAAGCAGGCTTCCTGCCAAACAGGGAACCCGATGCGGGACTCGATCCCAGGACCCTGGGATCATGACCCAAGCCAAAGGCAGACACTTAATGACTGAGTCACCCAGGTGCCTTATTTATATTCAATTTTAAAGGATAAAATATGAGCCATTAACTTAAGTCAAGTATTGTAGAAGAGAGTTAAGAAAGAAATCCAGGCTCCATTTCACCATTTTTTTAAATTATCAAAATCTTATGGTCTACAAAATTCTATTTGGCTTAGAAAGGGTGACCATTTTTTTCTATTCAACATCCCCATTACCTTTTGTGGAAAAAGAAGGCTCCTTCCACTATAGATTTTTGATTCCACTACACTGTTGGTGGGAATGCAAGCTGGTGCAGCCACTCTGGAAAACAGTATGGAGGTTCCTCAAAAAGTTGAAAATAGAGCCACCATATGACCCAGCAATTGCACTATTGGATATTTACCCCAAAGATACAAATGTAGGGATCTGAAGGGGTATGTGCACCCTGATGTTTATAGCAGCAATGTCCACAATAGCCAAACTATGGAAAGAGCCAAGATGTCCACTGACAGATGAATGGATAAAGAAGATGTGGTGTATATATATATGGCGATTAACATAACATAAAAAAAGAAACATTAGTTAATGTGCTCATACCCTAAAATAAAAAAAAGGATGACAAATAAAGACCAGCAAGAGAACCTATTAAGAAATAAAATCTGTTTGCTCATTCATTCATTCAACACATATTTACCACTGAGCACATGGCACATGTCAAGACCACTCTTTATGTGGGTCTCTACAACAACAAAACATCTATTATAGGTGAGGGACTGGACGAAAAGTGGATGTAGGATACTGGCTTTTGAATAGATGATTTTTAAAATGCTGCCCAATGCTGAAACATCTATGATGACTTCCCCTTGTCTTCTCTTGGGTTTATTTTGGCAGAAGTTCAGCCATCTTTACCATATTTTTCTATTCACTTGTACTTGGACCTCATAGATTTTAGATTGATTGGTGACTTTCATATTCTTAGAATTTGAGAACATTCTGCAGGATTTTTTTTTTCTGTCATACAATCCAAGATTTAGAATGGACACTGGGGATGATTAAACAAATTCACACTGAACACAGTCATCCCATATCCTTTCAAAAATAGGCTCCTGAAGTGTCATTCTCCATTAAAGTAGCTTTGGAATAGAACACTTCAGTGATTAGCATTCATAACCCACCTTGAACCTTTACATTTTTGCAAATGCATTTTGACCAAGACTTTCGATGTCAGGTGAGAATGAGAATTCTAAAAGGAATCCCAAAGCAACACTTCCTCCTGTGAATAGGGGTTGACTTGCCGAAGACTAGGAGATGTATGTTTTTAGACTGAAAGCCTTCAAGGTGAGGAGAGCAAGAGAGAAAATGGTGGGGGAAATGAAGGGAGGGGGAGAAGGAGAATATATGCAAATGTGAACACCTGGAAAGAAGAATGAGGTCAGGAATTGGGGAGGGTATGTGCTACGGTGAGCGCTGTGAATTGTGCAAGACTGTTGAATCACAGATCGGTACTTCTGAAACAAATAACGCAACATATTTTAAGAAAAAAGAAAAAGAAGAAGATAACAGGAGAGGAAGAAAAGGGGAGTATGTCAGAGGGGGAGACGAACCAGGAGAGATGATGGACTCTGAAAAACAAACTGAGGGTTCTAGAGGGTGCGGGGGGAGGGGGATGGGTTAGCCTGGGGATGGGTATTGAGGAGGGCACGTTCTGCATGGAGCACTGGGTGTTATGAACAAACAATGAATCATGGAACACTGCACCAAAAACTGATGATGTAATATATGGTGATTAACATAACAATAAAAAATTAAAATAAAAGAATGAGGTCAGGATTTGAAGTGGTGTTCATGGATACATCTTTGAATGATACTAAGGTTTGAACTATCTTCCCTTACATGGCACAATAAAACGTTTGATTTTGTTGAGAACTTCAACTTTGTTCTTTCTAATCTTAATACTTCTCTAGGGATTGCTCTAGGACACCCACTTTCAGTGTATAATTTTTGTACATTCATATCACTCCTTTTTATTTGTATTTTTCTAAAGGGAAATGATAGCTAGAGGATCACTGGGATTTATTTTCTTCAGAGGTAAATGTCATTATCCCCTTGAGTGAACTATGATCTAGAATCTCCAATGACTTTGAGTGGCAGTTGCCCTGTCTCAGCTGAGATGTCCCATTTCAGCCAGGACAGCTAAGAAAGGGAAATATATTTCAGAAGTAGACCAACTAAATTTTCATTATATTCTTGAAAGGAACAAACAAAAAATAATGGACCCATCCACACTTGGGTTACAGAAAATAGCATGCAAAATTATCTTCAAATCATTTGGGCATGTTATGTGAAAACTCAGGTTTGAGGTAATAGGTCCCAGGTCATGTCTAATCCTCCTTTCCTTCTTCTCACAATCCTAGACATTCTGTGCTATAATTATTCTGACTACAGAGCATACCTGACATTTTTGCACCTTTCATGCTTCTCCCCTTTCCCCCCTAAAAAGAGATAAAATACAGAAACAGAACATAGAAAATATTTCTTTCTTTTCCTACATTCTCTCTATTTCTAATAAGGAACTAGTGTCCTTACTACTTCCATTCATTTGGGGAACACGAATTTCACTTTCCTTACTTGGATACCCAAGTATACTAACACATATTGACATCCCCGCTCAGTCAATGGGTCAAGAGTACTGCTAAGAGAGGTATAGGACAGTCAGTGAGGAGCACTGACTCATGGAATCACACATTACTGTCCCCTAGAGATACAGTGCTGCAGCCATGGGTTCAGGGGCTCTTCCTATGTGAGCAATAATTCTTAACTGAGAATATGAAAGTCTAAAGTGGGAAAATTCAGGAAATGGCACACTCCTAGCACCAGACTTGGACACATCAGTTATAGATTCCGAAGTTTTCACAAATAGCTTCCTACACTAAGTTGCAACAAGAGACATATGGTATAAAAGAGAAGAGTATACATATATAATAGGCTGAATACTTAAAATACGGATTGACAGTTTTTATAAATAAAAATAAATTGCTCATATTGATTGCATATTTGTCATACAACAGTCATTGTGATGTTTTGTAAGGATTATGTCCTTTAACTTCATACACACAGAAAAAAATCCATGATCAGGGACACTGGGTGGCTCAGTCAGTTACGCATCTGCCTTTGGTTCAGGTCATGATCCCAGGGTCCTGGGATGGAGCCCTGCACAGGGCTCCCCACTCAGCGGGGAGTCTGCTTCTCCCTCTCCCTCTCCCCCCACTCCTGCTTGTGTTCTCTCTCTCTGTCTCTCTCGCAAAAATAAATAAATAAAATCTTTCAAAAAAATCTATGATCAGAACCACAATCTCATTATGTAAGCAGTTTGGAAAATAATGTTCATTTTAAGTACCAAAATACTGCAAGTTAGAGTTTTCAGTAGCTTACAGTGTCCCAGTTTACGATTAAGTTCTTTTTCTCACTGGTGCCAATTTAACAGGTGGAGTCGGCCTGCTCCTTAATCCTGATTGAGGATGAGTTCTGGAAATGAGTAAAGCCTCAGACCCAAACTTTAAGTTTCCAGCCTTCCCAATTTCTAAGGCACCTCAGGACTGAGTCGGTCCATTAGGAAGTCTTCTCTATCCTTATGCGCATTTACAGGAATGCAGAGGAGAATTTTACACATAGCTCCCATTCACTTCTCGATACACCTTACTCAAAAGAAGTAAGGACTTACAGGAATGCCCTGTTACTTTCCTAGAAAACTTGAGGGTCCACATATCTACATGCTGCAACTGAACCCTTTCTTTTGGGGGTGTGGGAGGGTAGGCACAGTAGTACCTTTATATTTGTCAGTCTCTGGTCATAATACAACATGCAGATCGTTTCCTACAGACCCAGATACCTTTCATTTTACTGACTACCTATTTACTTGAGTAATTCTTGACTGACTAGACCACTGCATAAGAAAAAATGTAAGGTTTAAGGCTGTAGGTGTTTCTTAACATGGAGATTAGGAAAAGTCTAGTAACTGTCTTCATTTCTATATTAGACTCTATTATTCTTGTGATGTTTCCTTATTTTCAATTCATGGCACTATCCTAAAACCATATTCAGTTTGGTAGCAAATGGTATCAGCCAGATGCCCCAAACCTAATCACTTTTAACTCTATGAGATAGGCCCTTGGGTTTATATGCTTTGACATCTGGAGGACCTATTCAACCCAAGAATTCTTTGGTTAAATGAATTAGATAAAAGAATTAAAAAATTATTTGCTTGGTTTACTTTCTTATTTTCTGCATGCCTCCACACACATTACATTGTGGAGGAATCACTTGCTACGAATCACAGGATAGTGATTACAAAGCACTTCACATGCATGGTTTTTCATCTGAAACATTTAATTTCTAATTGTATCCTGCATAGTCTTTAATGTTGATTACAAAACACTTTCCACAACTTCATCAGACGGCGCTGATATCTCATGAGGTATGAACATCCTCATGTTAATTAATACTGTGTTAATTAATACTCTCCATAATCAGGTATTTAAAGTTTGTCAGTCATAATAAAAATATTGTCCTGGCTCAATTCTAGGGTATTAATTACATTAAAGATGGTTGTTTACAACACCAACCTCAAGGGACCTCAGGTATATTATCCGGTTGTCAGCTCCGGTACCTTGTCCTTTGAGATCCAAATGTAATTTGTTCAAAATCCATTGCATGTGTAGTGGGATGTCCTGCCTTCTTGATAACTCTGTTCTATCTTGCTTTTATATTCACCTCTGAGTCTATGTTTCTGTTCCCAAGGAAGTAGTTCACTTTTGGAATTATTTCACTAGCTTACATATATGTAAGTTTACATTAAGTTTCATTATATTATAAAACACTTCCTTCATCTTGGGACGCCTGGGTGGCTCAGTTGGTTAAGCGGCTGCCTTCAGGGTCATGATCCCAGGGTCCTGGAATCGAGTCCCACGTTGGGCTCCTTGCTCAGCAGGGAGCCTGCTTCTCCCTCTCTCCCCTTCTGCTTGTGCTCTCTCTGTCAAATAAACAAAATCTTAAAAAAAAAAAAAAACACTCCCTTCATCTCAGTAACATTTCTGAGACTCTCCCCTCAAGATCTCTCTGTAAAATCATTACTTGAAGATAGCCACTATTAACAATAAGATCAAAGTAACTGTGTCTCTGGGTCACCCACAACTACTGAAAAAAGTTCTCCATGAAATTTTCACACAGATGTATATGCATATGAAAGGAAAGAATACCGTCAAAACAAACTGTATGCCAAAATATGCAGTGCTGGAATTATTTGGAAACAGGGAGGTATTATAATAATGACGTGGTAAAATTAAAATGTTAAAATGCAAACTCTTTCTTGTTTCTCTGGTAAGTGGGAAAGCAATTCAAGCCAAGATGCTACAGTTACTCAAATATATTTCTATATGCTGGGTTTTCTGTCATTTTAATATTTTATAATTCTACATTAGGTGTAATTTGTAACACAGACAGCACAAGACAACAGGTGCATTGACACCAACTGTTTCCAATGTCAGGACTGGATTGTTTGAGGGAGAACCGAACTCATGGACTTGCCCTGGAGTGGGAAGTTGCTAAGATACTTACCATTTATCAATGTGGCATCAGATTTAAATTCACACACACACACACACACACACACACACACACACACACACACTCATATTCTGAAGACCCTTCTTGGGTGTTGTTTATACTTGAGAAAGAGGGAAAAACAAACCAACTAATGTCAGTAGCAAGTTGCCTAGCACTAAGAGATGGGACACAGTATTCTGATGATCACAGATATTTTTGCAGAGCACCAATATCCAAGAAGGTTACTCATAAGTAGGATTGAGAGAGTTAAAACAAGATAAATTATGTCTAAACACGGGCAAAAACAATCCATGAAGCCCACAAAACTGATTTTCTCTCTCAATACACATCTATATATATGTCTATATAAATACATATCTTCCCTAGCTTCTTTACTAAATTTAGCCTTAGCCCTGCTTCAGTTCTCCCACTTCCATACAAAAATAGGAGTATTGATCCTGTTTTCTGGCAATACTTAACCTAAAGGAAAACCATGCCCTTTAAACTTTTCACCAAAATCACTTAATACAAGCCCAAATCTCTCCATCTCTTTGAGATGCTCCATAACATAATGTATGGTCAAATGGGAGAAACTCACTTTTCAGCTTTTATGACAGTGTTTGTTGACTATTTCTACAGACTATGTTGCTCTGACCAAATACCCTCCATTTCATAGGTGATTATAATGAGACTGAGACTAATAAGATAAAAAAATAAGTTTTGATAGAATAATTTCACAATCTTGAAAAAAATTTGTTCTGTATAGTTTGGTTAAATTACTCAGGTGACCACTCATAGTTTAACTATAGTAACTCCTGGACTAGGTTTTGCTAATAAAATCTAGGTCAAGACCCATTTATGCTTCCTGATTATATATTATTGATAGTAGAGTTTTCGCTCTTACTATATCAGAAAAGCAACCCTCTTTTTCCCTTTCACAAGACTGAACACATTCTATACCTTATCTTTAACATTCTGAATTCAAACACATGAATTCAAACACTTTGAGGTTATTAGATTAAGTCTTATGCTCTAGCAAAACACCCAAGTAACAAACTACAAACACAAGAAACAGCAGATATGAGTTAGAGGAAGACTACTTCAGTTAACTTAAGCACCAAGAACATTTGTGTGGTCATTTTATCACTAAGTGAACTTTGGTAAGTCTTATGGTCTTATGAACAAAATTAAAATTAAGGCAGTACTATTCTGTATATTTTCTTTTAGCAATAATAAGTATTTGCAGATCCATTGCATCAGGATTACTTTATCAATAATACTCATGGATCTTCACTGATTTTGAAGCACCTGGGACACCTCCATATACTCGAACATATATTCTAATAAGCACAGAATGGTCTGACTGTATCTTGTGAGTATCTCTTAGATCTCTTGTCTTCATTTTCAGTGCCTGCTGGCTTCTTGAAGTAGATCCTTAAATGGACTCTCAAGGTCCAATCTTATTCTATCATTGATTTTTATTTCAGCTTGGGTTACCTTTCTAAAATACAAATCTGATAATGTTTCTTCCTTGCTAGAAGGCTTCCAGCAGTTTGTTACTCTTGTAATACAGTCCATCCTTTTACACCTTGTGATCGACATTCTTTTCAGTTTCCCTCTTTGTCTCTCACTACTTCCTTAATAAAAATGTCCACTACATATATACTTGCATTATGCCATTATTTTGAGAATTACATTTTATGAATTAGTCATATTTCAACAAGATGTATAATGATTATACATTTCTATGTCTTCAACATTGTTGACTTTTATATCATGACTTTCCCATTAACACTTGAAAATTTTGTTAACTCTTTCTTTGTCATAGTACATCTTCATGTATCTTTTTAAAAATATTTAAAATTTTTATTTTTTATAGGCACAACAATTATCTTTTTAATTCACACATGATTTGACTGTTAGACCCTTGTGTAACTGAAAATACGTTTATGACCATTAAAAGATCAACAAATTAGCTAGTTTTAAAATTCTTGAATGAAAAATATATGTTCTTTTTATTACATCTTTTTCTGTTCTTAAAAGTTTCTCACAATTTTTTGAGGACAGTATGTTTTGAAGTACTTTCTAAAAATGTCTTAAAATTTTTCTGAAGGCACAGATGGTTTTTCTTTACCCTTTGAGTTATGAGAAAATTGCCCAGTTGCATGTAAGTGTAAATATGTTTTAATTATTTTATCTACTCTACTTATACCATTTTTGTTCAATTTAGAGTCTTATTTCAATCACTGTCTCAAGTAGATCCACTTCCAATGACTCAGCTTTTACTTTCTTCAAAGAACCAATAATCCTTAACTGTATGTCCACATATTCTTGGTGTAAAGTCAATCACCTCTTCTTCATTCCTTTAAGGTCTTTGTTATCTTCTAACTTACTCAGTTTCTAATGTTCAATAGACACACTGCTGTTCTATATTTCTCCATATAAAGCTGCAAACATTGATATCAAATCCTTTCCTTTCTTTACCATTCTTCTTTGTGGCCCATTTCCCGGTAGTTTGCTGTACTTTTTCCCCACTTAACCTAAAGGAAAATTATGCCCTCTTAAATCTTTCAGCAGTATCACTTAACATGAGCCCAAATCTCCTCAGCATCTCTTTGAGATGCTCTATGACATCCTAGCCATGTTTCTGATCTTCTTGACTGGTAGGGATCTGCTACGGACTGAATGCTTGTGTCTCTCCAAAATTCATACATCAAAATTCTACCCCTGGGGCGCCTGGGTGGCTCAGTCCTTAGGTGCCTGCCTTCAGCTCAGGTCATAATCCCAGGCTTCTGAGATCAAGCCCCGCATCGGGCTCCCTGCTCTGTGGGAAGCCTGTTTCTCCCTCCCCCACTCCCCCTGCTTGTGTTCCCTCTCTCGCTGTGTCTCTCTCTGTCAAATAAATAAATAAAGTCTTTTTAAAAAATTAAAAAACAAATTCTACCCCCCAAGGTGATAACATTGGAGATGGACCTTTGAGAGGTGCCTTGGTCATGAGGGTGGAGCCCTCATGAATGGGATTAGTACTCTGATGAAAGATACTCTACAGAGCTCCCTAACCCTTTCTGCCTTCTGAGAATATAGTGAAAAGACAACCATCTATGAACCAGGAAGCAGGCTCTCACCAGACACTGAATGAAGACTCCAGAACTGTGAAAAATAAATTTCTGTTGTTTATAAGCCACTCATCAATGACTTTATTATAGCATCTGAATGAACTAAGACAGGATCCATACACCTTTTCAAGATAATTACTAAATCCCATTAGATCTATTAAAACATTTTCGGGGTGCCTGTGTGGCTAAGCCGGTTAAGGATCTTACTCTTGATTTCAGCTCAGATCATGATCTCAGGGTCATGAGATTGAGCCCTTCATTGGGCTCTGTGTTGAGCATGGAGCCTGCTTAAGATTCTCTCTCTCTCTCCCTCTGCCCCTCCCCCTGTTCACTCTCTCTCTAAACAAACAAACAAACAAAAAACCCACATATCACATTTTCTAGCTTTCATCTTAAGTAAGTGTGATAAATTATAAAATATGGATATAAATTTTATATCCTTTTGGACTATCCTTCCAAATGATATGGGCCAGTTTTGTGACCTGTTTTGGCTATGAGACAATTAGCAAACATGACACAAAATGACAACTGTAAAGTACTTCTTTGTAGTTGTTCACTTGCTGCTTTTGGAATCCACTTACCAGGTGAAGAAATCAACTTCACCTATTATCATCATGATGAGAGACATGTGGACATGACCACGTTAATCCCATCATCCCTGCGGATACTGGGCCAACCAAGAAATAGAAGAATGAGGCCACCAACACCATCCTGTCTAGTTCAGTGACCTGTTCTTTAACAGTTGATCTGGTCCAGATGGATAGAAATACTCAACTAAACCACAAGATTGTGAGAAATAATACATGCTTGTCTTTCAATCCACTAGTGAGTTTGGGATGATTTGTTGCATAGGAAATTTAACTGAAAACAGGCAAGATAGTGTCAACTATAAAAGGAACCACTTAGTACGAAAACCCTTGAATAAAATCTGTTCTATTTAAATAGAATGGAAATTATCAGCCAGAGAATGAGATATCCCCAATGTATTAAGAAGTTGGTTAAGGAAATGGAGGATGTTCTTCAGCTCTCTCCTGGCCTACTGTTATCCTGACAGCCACAGGCTTCACAGGACTAGCCTCTCCATGTTCCATACTTCACAGATAAGCATACTAAACAGGAATGTTTCACCTGATGAAAACCCATTTCCTTTTATGTAGCTTTTCTTAGTGATATTAAAACTTCTTTTGCATATTCTTTGCAAATAAACTATGCAATGATTAAATTGTGTGGTGAAGAAAATCTCATATTTCAATCAGTTTTAAATAAGGTTAGAATTTCCTGTGTCCATCCTGGGAAAACAATTAACTCAGTTTTCTCCTAATGGTAGAATAGCAAAACTTACGTGATTGGTATTTACAACAGCAGCTCTACAACAATTTGTATATTTAAATTTTCGAAGGAAAAATTATATCTGAGACAAAGATTGGTACATAATGAATGTATAAGTCAAGTGGCAGAAACTCACTTTTCAGCTTTTATGACAGTGTTTGTTCACCGTTTCTACAGACCATGTTGCTTTGACCGAATACCCTCAATTTCATAGGTCATTATGATGAGACTCAGGCTAATAAGAGATAAAAAATAGGTTTCAGAATCTTGAAAAAATTTTATTCTGTATTGTTTGGTAAAATTACTCAGGTGACTACTCTAAGTTTTAACTACAGTCCTGAACTAGGTTTTGCTAATAAAATCTAGGACAAGACCCATTTACGCTTCCTGATTATTTATTATTAATACTAAGGTTTTCGCTCTTATTATATCAGAAAAAGCAATCCTCTTTTTCCCTTTCACAAGACTGAACACATTCTATACCTAACCTTATTATTCCAAATTCAAACACTTGAATTCAAACACTTTGAGGTTATCAGATTCTTATGCTTAAAGTCTTTTTTATCTTCTAACATACCAATTTTTGTTGTTCAACAGACATGCTTTTGTTCTATATTTCTCTATATAAAGTTGCAAATATTGATGCTAAATTCTTTCCTTTCTTTGCCATTCTTCTTATCTTGCCCATTTCCCAGTGGTGTGCTGTACTTTCTACCTACAAGTCATGTTATCTGTAGTCATAATGAAGATTCCACATATTCTTACAGCTGTCCTACAAATCATCCTTAGAAATCTACTCTTCCTGTGAATTTTCTGGATGAGTTTGTTGCACTGTATTTGTTTTGTATATTTTTATTAACTGGGAAATTCATTGAGACCAACTCTTTGTAATCAGAGAGAATTGGTGGCCTTAGGTTCTACTTATTCTCTATTTGGCAGAAGTCAAATACAACTTCTATATTCCCAGATAAATTCCACATTAAAGTGATTTTTTTTCTAATTTTTCTCCTTGTGTCCATGAACTATATTTATTATTGTATCCATGAGACTTATATACTACTTCTCTGGAAGACTGAAACTGATTTTTCTCTTCTCTGTACTGCCTGGCTCATTGGGTACTTGGAACAAATGGGATGAAAATTTTTTTTTTATTTTTTTTAAAGATTTTTATTTATTTATTGAGAGAGAGAGAGAATGGTAGAGAGAGAGCATGAGAGGGAAGAAGGTCAGAGGGAGAAGCAGACTCCCCGCTGAGCAGGGAGCCCGATGCGGGACTCGATCCCGGGACTCCAGGATCATGACCTGAGCCGAAGGCAGTCGCTTAACCAACTGAGCCACCCAGGCGCCCCTGAAAATTTTTTTTTAAGATTTTATTTATTTATTTGAGAGAGAGCATGCATGTATGCACAGAGATGGTGAGGAAGGAGCAGAGGGGGAGGGAGAGGCACAAGCAGACTCTGCTCTGAATATGGAGCCCAATGTGAGACTCGATCACAGGACCCTGAGATCATGACCTGAGTCGAAACCAAGAGGTGGAGGCTTAACCGACTAGAGCCACTCAGGTGCACCTAACAAAGAGAATGAATTTTTAAAATTTCTGTACTACATTGCTACCTTTCTTTCATTGTATTTTTGGCGCTACTGAAGAGCTAAGAATTTTATATAAAATAATGCATTTCTTTATGTATAGTTGCTATATATCTTTCACATTCACTTTTTGTTTTTCACATGCAAGTCGGGGGGGCAGAGGGAGAGGGAAAGAGAGAGAGAGAGAGAGAATCTTAAGCAGGCTCCACACCCAGCGAGGAGCCTGACATGGGGTTCTATCTCACAACCCTGAATTCATGACCTGAGCCAAAATCAAGAGTCAGACACTTAACCAACTGAGCCACCCAGGAAGCCCTCGCACTCACTTTAAAGTATAAGTTATTTTGACTTTTTTGTCTGTTTTAATAATTTCATAGTTTTCTCTGCCATCATCTATAGACATTATCCCAACCATTTTGTATTTTTGCACTAAAATCTATTTTTATTTTTAAAAATAGCAATGAGTTGTGATAGCCTAATATAATTTGTTCAGAATCAAGAGTGATGCTTCCTGTCTGAAATACATTTATGTAATCACCTCATATAGTTCAATGTTTTTCCTTACTTTTAGCTCTTTTTATCTCAAGTTCAATAACTTACAAAAATTAATGAGATTTAAATTACCCCATTGCATATAAAAATTACCCACTAACATGATCTGTTTTGTTCCATAATATTGCTATTTTGTTTGTTTTTATATAGAATTTACACTTGTTAGAACTTTAATTTTCTCCATTTTTTAATCTATGAAATATAAGCATTCACTCTATTCGGTGTATCTCTGTAATTTACAAAATCATCACCTCTTGGCCTTGCTAAAAAATGAAATCACCAGGTTCCAAATGAAAAATATGTTTCATTAGAATTGTGCTGAAATGTAGACATCTATATTTTTATTTTTAAGTATCTTGGATTATGCTGAAGCGTGTAGTCCAGGGACTAAATTTAAGGAACAGTTGTCCAAATAATCTTCAATTTTCTTTCTTATCTGATAGTATATATATTTCTGATTTCTGGTTTATACTTTTGAAAACAAATGAAAGTTATGCTGTGCCATTCTTTAAAAATGGTTCCTTCTACCACCATAGTGACTCCTATTTGCCTTCTGTTTCCCCTCACATACTCATCTTAAGCAGAAGAAACTATAGCGCTTACCCTATTCCTGTCCCACTGTTGCCTCTTTGGTGTGGTGGGGATGGAGAGCATAACTGCCTCTTTAGATCAAGGCCCTCCTCATATGAAGAACTGGACTTAAGTTGCTGAACTCAAGGAATGGCATCCATGCTGTCTCCTCTCTACCTGAACCTGATTGAAAAGATGAGATCCTAGAATCTGAGCCTATGCCTGATGCTATAAAAGATACAATTTCACTGGTCAGTTGAGGGGAGGAGAGTTTATTGTGAACATGGAAGGAATATAAATAATTGTGGGCAGATGGCACACAATGGTGATTTTAAAACTCGTCAGCATTTCTTTTTTGGACATTCTTTTCACAAAAACTGGAGTCTAACTTCTCACTTCTCAAAAATGGGCCAGCATACTGATTTGCTTTTAAAAGAGGGGAAGTAGCGGAAGTGACACAGTTGGACATGTGCAAACAGGTTTCTCTCAGGTCTTTATTAGGATTTATGCCTTTGGAGCCCTGAGTATCTCTGGAGAATGTTTGACTCCCCTGAACCTGCCTTGTCGGAGAGAGCATATAGAGAGAACAGAGGAGTGCAATCCCCTCCAGCTCCCAGATGTTCAAGACTATCCAGTTCAGAATCAGATACTTGACTAAAGAAGGCTTTGAGAGGATCCTCTGTCCCCAACCACTCTATCCATGCAATGTCATGAGAAATCCCAGCCAGAAACAATGAAAAAAGAATGTAAAAATTTAACACAAGTGATTCATTTTAGTTATCTTAAAATTATTACTGTAAATCGGGGCGCCTGGGGGGCTCAGTCATTAAGCACCTGCCTTCGGCTCAGGTCATGGTCCCGGGGTCCTGGGATCGAGCCCCACATTGGGCTCCCTGTTCAGCAGGAAGACTGCTTCTCCCTCTCCCACTCCCCCTGCTTGTGTTCCCTCTCTCTCTATGTCTCTGTCTGTCAAATAAATAAATAAAAAATCTTTTAAAAAAATTATTACTCTAAATCTGCAAATTTTCTTAACTAATTCATCCTTTTAAAGAATGGGCAACTTCAAGTATACTTGTTTATTACATATATATATATATATATATATATATATATATATATACTGTACTCAATCAAACACTCTGAAAATATCTTGTTTGTTTGGTTCACTTTTTTTTTTGCACAGTTAAATCAGCAATAAATGTAGAGTTGAGATTCATAGACAGACCTCTTGCTCTTAAACCCTATCCTGAACATTAGTTGTACAGATACATCTAAATCCAGACCCTAATTTTTTACATTTTGTTAAAGTAAATATTACTTTTAAAATAAAATTTTTAGCAGGAGATAACACTTACATATTTCATCATTTCCATTACAATTAACATTACAGTTTGAAAGTGTGAATTTGTATTAGCATGTTGAAAAGGAAGATCTATTACTTAAATTAACACAGTCAAATAACCCTACATTTGGTTAATAATAAGACAGAAATACATCACTACAGTATATACTTTTTAACTTGTAATTTCTTAGTTGGGATTTTATGAACTAGTATGGCATCTTAATCTCTGATACAGTGGAGAAAAAGAGTGCAATCCTTATTGTCTACACATTCTCACAGATGACCTCTATCTAGTCCTATACTGATATCAGTGCAGTATGATCTGTTACCTCAAAAGCAGAAACTATACAAATGAGTTAATACAATGTGAATTTCAATGAAAAATTTAAATATAGTATTCTTTACTATTTATTAAGTATAGTAGTCTTCATTCAACTGCCTATTATAAGGAATAGATCTAAAGAATAAATGATTATAAAAATGGGTATCATTTCAACTTATCAATTTTGTTGAAGGGTATGGGAAGATGATAAGCAAATTATGATTCTTTTCATAATTTCCCTTAAATCCATCTAATGCTTATAAATAAAATAATACATGTAAATAATATATTTATAATATAAATATAAACAATGCATAAACTCATTCATCGTGAAGGATACTTACTTTTTCATTTATAGTACGATGCCAGATGAATGATCACTATTATTTTTGTGGATAGTACTTGGCAGATGAAGGCCAAGTGTGTCACCAGGTTATTGGGCTAGAGAACTGAAGTTGATTAGTTTCACTCTGTTCAAAATTATAGAAGGTAACCTGTTACAAGGTTAATCAGTAGATATATAGGAGATAGTTTGGTAATCATAGCACCTGGACAAAGGAACGAATAGATTCTTTCTGACTAAATCCTCAAGTCTGAAACTTCAAAGTTCCACTTTAAGAATGTAAATGACAAGTGAATGAAAATACCTGTGTTAATTGACCATGCATACTACCTCTTCAAGTAATTCTGGAGACAATCTGAAATATATAACAAAATCAAATGAACATTAGAAGTTTGAGGTTTCTGTGAAAACCACATCATTTTCTTTATACAATTGTTACTTAGTCACCCAAATTATAACCCAACTATGGATTCATCTTTCTATAAAAGTATATACAAAGTCCCTCCAATTAGGTATAGCCATTTCTCAAATGTCAAAATACTACATTTATGGGAAGATAATTTGACAGCACTGATTATTATGTTTCACATTCAGATGGTGGCCTTGGTTCTGACACCCTTTTTAAAATTTCTGTCTCCATTATTAATGATTTGATTAATTCCCTGCATGGAAACTTTCTAACAACAGATATCGTTAGTGCTATCATGTAGTTCTGTGTCATTCAACTCCATATTTAGTACCACCTTCCCATTTACTTTATCAACATGTTAGATTTGAATTTAATATCCATGTTTATTTACTGATTTATTGATTATATGTAGAAAATTTCAGTAAATGAATGGAATTGATTTTATTTGTAGCAAAATGGGTGATTTGTAGTTTACAGTACATTTCACAACTCCATGTTTCAGGATAACATTAAATAAAATACAATTTAGTCAAAATTACATTGTATATTCAAACAAATGGATATTTGAGAATTTATTATTTACCTATTATTTTAATACAAAAGACCTCCCCCAAGTTTAACTATTATTTAAATAGTAATAAGAAGAAGGAGAAAAAAGGCAGGACTGATGATTAAAATTGGGTTGAAGGAAATCAAAATATCTTTATAACATATTCCTGCTAAAGAGGATGTAAAGCCCTAACAATAATACTGTTTATAAAACTGAGTTGCTAAATCCATCTTGTAAAACTTAATGGTCATTCCTGAGGGGCGGAGCAAGATGGCAGAGGAGTAGGAGACCTAGATTTCGTCTGGTCTCAGGAATTCAGCTGAATAGGGATCAAACCATTCTGAACACCTACGAACTCAACGGGAGATCGAAGAGGAGAGTAGCAACAACTCTCTGAACAGAGAAGCGACCACTTTCTGGAAGGTAGGACGTGCGGAGAAGTGAATCTGAGGCGATATTCGGGAGGATAGACGGCAGGGGAGGGGGCCTCTGTTGGCCGCTTCTGGCAAGTGATAGAGCCGTGAAGCACAAAATCGGACCTTTTAGAAGTCGGCTCCGCTGAGGGACGTCGCTGCAGTGGCTAGGCGGGGGGTGGAACCCTCGTGGGACAGTGTGGTCTCAGGACCCTCGGGGTCACAGAAAGACCGGGGGTGCCTGAGTGCAGCAGAGCTCCCAGGTATCGGAGCCGGGAAGCCGGCTACAGAGGCAGAGCTGAGGCGCGGGCTCTCAGCTCGGGGTTACCATAAACTGTGATCCGCGACTCAGTCGGGCTACTGCTCCTCCAGCAGGGACCCAACAAGCAGCAGAGCTGGGGAGACTCCCTTTCCTCCCCCGGGAGGAGTGGCGCAGGAACGCACCGCAGGGATCTGCTGGGTTTGGAGACTCCACAAGGGGTCGGGTGCCAGAGATACAAATGCTCGGTCACAGGCCGGGTGAACACGGAGTGCGGCCGGATACCAGGGAGACGGGAGTGACTGCTTTTCTCTGGGGGCGCACTGAGGAGCGGGGCCCTGAGTTCTCAGCTCCTCTGGGTGGAGATTGGGAGGCCACCATTTTCGCCCTGGTCCTCCAAAGCTGTACCAAGAGCTTGCAGGGAACAAAAGCTCCCGAGAGCAAACCCGAGCAGCTTGCTTAGCCCGGACCGACAAGGGCGGGGCAATTCAGCCTCCAGCAAAGACATTTGGAAACCACGGCAACAGGCCCCTCCCCCAGAAGATCAGCACGAACAGCCAGCAAGCCAAGACCAAGTTTATCAATCAAGGAGAACGGGAGAACTCCAGCGCTAGGGGAATAGTGCACATAGAATTCATGGCTTTTTTTTTACCATGATTCATTAGTTCATCAAAGTTAATTTTTTTAACTGTTTTTTTTTAATTTTTCTTTTTCCCTTTTTCAACCAACATCTTATCAATCCCTTTTAAAAAAAAAACATTTTTTATTTTTCATTTTTAAGTCGTATTTTATCCCTTCATAGTAGTTACCCTTATTTTGGGCATATATATATAAGTAGTTCTCTCTTTAAAATTTTGAGATACAGTTTCTTCTAACAGATCAAAATATACCCTAAATCACTAGTGTATGGCTTTGTTCTAGTCTCCTGCCTGATCACATTCTCTCCCTTTTTTCTTTTTTCTTTTTTTTTTAAATCTTCTTCTTTCTTTTTTCAAACAACTTATCTTATCAATTCCTTTTATAAAATCTTTTATAGTTTTCATCTTTACACTCATCTTCCATCCCTTCATGGTATCAACCCTTATTTTGTACATATAGGTCTTTCTTCCTTTAAAATTTTAGGAGGCACTTTTTTCTAACAGACCAAAATACGCCCAAAATCTAGTGTGTGGCATTGATCTATGCACTAGCCTGATCATATTTGATCATATTCTGCTTTTTTTGTATTGTTCTGTTTTTGTTTTTATCTTTTTATTTCCTTTTTTTCCCTCTTTCTTTTTTCTTTCTTTCCATTTCTTTTCCCCTGGTTTCAGGTCTTTTCTGATTTGTATAGAGTATATTTGCTGGGGACGTTGTTAACCTGTTAGCATTTTGTTCACTCATTCATCTATTCTCCTCTGGACAAAATGACAGGACGAAAAAA
>NW_027397070.1:19034861-19060740 GCF_003265705.2 Callorhinus ursinus | reverse complement strand
AGGAAGACACAAAGAAATGGAAAAGCGTTCCATGCTCCTGGATTGGAGCACTCCTCCTACTTGTGTTCCCTCTCTCACTGTGTTTCTCTCTGTCAAATAAATAAACAAAATCTTTTTTTAAAAAAAGCATTCATTAAATGTAGTGAGTTTGGCAATGAATGCATTGTTCTATGTGCTGGGTGTGGCTGACCACCTGAAATAGATAAAAAAATAATTTTGATTATAGAAAAACACAGGATTCCAGGAAGGCATACTGAGATCTTCTGAGAAACATTTAACAATAGCCATGTGGCAAATAGACTTTAATGTTTGGCTGACTGATTCATTTCCATGTTATTCTTTAGTAGAAAACACAGGTTTTACCAGAGCACAATCCAATACAGCATTCAGTTCTCTCATGCTTCTGAAAAGTTTGAGATACATATTTTAGATGCAATTCTACTGATTGCATAGAGCAATACAGATGTAACCAAATAACATGAGAGAAGGCTGCTGCTGGAAAATCCCCAAGGAAGATGGGAGAAAACTCTAACCTTGCAGAGTATCCTGATGATTATCAAACACCACATGGTGAAAAGAAAAAGAATGGCATCAAGCAATATAGGCATTGTCTGATTATTTTCAGACAATTATGTCAATATAGAAAGGAGGGAGGATAATGAGAGTACTCAGTGGAGGTGTATGCATGATGGTGTGGGGCAGTTTTGTCCTACGGTATATTAGATTTGATAAGTTCTTTTTTTTATTTTATTATGTTATGTTAATCACAATACATTACATCATTAGTTTTTGATGTAGTGTTCCATGATTCATTGTTTGCATATAACACCCAGTGCTCCATTCAGTACGTGCCCTCTTTAGTGTCCATTAGCTAACCCATTCCCCACCCCCCTCCCCTCTAGAACCCTCAGTTTGTTTCTCAGAGTCCATAGTCTCTCATGGTTTGTCTCCCCCTCCGATTTCCCCCTCTTCATTCTTCTCTTCCTGCTATCTTCTTCTTTTTTTTTTAACATATCTTGCATTATTTGTTTCAGAGGTACAGGTCTGTGATTCAACAGTCTTACACAATTCACAGCACTCACCATAGCACATACCCTCCCCCATGTCTATCACCCAGCCACCCCATCCCCCCCCCCCCCCACCCCTCCAGCAACACTTAGTTTGTTTCCTGAGATTAAGAATTCCTCATATCAATGAGATCATATGATACATGTCTTTCTCTGATTGACTTATTTTGCTCAGCATAATACCCTCCAGTTCCATCCACGTCATTGCAAATGGCAAGATTTCATTCCTTTCGATGGCTGCATAATATTCCATTGTATATATATACCACATCTTCTTTATCCATTCATCTGTCAATGGACTTTGATAAGTTCTTTATAGATTTTGGATACTGACCTTTTAGCACATATGTCATTTGCATATATCTTCTCTCATTCTGTTGGTCACCTTTTAATTTTGTTGATTGTTTCCTTCACTGTGCAGAAGTGTTTTTTTTTTTATCTTTATGATGTCCTAATAGATCATTTGTGCTTCTGTTTCCTTTGCTTTAGGAGACATGTCAAGTAAGAAGTTCCTACAGTTGGGGGTCAAAGAGGATGCTACCAGTGTTCTCCCCTAGGATTTTGATGTTTTTATCTCATATTTAGGTCTTTCATCCATTTTGAATTTATTTTTATGTAGGCCAAAAAAAGTGATCCAGTTTCATTCTTTTGCATGTAACCATCCAGTTCTCCCAGCTCCATTTGTTGAAGAGACTCTTTTTTCCATTGGATAGTCTTTCCAGCTTTGTCAAAGATTAGTTGACCAAACAGTGATGGGTTCAAATCCTGGGTTTTCTATTCTGTTCCATTGATCAATGTGTCTATTTTTGTGCCTGTACCATACCGTCTTGATCATTACAGCTTTGTAATTTAACTTGAAGTCAAGGATTATGATCCCTCCCACTTTGCTTTTCTTTTTCAACATTACCATTACTATTGGGGGTCTTTTGTGTTTCCATACAATTTTAAGATTGTTCTAGCTCTGTGAAAAGTGCTGGTATTACTTTGATCAGGATGGCACTGAATCTGTGGACTACTTTGGGAACTATAAACATTTTAACAACATTTATTTTTCTAATCCATGAGCATGGAATGTGTTTCCATTTCTTTGTACCTTCTTCAAATTAATTCATCAGTGTTCTATAGTTTTCAGCATACAGATCTTTTACCTCTTTGGTTAGGTTTATTCCTAGGTATTTTATGGTTTGTTTTTTTTTTTGGTGCAATTTGTAAAAAGGATCAATTCCTTGACTTCTCTTTCTGCTGCTTCATTATTGGTGTACAGAAATGCAACAGATTATGTTGATTTTTGTATCCTGCAACTTTGCTGAGTTTGTGAATCCGTTCTAGCAATTTTTTGGTGGTGTCTTTCAGGTTTTCTACAGAGTATCATGTTGTCTCTGAAGAGTGAAAGTTTGATTTCTTCCTTGATGATTTGGATGCCTTTTACTTCTTTTTATTGTCTGATTGCTGAGGCTAGGACTTCCAGTACTATGTTCTGTAGCAATGGAGAGAGTGGACATCCCTGCCTTGTTCCTGACTTGATATCTCAAGTTTCTTAATTGTTTTGAAATTCAGTTATTTAAAAAATCTCAGTTTTCACTTATTCATGTTTTGTGGTGTAGAAATTTGATTCTCTACTTATAAAATAAGTAAGTCATGGTGATGTTATGTACAGCATGGTGACTCTAGCTATTCTGTGTATTTGAAAGTTGCTAAAAGAGTAGATCTTAAAAGTTCTCATCATAAAAATACTCTATGTATGGCAATGGATGTTAACGAGACCTATTATGGTGATCATTTTGCAATATTTCCAAATATTAAATCATTATATTGTACACCTGAAACTAATATAATGTTTTAGGTCAATTACATCACCATTAAAAAATATTTTTCTTTAATTATAACAACTAGATGGAAAGTTTTTCTTTTCTATTCAGTAGATTTAAAGTATATTTAAACACTATTTTAGTTCATAATTTCTCTCAACCTTCTCTCACAACTTCTTTCATTTCAGTTTTGGACTATATATTTTTTTGACATTTTAGGTAGGCTCCATGCCCAGAATGGGGCTCAAACTCATGACCCTGAGATCAAAAGTTGTATGCTCTACCAACTGAGCCAGCCAGGTACCTCTGGACTAATTTTTTGTAACTAAGCCTGGACCCCCCTCCCCCACCCTCACATTCACACAGAGTAGAAAATACTTCTGGCTGCATGGTAAAATAACAACTAATGAAAATGTAAGTAAATCTGTATTTTAATAACTCAGAATTTGAAAGAAATTCTTTAAAATTGGTATTTTTTTAGTCAGTAAGATGTTGCATTTTAACATTCTATTTAAAATATATTCAACAATTGATAGATTTCGAGTAAAAGGAAGGCTAAAATTTTGATAAAATGAAATTTTTGTCTTGAATATGTGTGAATAATGTCCCTCAATTGTGAATGTACTAGTTAATTTATTTTTCCTCTTTGGAATCTCATAGGTATTAATTATATTTGCAAAAACTATTCACAAATAGGTTATTATCACACTCATCCAACAAAATCAGTTACTATCCAAACAAGTAATAAAATTAATTGTTCCCTATATTGGATTTCTTTCTTCCTTTCTTTCCTTCCTTCCTTCTTTCTTTATTCCTTCCTTCCTTCCCTCCTTCCTTCCTTTCCTTCCTTCCTTCCTTCCTTTTCTTCCTTCCTTCCTTCCTTCCTTCCTTCCTCCCTCCCTCCCTCCTTCCCTTCCTTTCTTTTTTACAATACAAATTTTTATTTAGGTTTGGTCAGTATAGGCAAGATATATTGGAGTCACAGAGCAATATGCATTAACAGGATACAACAGTTCATAAAAACTGAGTAACTATACACATAAATTTCTTAAACATTCAGTCACCTAAAGAGAAAAGGCACAGATGCATGATGGGAAAAACTGTATCTAACCCCTAAACTACTATAGGATTCCATCAGCAAGTCTAATTTGTATGATAAAACTACAGTACTGGGCAAACTTGGCAGTCATAAAACTATATCTACTCTAACAGCTAACTCAAGCATGGGTAAGAATGCCCTTACACAGCACGGGTCCTAAGATAGACACAGATTTCTACAGAGATAATTGTGTTATGCTTTAAAGAAAGATTTCCATTTATAACTATACATTAACTCATATAACAGTAACGTGACACTACACAAAATGTCCTTTTGACAACAAAGTAATTAACTGTTACAATTTCCAAAGTGACAGAGGTATTGAAACAAAGAAAGAAAAAAAAAGGAAAAGATGAAAAACACATCCACAAAAAAAGGTAAATTGTGACAAAAGTATGTGTTTATTTCCTGAGCAGAATCTCCCCCAAATTAAATGGCACTGTATGACAATTTGTTGAAAAAAATACTACAAAACTGAACCCTGCACATTTACACTTGAGTCCAAGCCATTCTGAACATGGCAGGAACTCCCAGTTCAGTTACCTTTCCCATTCACTGTTTTTTCCTCTTGAGGGTCATGATTAGAGTCTGTGTCATTTGAGTGGTGTGTGAGAGTTTTCACTGCCAGTGGAAAGTCTACACTTTCATACCCTGAACTGAGCTGGCTTGCATAACTACTACCTCCTCTGCCAGTTCTCTCCTCTGAACTGTTGGAAGCTTTATTACCATTCCCTGGAGAAGAAGGAAAGTCATTTCTGGTTATGTCCCTCTTTCTGTGAAATCTGGACCCAGATGTCCTCTGCTAGGGGAACTGCCATTACTTGGTCCATTGGCCAGCCAACTGCAGTCTTTACCTGTGGCCTCTGCCTGTCATACAGGCTCAGAAGATGTAGTCCTGCTGGTACTTGGGGCTGGAGTGTGAGATTGCGACTGTTGGTACTGAGCCAACTACCGGCATGTCTCTTTCAGTTGCTGCTGAAGAACTAGAATGGTGCTCAGCATACCTTCTACTTCTGTCAAGTTGAATGATGAAGACATTCAGTTCATTTTGACTGCATTTAAGCTCCTGGCTATATTTTTTCTGTAAAGCCAACTCTGCTTCGAGGTGTGCAACACATCCCTGGGACAGCTGATTTACAAGCTCTTGATTCTCCTTAGTTTAAGCATTCAACACTTTGCCATTAACACTTTGCCTGTTTGGCTCATTTGAGTTTAGAAACAGAAGTTCAACAACAATCATGAAGTCCATAGTCTTATTGACAAAACTGATATACAGTGTCTCTCAGTCAGTATGCTCAAGGTTAAGAGTGATGCATATTCCATTTTCACATTTTACTGGAATTTTACATGTTCAATTCATGATTTTAAATTTCTAGGTTTTCATTCCTTCCAACTGTCTGAAGACACAGTGTGCCCAGGCTTGAGACTTCTCTTTCTCTGTCTAGTTTCTTCAAACAGAAAGATTTCTCAAGTGTCTACAAGTTCTAGAAGGGAAAATTTTTGGAACTGGCGCTTCTTCAGAAAGTCCCACATCATCAGGCCTCTGAAATAAGGGTAAGAGGAAGAGAAAAAAGCCGAACACAAGGTTCATCTGGTAAGTTTTATATGAACAATTCCAAGCTGGAAAGTATAAGAATGTGGCTTTTTTTGGCTCAAAAAGTCTAAGTCTTGCTGTGGAAAGGAGTAGTTGGCTGTCCCACCACAGATTTTTCCTAGTGGGATGGTCAGGGAAGTCTTGACTGGGGAGTATGACTGTTTACCTATCAGGCATAAACTTCCAGGTACACAGTTTATTCCAGGATTGTTCCAGTTTGTCTTTAGTCTGTTCCAATTCACCTTTCATTTTTAGGAAAAACAAGTTGATCGCTGCGCCTACCATTGTTCATCTCATTTGGGTAACACTTGGCTGCTGGACTTGCTTGAGGTACTGGATTTGAGTAGTATACAATTGTATCTCTTGCTCCTTGGTTGCTAGTCACATTACACGAATTTTTCCCTGTGTGCAGACTCTTGTTGCTGCTTTAGTTTTTCTTCAGACTCCCTTAAGCCAGTTGCATCATTAGAATTAAGATCTGTGTACTTACTCTCCAAAGCTTGGACATATACTTCATATTATTTCCATCTTAGAATTAACTCATCTTGTGCCATAATTTTGAAGTCTACTTCACTCAGTCGAACCTTTTTGAGAAGAGGGTCCTCAATAGTTAGCTTGAATCCTCTCCAGACAGAGGCCAGCACCAGTCACATAGGCCAAAGCAGCATTGCCCACTTGCAACCCAGGCCACCAGACTGTGCTACCCCGGCCTCCCAACTCCTCCTCCTGCACTGGATTTCTTTCTTTCTTTCTATCTATCTATCTATCTATCTATCTATCTATCTATCTATCTATCTAGATTTTATGTATTTGAAACAGAGAGTGAGCATGAGAGAGAGAGAGAGAGCACGAGCGGGTGGGAGGAACACAAGCAGGGGAGCAGCAGAGGGAGAGGGAGAAGCAGACTCCCCACTGAGCAGGAAGCCTGATGCAGGGCTCGATCCCAGGACCCTGAGACCATGACCTGAGCCGAAGGCAGATGCTTAACTGACTGAGCCACCCAGGTGCCCAATGTATTTCTTTTTAGTGTCTTTAAAACAACATTAATTTTCCCCTGAAAAATAAAAGTTCTAATTGTATATAGATGGATTCTTCTAACACTGGATGATATGAATGAAGACACTGTTAGTCCTCACTTGTGAACCAGATAATACTATATCAATTTTGACAAATTTTATTTGACCCCATGACACAGATGTTCAGTGTATGTTAGCTAATTATATATGAGTAGTTGTGTATATATGCATGTATACATATATGCATACACATATGCTGGTCATACTTATAATTTTGTAACTATAATTTGTAAAGTCATGGATGCTTAAGGATTGTTCTATAAACCAGGTAATATTCAAATACAGTATTACAATTTTGAAAAGTAATGTATACAAATTACAGAATTTCTTCGACAGATTGTTATAATAACAAATAGATATATAGTATTGCATTTTCCATAGTAACAGTATAGACTTAAGTAACCAAATACAGGATAATTTCTTTTTAATGTTCATATCCATACCCATCTTTATAATGTCCAAACCCATCTTTTTATTTTTTTTCATTTTTTTGTTTTTTTTTATGTTATTATGTTATGTTAATCACCATACATTACATCATTAGTTTTTGATGTAGTGTTCCATGATTCATTGTTTGCATATAACACCCAGTGCTCCATGCAGTATGTGCCCTCTTTAATACCCGTCTTTGGCCATACCCATCTTTTTAATATCCATACCATAACCATCCACCCCCATCCACATACACAATAAAAGTTTGTTTTCTATATATACATTATTGGGTATACCTCCTTATCAGTAATAATAATAATAAAGGCTTGACTATATTACTCTATTATGTCTAAATATAGGTACATCCTAAAAATTTGGAAATGATTGAAATTTTGGTTTTCTGTTGATTATTTGCTGTTGTTTACGTTATGGTTTGATTTTCATGAAATGCTGTATTATACGCATATGATAGACAAATGTAGAGATACTTATATCTTTCTAACTTTATATCCAGATTAATTCTTATCATTGAGAAAATTGACTTAGATCTCTCAAATTCAGATGTGGAAGCATATATATGTATATCTGGGTTCTCAACATTATCATAATTGACATTTGGGACCAAATAATTAATTATGGGAGGTTGTCCTGTACACTATGGGATGTTTAACAGCATCCCTGGTCTCTATATCCACTAAATGCTAATAGTAACCAACACCACTCTCAGCTGAGACAAGCAATGAATGTAAATAACTCAAGCAGTGTGTAGCAAAGATGTTTCCAGATGTTGCTAAATATTCCCCAGGAGACAGATAGGCTCCTGTTGTGAACAGCTGGTCTAAGGTTTTAAAAATATTCATCACCAGCCAAATATATATTAAAGATGATAAGGAATAGATTGAATATTTAAGCATTTGAACTATTTGAAAAATAAATATAAATCTTTGATGGGTTTTCATGAACTCTTCTAATCATTCAAATCTTGGGTCTTTTTTAAAATATTAGATAAATCAGCGAATTCCTTTCCTAAAAAAATAAGTCATTTAATAATATGTAATAAAAAATCACACAATATATATGTTAGGAACTTTAAAGGGTCTAAGATTTCATACTATATATAAGCTAATGAACTTGCTTGCCACAGTTTTATGTATGTTGATAGATTCCTGAGTTAAAAATGGACAGTTTATTGTTAATCCATAGCAGTAGCCAGAGTATCCACATATTTGTGTAATTTCCCCGAGTCCCATTTTAATGGAGAGACACAAAAGAGACCCAGATGATAACTGCACACATACAGTGGATTATATTATGGCAGAGGAACTCTGTGTTTAGAGAAATCAAATCTCTTCTAATTAGAAATTAGTGTACCTTTCCTTTGTTCCAGAGGTGACAATATTTCTATCTTGAAGGCCATTTGCTATGAAAATATCCTTGCAAAAAAGTCTGGAAGAATAGCAGCCAGTACTTTGAGCCCTGGGTGTTATACACAAATAATGAATCACTGAACACTACATCAAAAACTAAAAGCAAAACCGAAAAACCCCACAAGACCCAGGGAGAATTGTTTCTCAACAGGTACTACTTATAGATTACATTAAGTATAAACTCAAATTTAATTACTGCTAAATAAATGTTGAAGCAATTTGAAATCAAATATGTGTGACATACACTGACTTTAGCACCAGAATAAAAATATAAAACCTTTATAAGATATATAACTGCTGGCCTCAAATTTTTAAAAGTAATCATGCTTTTAATTACCCACCTGTTTTCCATTTCTAGAAAAAAAGTACCCTCTGGTAATTACAGAATCATATTTGAGAGCTAGCCTGCCTAGATTCAAATTTTGGGTTAGCTACTTCCCAGTGACATGACTTCAGAAGAGTTTTCTTTTTTAACTGTTCATCCTTCAGGCTTAGTTTCTCCTGTAAAAGACAGGAAGACACTAGTACCTATCACATCAGCTGCTGCTAAAATTATATGTGGTGATTCACACAATGTATATTGCATAGAACAAGATAAATTCTTGATAAATGCTATTCAGTCTTATTTTTCACTGTATAAGTGTATCAGCGTGCAAGTCACTAGAGCAAGGATTGAAATGCCAAGATAAATAAGACATGATCCTTGATCTCATGAAGATGAGGGTTGTTGGATACAAGAAACATTCACAAAAAGTCATTTATTTTATTTTATCTTTACATATGGTAAAGATACATAGAAAATATTGCATTTTCTATTAAGGGCTACAACTTTTTATGTGATATAATTAAAGAAAAGTATGAGCATAATTTATAAATTAAGAAAGAATTTAATGGATTTTTTTTTTTTATTTAGCCTGAAAAGTGAGTTTTCTATAGCTCAGGAAAACACTTAATAACCATGTTTTGTATTATGGTGTTTGGGAGGTTGAATAGAAAATAAAATGTAGTAATATCATTGCTTTTTTTTTTAACCATTTAACTTAAACTTATGGTTAAGACCCTCATTCAAAAAAAAAATCATTACATAGTATGTCATTGCTTTATTTTAGCCACTTAGCAAAATAAGAATGGTTCTAACATTTATTTTATTACTGTTTCCTTAAAAATTTTTAAGTTCTTTTCCCTCTACATATAATTTCTAGGAAACTAAATTTATCTCAAATTGGTCCTTATATTAATTTCTGTTTCTCTGAATATTTTTGTGATGTTTCTGGATTTAATTGCAGGCTACTTGATTTTTTTTTTTTTAAATCTCTAACTTGTCCTTAGCATAAATACTCCAAAATAGAGGTAAGCTTCATATTCTTGATATTTTCTAGTATCACTTCAGATTTTTTTATATCTTTGGCAATTTGGCGTACTGTTCTACTTGAATAATCCTCCATGTTCATGACTCAGTTTACATACCAACTCAGCAAAAATTCTCTTTGATCATCCTAATGAAAATTTAGCATATATGAATTTCTATAACATTCATCCATTTTTCATCCATTATTTGTTTATCTAATCAATATTTGCTACACATTAACTATGTGCCAAGCACTCTGCAATGTGCCTAAAAGAGAGATTAAATATGGTGCCACCCCTTCCTCTCCATGAACATGAGGTTTAGAAATGAATATTGAGGGGTGCCTGTGTGGTGTAGTCTGTTAAGCATCAGACTCAGTTTCAGCTCAGGTCATGATCTCGGGGTCATGAGACTGAGCTCTGCATAGGGATCCATGCTCAGCACAGAATCTGCTTAAGACTCTGTCTTCCTCTCCCTCTTCCCCTCCCACCCTCACTCTTTCTCTCTAAAATAAATAAAACTTAAAAAATAAGTGAATATTGATATGCAAACTCACTATTTTCATTTCGTTTAATAACTATGTCAAGTGTTAGCCATGTGCATAGGAGCACACAAAGGTGAGGAATAAGCTTGTACTTGAAAATAATAGGACACATGGGGCATCTGGGTGGCTCAGTCAGTTAAGCATCTGCCTTCTGCTCAGGTCATGATCCCAGGGTCCTGAGATTAAGCCCCACATTGGGCTCCCTGCTTGGAAGCCTGCTTCTCCCTCTCCCCCTGCTTGTGTTCCCTCTCTTGCTGTCCCTGTCAAATAAATAAAATCTTAAAAAAAAATTATGAGTCCAATCAGATTTTCTTTCCCTTAAAAGCACCTGATCTTTTATGTGGGTGTCCAAAATAATTATTTAATTATTCTGAATACCCAATAATTTCACTGAGATATGTCTCACTGTTGAACATTTTAGATTTTGTTTCACTATATAATGTGTATGCTTTTAAAATATGTATATTTGAGCTTTCATTCAGGAAATTTTTCTTAAATGAATGAGTTTTAATATTTTTTTTCTTCTATTGATTTAATCATTTTGGCAGAACTGTTCTATTGTTTATCTCCTTTACCATAACTCTAGACACTTTTTGCCTCTTTTTTTTTTTTTGGCTTCTATATCCTTATTTTAGCTCATCATTTTTTATTCCCTTGATTTCTGTTATGTCAGTTCACTCCTGTACACCTTTGAATGTAGTCTTTTTAAAATGATTTTTTTCTATTTTATTTCTAAGTTCTGTCAGCTTTCTTGTAACACTGTGCTATAGTTTAACCATTAATTTTAAACATTTAACACATTCTGTTCATAGGAATCACTTTATCATTTTCTTAATTTGTTATAACTCACTTTGAAATATTGTTGCTATTCTCATCTGCCCTGACACTATATTTTTCCTGTGTGTGTGTGTGTGTGTGTGTGTGTGTGTGTGTGTGTGTGTAATTAACTCTTGGACTTCATTAATTTTCACCTTTTGTTACAAAATACATATAGGTGAATTGATAATCATTCTTACTGATTTTTCATGGTTAAAAGAGTTGACTTTTCCTAGATTATTAGGAAGAACTTTCCACAAACAGTGAAGTGATAGAGCAGGTTGGCTTCCCCAGTCTAACAACTGATATCCAGCCTTTCCCTTTGTATTTTTACCATGAGGTATTGAAAAAAAACGTTTTGTGTGGTCACATCTCTATTCCTCACAGGTAAGTCAATTCAGAAGTACTTCCTTTGTGTCTTTTTGTATTTGTACCTTTCAGAGCTCAACAAACCTGTCCCTTAAAGTAGTTCTCTTGTTTATGAAATATTTTGCTGCTATACTACTTTCAGAACCTGGCCTCCTTTAAACCTCTCTTCATATTTGAACCACTCTACATCTGGGAGTCCCAGAATTTGTGCCCAGCATTTCTGCCCCCTGCAGAGTTTGGGGGTAAACTTCTATCAATTGGAAGAGAAGTTCCTTTTGTACTTTTTAATTATTGAAACCTGTGAGGATTTTAAATTTTGTCAGTTTTCTCAGATTTACTCACCTACTGGCTACTCAGCCTAATGCCTCTTGTTTGGGGTGTAAAATTTGTTGGCATTATCTTCATTCTTAGACTTGTTGGATGTGTCCATATTATACTCTCTATCACTTCTACTGAAAAGCTGTTGATTCTGGCCACCACCTATCCCTATGTTTGAGGGTTGGTGGGGATTCCTTGGTACCTAGCATGATTGAAGATGCCATGTGTGTGTTGTTCCCTTTCCTGCCCCAAATCAGTCTGTTGAGTATATTAAAAAATAATAATAATAGTGCTTGTACTCTATTCTTATAAATGGGAATCTTCAATTCTGGTAGAAGGCATGGAATTGAGGAGCTAGTAAGTAAACACAGGTAGACAAGACATCTATGAGCAAATAGTACTTGTAGGGATTAGCAAGTGAAAAGGACAGAGTAGAAAGCAGTATGAGAAGAGAACTTGGCAGTTTGGAAACCAATTTTAAAATGTTTCAGCAATGAGGGAACGTGCTGATGGGTGAAATAATGAAAAACTAACGTGAGACAGGATTGCTTTTATGTTAAAATAGTAAAACATCTCTGTAAAAGTTTTAAAATATGTGAATACAAATAGATTTCTAATAGATGATATCACTCTGGTCAATACTGCAGAGGCTCCCCTCAAGAGTATACTCTCTTCTGTAAAAAATTATTTATTTATTATTGATCCTGGAGTCCCAAGATCAAGTCCCACATCAGGCTCCCTGCTCAGCGGGGCGTCTGCTTCTCCCTCTGACCCTCCCCGTTCTCATGCTCTCTCTCTAATAAATAAATAAAATATTTAAAAAAGTATTTATTTATCTGAGAGAGAGCACGTGCAAGTGAGTGGGGGGTGGGGAAGGGCAGACAAAATCTCAAGCAGACTCCCCACTGAGCAGGGAGACAGCCAGATGCTGGGCTCCATCTCAGGGCCCTGAGATTACAACCTGAGCCAAAATCAAGTGTCGGATGGATACTTAACAACTGAGCCACCCAGGCGCCCCACGAGTACATTATTTTCTTAAGGATTGGTTGTCAATTAGAGATTTTGTTTTCAATACTATAAATGCAAATAGTATTTATAAATTTTCCCATTCATAAGCATTTTTAGAATCCACATGGGAATGAAGTATGTTTAATAAATTAGCACAAAGAATAGAAATATGAACTTCTCATACTCAATTTTTTGTTTGTCGTAATGTGTCACTTACTGTTTTACTGCCTTCCAGCTCCAAACTGACCCTGTTAGACTGCTCTGTGAAAATGGTACTTGACCCTCAAAAACATACACATTTTTTCCTGTTACAGCTGACAAGAAGCTTTATCAGTAGAAGGGACTGAAGAGGAGTTTCAGGAAGGAGTTTTTCTTCCCACTTCAGTTCTGCTCACTCATGAGGCAATGGACTCCTACAAGCACTTGTGCCTCTTCAGTGCCCATTCCTGTAGAACACAGGGGCCAGCAACACTAAGCAGCTCGTAGCTTCTCCAGGCACCCAGACCCCTCCACTTTGTAGCAGAGTCTCTCCAGCTCTCTTAGTACTTGCAGGTTCTTCTCAGCCCAGCTCCTACAGCGCCTGCCCATGGGCACTCTGCTGCAGCCCCTTCCTCACCACCTTCCTCCCATCACCAGGGATGTTTATGGCAGAGTCCCTCAGACTCCTGAGTCACACTCAGCTTCCCCATGCCCTGCTCCTTCAGTGCATGATAGCCAGCAGCACCCACAAAGGACAGCTTTCTCTGGCACCCCAGAGGGCAGACTTACGGCAGTTTCTCCCACGGGTTAGGGTTAGGGTTAAGGGTAAGGGTAGGGTTAGGTACTTCTCTGCCATTCACCTGTGCCTTCTGTAACAAGGACTGCACCTCAACCTCAGGGAAGCAGGAGTCTTCTGCAGGTATCTGGGCTCAGCCCTAGGGTTAACATCTGCTGTTTCTATATTTAGAGTTATCTACTTCTTACTAGCCAATCCCTTCTCACTCTAGTCCTCTGTTACAACTAATAATTCTTTATGTTAAACTCCCCTCTTTAAATTAATGTGTGGTTTCTTTCTCCTGATTGGACATTAACTGATTAAGTATGAATGCAGGACGATGCAAAAATCATAGTCCACAATTGCATTTATTGATGTTATACCATAAGTTTAAATTTGACTGTCTCTTAATATTCTAGCATCAGTATTATTGTAAGCCTCAACGTCACTATATTTTGTATTGAATATTCAACATGAAGCTGGCACTGTTGTAATAAATTCATATATGTATCAAGTTAATTAATCCTTACAAAAACATGTAAGAAATACTGTTTTTCTATATTTAATAGACGAGTTAACTGATGCTAGATAGTTTAAATATCTTGTCCAGTATCTTATAACTCAGTTAAGTGGCAAAACTGAGATTCATGTACAGTGGTTCTGGTTCCAGAATCTATATCAACACTGCATTATACTGTGTGAAGGTAACCTTGCACTTAAAATATGCATGCTCCTGTCAAATAAGAACATACTTGTATGACTTGTATTAATAACGCAGGTAAATGTAACCTTATCATCTCTCTATGTAGACCTATTTTGGAATATTTCTCCAAAGTCAAGAAAGACAGCGAAGCCATAGCACAATTACATAGCTTCAATTACATTAATTATAGGTCCTGATCATATCTAAACCTGTATTTATGATGGATATTTAACCAGATCACAATAAGTTTGCCAGAGCAATAAACTCTACTCAAGCTCATTCAATAGCAAATTCTAAATGTCCTGGATTTTTCTTTCCTGATACTTACCACTTATCAGTATCTGATTTTTGTGTAGGGTAAATACATGTGGTCTGCCCCACTTTATAGAATATAAGCTACTTGTGGGGAAGAGCCATGTCTGTCTATTTCTTTAATGCTTAGCACAGACCCAGTTTGTGCTAAATGAATGAATACATAATGAAAACTAAAATAATTCTCCCCAATTTTATTATTTTTTTTAGTACCTTTAAATCCATAACAGTTGTTCTTGGTGGAGAGAGGGGATCTGTTTTTACATGTATAAATCATTTAGACCACACTGTGCTTTTAGTCCTTCCCTCTTCACCAACATATGTTAACACCAATCTCTTAAAAACAAGTTTTATTTTTTTACTATTAAGCCACTGCCTATATTTGATAGGTTCTGAACACTTTGTGCTTGGTAAGAGTTGCTGATGGATTCTTTAATCTACAGTCTCTAACTAAATGAGAAAGTATTATGAAGTAACACAATGCCTCCCATTTTCTAGGTGTCAGGGTGTGGAATTATGTGCTCCTTCTAATGATGCTATGTTGAGGAAATGGAATGTGAAGTATCATTTTGAGCCTGTAAATGTGGCATGTTGCATAATGAAAAAGAAAAAGTGGCAGTTGTTTAGAGATATGTTGATGGAGCCTTATTGCAGAATTGTAACAAAGAATACTGAGGGTGAGCTAGAGGATATTTTAAGCTCTGTTTTCATGGTTTTTACTTGTTTCTTCTCCAGTTCTATGTTTTAATTAAAAGAGTAAATTGAAACAGGCTGAATCTTTTAGCACCAATGTTCTCTAGGGATGTTACACAGCCAACTGGGTTAAGAACCAGACATCTGCAACATAATTTTCAGCCAACTAGTCAATGACTAGCACTCTGGCCCTGGATAAATCTCATAATCCCTTTGTAACAGTTTCAATACTGGCAAAGTGTAAGGACAAGTTTGTCAGCTCACAGTTCCACTCACTAGGAATAAAATGACTCTAAGGCAATACTCATGACTAAGGGCTGCTGAATTCACTCCAAACTCAATACTACAAAGGAAAAAAAAAGTTGACAGATCTTAATGATTTACTTTAAATCATGATGCAAGGAATTGTATTAATATTTAAAAGGACACTGAAATATTTAACCAAAAAGTAATGAAAATGCCTGGTGCCTGGGTGGCTCATTTGGTTGAGCAACTGCCTTTGGCTCGGGTCATGATCCTGGAGTCCCAGGATCGAGTCCGGCATTGGGCTCCCTGCTCAGTGGGGAGTCTGCTTCTCCCTCTGACCCTCCCCCCTCTCATGCTCTCTGGCTCTCATTCTCTCTCTCTCAAATAAATAAATAAAATCTTAAAAAAATAATTAAAATGCAATATCTAGTTTGCACAGTAGACATATATATATGCCAAACAGATTATTAATTTCAGCAGACCATTTCACTGATATTTTTCACTTTCATTTACTGATTTCTATGTAGGCAGTGAGATTAATAATTTCAGATATAAATGTGGCTTAGGATATCAGGTTGGATTTTGAGTTAGACAGTTATGCCCTTCATAAAAGTGAGTTGTAAGGAAAGCTCAGGGAATTACGGATGGAGAGTGTTTCAACTGGAGAAATTATCAAATGTATAGAATGATATAAAGTCAAGTTATATAAGAAATAAATCTTTAAATTTCAATTAACAGAGGTAATTGCTGACCTTAATGAGGAGGGTTCATTCAGTGTACTGATAGAAACAGAGGCCAAGTAAATTGAGGAGTGTCAGATGATGAAACTGAATCAGAATATGGAGATCATTTAGGCTGTTAAGAGAATAGCCAGAATAGTAGTAAGACAGAGAATGGGTTTTGAAAGAGTATGTTTGATTTTAAAAAACAAAAGCCAAAACAAAGAAAGACTTATACTTAAATTCTAAATAAGAAGGATGAGTAGAAGTCAAGGTGAGATTAAAGACAGAGAAAAGAGGTGGGAGAGTCAATAATATGCAAGTCATTAGAAGGCCAGAGAAACCATGATTGTGCCTTAGAAGAGAGACACTTCCTCGACTGAGGAACAACACTAAATAATAACCATGCTTATATTTAAAATATACAATTAATTAAAGACAAATTATAACATTTAGTGTAATTACATTAGAAGGGTGCTTTGTTTTCCTTTTTTTTATTATAATGTTATGTTAATCACCATACATTACATCATTAGTTTTTGATGTACTGTTCCATGATTCATTGTTTGCGTGTAACACCCAGTGCTCCATGCAGTACGTGCCCTCTTTAATACCCATCACCAGGCTAATCTATCCCCCCACCCCCCTCCCCTCTAGAACCCTCAGTTTGTTTCTCAGAGTCCATAGTCTCTCATGGTTCATCTCCCCCTCCAATTTCCCCCCCAATATAAGTAAACTCTATAGCCTAACCAAGTTAACATATTTGAACACATACTAAAGAGAGCTCTACACTTGTACAATTCTCTTCTGAAAGGTATAGAAAACTAACCTAGAGGGAGGTGTGAGGAACCCATTGCTTAATGGAGAAAAAAATGAGAATTTGTGGTGTGAGTTCAGATGGTAGAAATTTTGTAGGATATATCTAACTTGTCCAAGTCTATTTAAGACCAAATCCAAACCTCATTAATTTCTGGCAAAGAAGGCAAGCAAACCACCTGGAAATCACTGCATTTAAGCAGTCATGTTTCTTATACCATGGAAATTAGCAACCAATTCCATCCAGACCTGCATGACTGTTGGGCCTTGTGTAGGAGAATGGGAAGTGTGCTATTCGTGTCATACCTTTTCCTATGCTTCTGTTTGTTTATTTGCCCTTTGAATATTTATGAAATTATTGGCCTATAACACCCCTATGGACTAGTTTCTCATCTCTAATTGAAAGCCTTGTATTGAGTACTCTACTTGGTTGACCTATGAAGATAGGCTATGAAGAATCTGCACATAAGTGGTTTCATTTGTATTGCTTAAAAATCCATTTGGGAATGATGTGGCATAGCGAGAGTGGTGCTAAACCTTGTTCAAACAGATTTAGGACACAAACAAAAAGCCACATATTTTTACAGGATAAAGGCAGATGTGAAGAGGGTGGGAGTTTCTAAGTATTACATGTATATTTACAAGGAAACAGATTTATGATAACATTAATAAAATAGAAGCATAAGATGTTCTTATATGATGAACACAATTAATGATGGATATGACTTCACCAAACTAGATTTCTTTGCAAATCAACAAATACTGTTGGAGTCTGATGACACTGCAATGGATAAGTTAATAAACTGTTTTAAAAGTGTGTATTTAACTCAAATATATTTTTAAAAATATTAAAACTACATTTTCACCAAGGTTTTTATAAGAAAACAATTCCATTAAATATGTTTTACATTATAGGAGTTATCTGGCAAAGTTCTTGAAAAAAAAGTCAAAATTGCATCTCCTGCTATTTTCATCTTTTAAAAAAAATTTCCGGAGACACAATCAAGAACTTAAAAACCTTTGTGAAATGATATGTACATAGAATTCTTATAGTTTTTGTTATCTTTCCACTAAATATCTGGCATATATTGCTAATTTGAAAGTCTTTTTTGAGTTTTTCAAAATTTTTCAACGATTTTATAGAAACACACTCTTTTCCAAATATAATTTATGTAATATTTAATAAGAGGGTCTTAAAATATTTGATTAACTAACCACCACAAGCAAAAGTAACAAACATTTGAGAGCAGACACTTAGCAAATTCATACCTAAGTTAACGATTTTAGAAGAGAACATGGTGTGTCCTACCACATGTGAGTCTTTACAGTTCATAAATGCACTTGGAATGTTATAACAAAGGACAAGAGTGCTTTAATCCAATAATCAGAAAAGTGGAAGTTTATTCTTCCACACATTAATATCATGCTTATTTTTTGGTGTTGAATCTTACAATTTCTTTATATATTTTGGATATTGACCCCTTATTGGATATATCCAATTAAAAAATGGGCAGAGGACCTGAATAGACATTTTTTCCAAATAAGAAATACAGAAGGCCAACAGACACATGAAAATATGCTCTAACATCATCAGGGAGATTCAAATCAAATTTAAGAAACAAAATAAGTGAACAAAGGGAAAATAGAGAGAAGGAGGCAAGCCAAAAAAGACTTTTTTTTAAGGATTTTATTTATTTATTTGAGAGAGAGAATGAGAGAGAGAGAGAGCACATGAGAGGGGTTAGAGTCAGAGGGAGAAGCAGACTCCCTGCTGAGCAGGGAGCCCAATGCAGGACTCGATCCTGGGACTCCGGGATCATGACCTGAGCCAAAGGCAGTCGCTTAACCAACTGAGCCACCCAGGTGCCCCCAAAAAAGACTCTTAATTACAGAGAACATACTGATGGTTACCAGAGGGGAGGTAAGTGGCGGGGATGGGTTTGATGGTGATTAAGGACTACACTTGCTGTGATGAGCACTAGCTGTTGTGTGGAAGTATTGAATCACTATATAGTACACCCAAAACTAATATTACACTGTATACTAACTAACTTGAATTTAAATAAAAACAAAAAAATCACACAAAAAACATAATGAGATATCACCTTACTCCTGTTAGAATGGCTAAAATCAAAAAGACAAAAAAATACCAGATTTTGGCAAGGATGTGGAGAAAAAGCAATGCTTGTGTACTCTTGGTGGGAATATAAATTGGTACAGCCACTATGGAAAAGAGTATGGAGGTTTCTTAAAAAATTAAAATAGAAATACTATATGATCAGATAATTTCACAGCTGGGTATTTATCCAAAGAAAACAAAAACAGTAATTTGAAAAGATATATGTACCCCTATTTTTATAAAACGTTATTTACAATAGCCAAGATATGGAAGTCCACTGATAGATGAATGGATAAAGATGATGTGGTATGTGTGTGTATGTATACACACATAAACACACAAGGAAATATTATTCAGTCATAAAAACAGATGAGATTTTACCATTTTACCATTACAACATTGATGGACCTTGAGTTTATTATGCTAAGTGAAATAAGTCAGACTGACAAAGATAAATACCACATGATCTCAATCATATGTGGAATCTGAAAAACAAAACAAATGAGTAACAAACAGAAAGTAGAACCAGACTCATAAATACAGAGATCAAACTGGTCACCAGAGAGAAGGGGGTCAGGGAAAGGACAAAATGAGTGAAAGGGAGTAGGAGATACAGGCTTTCAATTATGGAATGAGTAAGTCATGGAAATAAAAGGCACAGCATAAAGAATACAGTAAATGATAATATACTAGCATTGTAGGGTGACAGATGCCAGCTACACTTGTAATGAGCATAGCATACCATGTAGAGTTGGATCACTATATTGTATACCCGAAACGAATAGAACTCTATGCCAACTATACTCCAAAATAATAATAATTTCCAAATAAATAAATAATATGCAAGTGTGATAAAAGTAAATAGATTGAGAAAGGAAAGATTTATTAGTACTTATTAACAACTAAACTCCCATAAATACTTTGGTGAAGAACACAAGGCATTTTTATTAAAGTAAAATAGTTAAAATATTGCTATTATCTTTTGCTAACAAGAAAGTATACTTAATTTGTATTAAATAGTTTGTATAATTTCTCTTGGCATCAAAGCAACTAACACATTTACACACTATTTACAATGATACCTGACTTTCCTAAACAATATATGGGGATGTAAATCCTTTAATGTTCTCCAAATTATTACCAACCATTCTACTTAGGAAATAATTTAAAGAGTAAAAATGAAGGAGGAAGAAAGTTTAAGTGCATTATAATGTGATTCCAGACAATGAGTAGATTGAGTTTTAAAAGATTTATCATATTAAACAAAACAGAATGGTTTTTGACAGAATTGCTAAAAATATATACTGACGTATCTTGAAGTTATTCAAATGTTGAATATAATGTTAGATATAACATTATGCAAAATGTATTGAAGGTGTTTGGGACACGAACACTGTCATGAAAACTGACTGGAAAATGGCATGATGTTTAATGATAAATGGCAGTATGTCAAATTTATAAGACCTCCAGCTGAGTGACACAGATTCTGTAAGGTTTCAGATATGCTGAAAATTGTCATGTGACCCAGAAGAGAATTAACAAAATAACAATTACAAATGAATGCCAAACCTTCAGCTTTGTGGTATAGTATACCATATCACTTAGTATATATATCATAAGAATAAAAATTCATAAAACATATGGATATATTTCATTGTACATAATTTATGCTCTCTTTTTTCTCTTCTCAGACCTTTACAATATCAGAAAAATTCTGTCAATTTAATTTTCATTAAAATGAACAAAGGAAATATTACAAGAAGTGATCCCCACAACCCATATTTTTACCAATAACTAAGAACTTCAATTTAAAATAATTATAATTTTTATCCTTTCATTATTTATTTTGTGTTAGTGGTCAGAAGAAGAAACATTACAGAAAAAATATATTATTATATACATACAGTTACACTCTAGATTGGAACTATATTCAAATATATATAAATTATTACATCTAACATCTATGATTATTTAAAAATAAATATCCAATAAGAAAAAAATATGTCCTCAAGTTTTCCATTAGCAAAGGTGTAAATATTATTCTTTGTTAAGTAATAAAATCATATCCACGTTTTCTCCCTAATACTATTTTCTTTTCATTTTTCTCTTTAAATATATTACTGGAGATCTATTGCATAGATTTTTTTAAGGGTTTTAATTTTAACCTATTAAAATCTCTTATTTTTTGGTTTTCTATTTCATGATTTCTGCTCTTATTATTCCTTCTTTATAATTACTTTGTTTTTTTTACAATTTTATTGAATTATTTAATAGAACATGTTTGTTATTAACTGAGCGTGTCCCCACCCAAATTCATATGTTGAAACCCTATTCTGTAATGCATTGGTATTAGGACATAGGGCTTTGGGAGTTAACTATGATGAGTTAAATTTATGAGGGTGGAGCTCTTGTGAATGGAATTAATGCCTTATAAGAATCGCAAGAAAGTTTGCTTCCACTCTGTTCTCTGTCATGTAAAGACATGAGAAATTGGTAGTCTACAATCAGAAAGAAAGTTCTTACCAGAATTAAACCATGCTGATAAACCTGATCACAGACTTTCAGCCTCTAGAACTATGAAAAATAAATTCATTTATTAGTCAACTGTTCTATGGTACTTTGTTATAATAGCCTGAACTAAGACAAGGCTGTACATTTGTTTTAAACATAGTATTTATAAAAAATATTTTAAGACTTCAATATCCCTAATTACTACTCCAGTTTTTTCCTTCCTGCTTTGATATATAATATCATTACCATTCTATTCTAAATATTTTGTAATTTCTATTGTGGTTTCCTTTCTAATACTGGAGTTATATTGGGCTTCATTTAAAAAAATTCCAGAACAAATATTGTTAAAATGTCTATACTACACAAAGCAATCTGCACATTGAAAGCAATCCCTATCAAAATATCAACAGCATTTTTCACAGAGCTAGACAAACAATCCTAAAATTTGTATGGAATCACAAAAGACCCCAAATAGCCAAAGCAATCTAGAAAAAGAAAAGAAAAGCTGGAGGCATCACAATTATGAACTTCAAGTTACATTACAGAGCTGTGATCAAGACAGTATGGTACTGGCACAAAAACAGACACATAGATTACAAAACGCAGAAATGGACACAACACCATATGGTCAACTAATCTTTGACAAACAGAAAAGAATATCCAATGGAAAAAAGACAGTCTCTTCAACAAATGGAGTTGGGAGAACTAGGCAGCTATATGCAGAAGAGTGAGCCTGGACCACTTTCTTACCATACACAAAAATAAATTAAAAATGGATGAAAGACCTAAATGTGAGACTTAAAACCATAAAAATCCTAGAGGAGAACACAGGCAGTAGCCTCTTTGACCTCAGCCACAGCAACTTCTTACTAGATATGAGGGGAAACAAAAGGAAAATTGAAATGTCAGGACTCCATCAAGATAAAAAGTTTCTGCACAGTGAAGGAAACAACCAACAAAACAAAAAGGCAACCTTCGAATGGAAGAAGATATTTACAACAAACGTATCTGATAAAAGGTTAGGACCCAAATATGTAATGAACTTATCAAACTCACCACTCAACAAACAAATAATCCAGTTAAGAAATGGGTAGAAGACATGAATAGACGTGTTTCCAAAGAAGACATCCAGATGGCCAACACACACACATGAAAAGATCTCAACATCACTTATCATCAGGGAAATACAAATCAAAAGTACAATGAGATATAACCTCATGCCTGTTGGAGTAGCTAAAATTAACAACACAGGAAACAACAGATGTTGGCTAGGATGCAGAGAAATGGGAACCCTCTTGCACTGTTGGTGGGAATGCAAACTGGTGCACCACTCTGGAAAACAGTATAGAGGTTCCTCAAAAAGTTAAAAATAGAACTACCATGGGGTGCCTGGGTGGCTCAATCATTAAGCATCCGCCTTCAGCTTAGGTCATGATCCTGGGGTCCTGGGATGGAGCCCTCCTTTGGGTTCCCTGCTCTGCAGGAAACCTGCTTCTCCCTCTCCCACTCCCCCTGCTTGTGTTCCTGCTCTTGCTATCTCTCTCTGTCAACTAAATAAATTATATCTTTAAAAAAATAGAACTACCACTCCAGCAACCCTCAGTTTATTTCCTGAGATTAAGAATTCCTCATATCAGTGAGATCATATGATACATGTCTTTCTCTGATTGACTTATTTCACTTAGCATAATACCCTCTAGTTCCATCCACGTCATGATGATTAACATAATAAAATTTAAAAAAATAAAACATAAAAAAATAGAACTACCATATGATCCAGCAACTGCACTATTAAGTATTTACTCAAAGGATATAGACATACTTATTTGAAAGGGTTTCATACATCCTGATGATAATAGCAGTGTTATCAACAATAGCCAAATTATAGAAAGAGCCCAAATGCCCATTGAATGATGAATGGATAAATATACACAATGGAATATTATTCAGCCATTAAAAAGAATGAAATCTTGTCATGCACAATGACGCAGATGGAGCTAGAGAGTATTATGCTGAGTGAAATAAATCTGTCAGAGAAAGACAAATACATGATTTCAGTCATATGTGGAACTTAAGCAAAACAGATGAACATAGGAGGGGGAAAAGAGAGAGGTAAGCCATAAAACAAACTCTTAACCACAGAGAACAAACAGAGTTACTGGAGGGGAGATGGGTATTAAGGAGGGCACTTGTATTGAGCACTGGGTATTGTATATAAGTCATGAATTACTAAATCCTACACCTGAAGCCAATATTACACTGTATGTTAACTAACCAGAATTTATATTTATTTTTTTAAGGATTTATTTATTTGAGAGAGAAAGAGCGAGTTCAGGGAAGAGCAGAAGGAGAGAATCTTCAAGCTGACTCTCCACTCACTGAGCATGGAGCCTGACAGGGGGTTCGATCTCAGGACCGTGAGGTCATGACCTGAGCTGAAAACCAAGAATTAGATGCTCAACCCACTGAGCCACCCAGGTGCTCTTAACTAACAGGCATTTAAATAAAAACTTGAAACTATAAGAAAATAAATCAAATAAAAATTAATCCAAACACATTTAATGTGTATATTTTCATATTTATCTCTAATTTAGCTATACTATAATTTTTTAAGTAGTATGTTATTGCTGATATTCCCAATTCTCTGAAATTTTTGAGACTTTTGTCTGTCTCAAATGTACATAAAATAAATTTTATCACTTTATATGCATATTTATATATTCATGCAGTTAAATTTTCTTTGCATAATCTTGATTCCCAGTGTTTTCTACTTATATGCAGCTTTTTGTTACTATTTCCATGGAGAATTCATCCCATTCTGATTCATTACAATAATATATATATTTTTAAGATTTTATTTATTTATTCATGAGAGACAGAGGGAGAGAGAGAGAGAGAGAAAGAAGCAGAGGGAGAAAGAAGCAGGCTCCCAAGGAGCAGGGAGCCCGATGCGGGACTCGATCCCAGGACCCCGGGATCATGACCTGAGCCGAAGGCAGATGCTTTACCATCTGAGCCACCCAGGCGCCCCTCTGATTCATTACAATAAACAAATTGGTTGTTCATATCTTATGTTTTACTATTGTGCATTTACATTTTTCTTTCTTTTTTCCTTTTCCTTCTTTTATTGTCTTTTTTGAGTTTTGGTGTATTCTCTTTGTTCCTATTACTTGTTTAAGATTCTACAATGGTAAGGAAAGGGAGGTCTTTTTCTTGACCAGGAGGAGCTGGAGAGTAATACTAGTATCCAGACCCAGACCTCTCGAAAAATACTTATGATGCTTACAAGAAGAATGCTAATGCATTTTCATTATCTATGAATTGTTTTAAACCTGGGCTACTTATTGTAAAAAACAAAACAACAAAACTCCTTTAACTTAAGAATTTTTGTGGAGTTTATGATAGCTGGATGAATAATGAAGGATGAGCATATAAGGTGAATTAATAGTGGAAGATAAAATGAGTATGTTCCATTAGTGAAATGGCACAGTCTTTACAAGTAAGGTCTCCATGTAAATTGGTTTGAATGAATTTTGCATACTAAATCCAATGTAGAAGGCATTCTAATTATGGAGAGAAAGGATTTACGGAAAGGTTTGCCAATGTTGGAAAAGTTTGTCCAATGTCCTGGATTTCCCCAAGGAAGAATGGTTACTCTGTGTCTTGTAATTCCCTGTATTCTTTAAATCATTAGTATCCTTTAAATCATTCAGTATTATATATATGGTCCTTGGGAATTGGATCTGACAATTTTGACTCTTTGTATTACACTTACTCTGATTAATATTTCTGGTAATAGTTAGGCATGAGAGGACATATGTGTTTCATCTGTCAGGAACATTTCAAAAATAAACCTTACTCCCTAGTAAGATGCCTCCTCTAAAGGTAATTATGTTAGAATATGTATTTTTCTCAAATACATTATATTATATGAGAGGAATAGTCTCGGTATTCTTATATGCCTGAAATTTTTTTTTTGCTCTGCTTTTTTTTTTTGGTCTTCTTGCCATGACAGGAAAATTATATCATGGCTGGGTATAGATTTCAGGGTCCCAATGCCTTTACCTCATCATGTTTTATATAAGAATTTATTTACATGA
>NW_027397070.1:18972099-19034461 GCF_003265705.2 Callorhinus ursinus | reverse complement strand
AAGGCAGATGCTTTACCATCTGAGCCACCCAGGCGCCCCTCTGATTCATTACAATAAACAAATTGGCTGTTCATATCTTATGTTTTACTATTGTGCATTTACATTTTTCTTTCTTTTTTCCTTTTCCTTCTTTTATTGTCTTTTTTGAGTTTTGGTGTATTCTCTTTGTTCCTATTACTTGTTTAAGATTCTACAATGGTAAGGAAAGGGAGGTCTTTTTCTTGACCAGGAGGAGCTGGAGAGTAATACTAGTATCCAGACCCAGACCTCTCGAAAAATACTTATGATGCTTACAAGAAGAATGCTAATGCATTTTCATTATCTATGAATTGTTTTAAACCTGGGCTACTTATTGTAAAAAACAAAACAACAAAACTCCTTTAACTTAAGAATTTTTGTGGAGTTTATGATAGCTGGATGAATAATGAAGGATGAGCATATAAGGTGAATTAATAGTGGAAGATAAAATGAGTATGTTCCATTAGTGAAATGGCACAGTCTTTACAAGTAAGGTCTCCATGTAAATTGGTTTGAATGAATTTTGCATACTAAATCCAATGTAGAAGGCATTCTAATTATGGAGAGAAAGGATTTACGGAAAGGTTTGCCAATGTTGGAAAGGTTTGTCCAATGTCCTGGATTTCCCCAAGGAAGAATGGTTACTCTGTGTCTTGTAATTCCCTGTATTCTTTAAATCATTAGTATCCTTTAAATCATTCAGTATTATATATATGGTCCTTGGGAATTGGATCTGACAATTTTGACTCTTTGTATTACACTTACTCTGATTAATATTTCTGGTAATAGTTAGGCATGAGAGGACATATGTGTTTCATCTGTCAGGAACATTTCAAAAATAAACCTTACTCCCTAGTAAGATGCCTCCTCTAAAGGTAATTATGTTAGAATATGTATTTTTCTCAAATACATTATATTATATGAGAGGAATAGTCTCGGTATTCTTATATGCCTGAAATTTTTTTTTTTGCTCTGCTTTTTTTTTTTTTGGTCTTCTTGCCATGACAGGAAAATTATATCATGGCTGGGTATAGATTTCAGGGTCCCAATGCCTTTACCTCATCATGTTTTATATAAGAATTTATTTACATGAGTGAAAACAAAAAGTCAAATTTCAATATGATTTTATTATAAACGTATCATTTTTCTTTTCTCTGGGATATTTAAGGTTTTTTTTTAAGATTTTATTTATTCATTTGTGAGAGAGACAGAGAGAGAACAAGCAGGGGGAGAGGCAGAGGGAGAGGGAGAAGCAGACTCCCTGCTGAGCAAGGAGCCCGATGCGGGACTCGATCCCAGGACCCTGGGATCATGACCTGAGCCGAAGGCAGACGCTTAACCATCTGAGCCACCCAGGCGCCCTAAGGCTTTTTTTTTTAATTGTGAAATTCAGGACTTGCATTTTGAGATTTATTTGTCTGAATTAATGGACCTATAAAGTATGCAACTTAGGTCCCTATTTAGCTCAGATGAATATCCTATTGCTCTCAATTATTTTTCATCATGTGTTATTTTATTTCCAGAATTCCTATTATTTGCATTATAGATCTGATCCATCTTCCAAGTCTCTCTTCTTTTTCCTCCTTGTTTCATAATTTCTCTCAAAGATGCCTAATATTTCTTTCACTTTTATTTTAAATTGGTCCCCAGCAGTTCTGTTACTCTATTTTAGTTCATTAAGTAAATGTTTAATTAAGGTGAAAAAAATAACTGATTGCTTATCAGGTAAGTTTTAGAAAGTCTTTTATGCTTTAGTCAGAATTTTCCGACTTGTTTAAGTTTTACTACATTTTACATTTATACTCCCTTTAATATATTTCAGTATCTGTTAAGCCCATTAATAAATATTCAGCTTGACCTTCCTTACATTAAATCTGAGACTCAGTATAAGTGAGCTTTTATTTTATGGCATCTTAATACCTACAAAAATCAAACTATTAGTATCTAACCAGAGCAAAATTGTAAGTGCTAGAAAACAGAAACTGTTCATAATTATCTAAGTTTATCAAAAACACAAAATGTGTATCTTTGTTTTGAGAGAGAAAGCTGTTCTGTGTATAAGTCCCCTGGAGTGTTAATTGCATTCTTTTCCTGACCAACAAATTTGAGAGCTAATTCTTCTGACAGGGAACTCTTACACAAATAAGTTGGGGTCAAAGGATCTGGAAGACATTTCCATGCACACCAAATGCAAATTAAATGTTTTATTGGGCTTTGGAAGATTTCTGTGTGTCACGCTCTTTCAAGGAGGCATAAAACCATTTTTTATCAAAGACTTAGAGGTAAGATACACCCCCCCTTTTATTCCTTTCCTGCTATAAATTTCTACTCCTTTGTGTGGCTTCAAGGAGAAGTGTGTCTTGTATATCTTCTCCATCCTTGAGAGTCTGCAAAGTCAAGGAGTAAAATAATACAGAGTCTTAATTGAAAGACTAAAGACTGTGGGAGATTTGGTTTTGCCCTGTGTGGGTTTTGAGTAAGTCCTTTTGTCTTCATTTTATACTCCCTCACTTTCTACCCCACAGCTTTAAAATCTGGCAAACCTCTTGTTAGAAAGACTGGCTGAAAGATTGAAGAAGGCCACCTTTAATATTGAAGTTATCTGACTTCTAAATATTGAGAAATTATGAGAGTTTTTTTCTTTTTTTCTCTTTTTGTCTCTTGAAAGCATGCAGCATCGCACCCACCACCTCTAATGTAATTCCCTGAAATCAATAAATGCCTGTAGGCAAAGCTGACCAGATGTTTGGGCCTCTTCATATTCCTCTTGTGTCAAACTGGACAAGAAGTCTACTATTATTTTTACCTTTGCTCCTTCGTATGCAATGTATTCTTTTGATATCTGGTTGATTTTAAGACTTTCTCCTTATTGCTGGTTTAAAAAAAAAAAAAAAAAAAAAAAAAAAAAAAATTATGATGTGTTTCAGGGGCTGACTTGTGTCCCCCCTCTCCAGAAGTTCATATGTTGAAGTCCTAGCCCATATCACTTCAGAATATGAGCTTATTTGGAGATAGGGTCTCTAAGGGGGTAATTAAATTAAATGAGGTCATTTGTGTAAGCCCTAATCCAATATGACTGGTGTCCTTATTAGAAGACAAAAGTGGGAACCAGACATGTACAGAGGGAAGACAAGGTGAAAACACAAGGAGAAGACAGGACTTTTCAAGCCTGAAGCAGATCCTTCCCTTATGGCCCTTGGAAGGAATGAACCCTACTTAAACCTCAGTCTCAGATTTCTAACCTCTAAAACTGTGAGAAAATAATGGTTGTTGAAGGCACTATGTCTGCCGTACTTTGTTACAGCAGTCCTTACAAACTAATACAATTTGCCTTGGGCAGCTTTCTTTATGTGTCTTTTCCTTGAGGTTTAAGTTTCTTGGATCCATGAGTTTACAGTTTTCATCAATTTTGTAAATATTTGGTCACTGCACTGTAAACACTGGCAGATTTTGAGACTTCCACTTTCCAGTCCAACATGAAGGGAGCTTGAAATTTACCACTCTAGTCTTCACACAACAACAAAAGCTAAACAAACTGAAAAGCAGCAACTCTTCTTAGATCTACAGGTAATGAGGTCACAGGACAAACTACTGCGCTGAAAAATCACAGAAAGAGACAGAGAGAGAGAGAATCCCAGCTTGCTGGAGGACAAGCCTAGGAACAGAAACTTTCGCTGCAACTGGTGTATGGAAACCCTGCTACAGCCATTCATTTATGTATTATTAATGGCTTTTTCACACCACAGTTACAAAAGAAACTATACGGCTCACAAAACTTTTTTTTTTTTTTAAGATTTTATTTATTTGACAGAGAGAGACACAGAGAGGGAACACAAGCAGGGGGAGTGGGAGAGGGAGAAGCAGGCTTCCCACTGAGCAGGGAGTCCAATGCAGGGCTCCATCCCAGGACTCCGGGATCATGACCTGAGCCAAAGGCAGATGCTTAACGACTGAGCCACCTAGGCGCCCCTTGCTCACAAAACTTCAACAGCTGAAGAACTGTTTGGGGGTTCAATGTGGATAAGTTTGAAAGTTAAACATTTCAGTGGTTCTTAAAATTAGGAAGGGGGCATCCATGCATTTGTGAATTTTACCTCCAGAAACCCTACCAGGTTTAAACAGTGAGGATCAGAAAGGAAAAAGAAAAAAAGATCTCCTTGTGATTCCCGTGGCTGGAGGAAAAAAAGTTGCTATCTTTAAATATGTCCAGAGCATTCTATATGTCTTAACATGGCTTTCCCTCAAGGGAAATTATTTTCCTAGTGTCTGACTGAATGGGGCTTTGCAAGTATAATGGACTTTGGGAAATAAAAAACCCTAACTTCTAGCCTTCCTGTCTCACCTAAAGGAGGGGAACCAATCTGAAAAACACTTGGGAAAGTCATACTCCAGGAGGACAGAAGCAAGAAAAAATTAAGGACTATTGCTAGGATTATAGGATCCTTCTGCTTCCCCAAATCTTACCTTCTTATAACAGGGAGTACAACCAAAAATACTACATATCTCAGACCTCACTTAAAAAAGAACTCTCTAGGGAGACCCAAAGACAACACAGTAGATAAAGAAAGGACATGAGAGACATTTTAACCTCTGACATTTGCAGCTACAGCAAACAGTAAAAAGAGCCTGAGTCCTAGTCAGATAAACAAAAAAACCTCACAGTAAAGGCCTATTTAATTTGATTACTTTTACCCAGTACATCGTGTCCAGCATTGTCTGTCAGCTCGTGGTGTCATAAGAAGATAGCACAGACTGGGAAACTTAAACAACAGAAATGTATTTTCTCATAATTCTGGAGGCCAGAAGGTTCAAGATCAAGAATCCAGCTGATCTGGTTTCTGGTGAGAGCCTTCTTTCTGGTTTGCAGACAGATGTCTAAGCATTTCTTCACATGGCAAAGCGAGAAATTCCAGTGTCTTTTCCTCTTTCTATAAGGGCACCAGCCCAATTGGATTAGGGCCACGCTCTTAGGACCTCATTTAACCCTTATCACCTCATTGTAGGTGTACATCTCCAAGTACAGTCGCATTGAGGCTTAGGGCTTTAAGATTGGATTTTTGAGTTGACACAATTTAGTCCATAGCAGGCTTTCAACAACAACAACAAATTATGAAGCATACTGAAAGACAAAAAAACACAGCTTAAAGAGATAGAGAAAACACAAGAAACAGACTTAGATATGCCAAAGGTGTTGGAATTACTCGACTATGAATTTAAAACAACTATGATTAATATGATAAGGGCTCTAAGGGAGAAACTGGACAACATGCAAGAATATGTGGATAAGGTAACAAGGAGATCGAAACTCTAAGATAGAATCAAAAGGAAGTGGAAGCGATCAAAAAGGTCATAAAAGAAATGAAGTATACCTTTAATGAATCATCAATATAATAGAGAGCACCAAAGGAAAAAAATCAATGAGTTTAAAGAAATGTCAAGAAACATATAATCGAAATGCAAGAGAAAAAAAAGAATGAAAAAAAATGGAACAGAATAGCCAAGAACAATGAGACAATTATAAAAGATATGCACATAGTTGAAATACCAGAAGAAGAAGTAAGAAAGGAAGCTATAATGACAGAATTTTTCAAAACTAATGATACCAAACCACTGATCCAGGAAATTCAGAGAACGCCAAACTGGTAAACACGAAAATATCTACACTAGGCATAACATATTCAAATGACAGAAAATAAAAGACAAGTAGAAAATCTTGAAGGATGCCAGGGCTGGGGGATTGGGGGGAATACCTCCTTTACAGAGGAGCAGAAATAAGAATTACATTGGAACTCTCTTAAAAAACCATGGGAAGAGGGGAAGATAGAGTGAAAGAGTTCAAGGGTTGAAGGAAAAGTGTTTTGTTACTTTCTTGCTTTCATCTCCTTAGAGGACTCCAATTACACAATTATTTGGTTACTTGAAGCTTTGTCCCAGTTCACTAATGCTTTTCAAAAAAGTTTCTTTTTTTCATCTATGTTTCATTTTGGGTAAATTCTGTTGCGTCTATTGGTCTCTGTGTTTGAATAGTTTCTATTGATTTGTTCAGTAATATTTTCTTCTGTATTATCTTCTGCAATATGAATTATTTCGTCTACCTCAGGAGTCAGTAATTTACAGTCCATGGGCTACATTCAGATGGTTTTTTTGTGAATAATCTCATACTGAAACCAGTCACATCCAATTATTTACATATTATTAATGGCCGTTTTTATACTACAGTTATACCAGAAACTATGTGTCTCACAAAATCTATTTTTTTTTTCTATCTGGCTTTTTACAAATAAGTAAGTAAAGTTTGCTGACACCTGCTCTAGCTAACTGAACATATGGAATATAGTCATACTGACTGTTTTAAGGTCTTTTCTACTGATTATGTAATCTGTCATTTGGGGGTCAGTTTTGTTTGATTTTCTCATTAGGAATTTTATTTCCCTGCTTCTCTGCATGTCTGGCAATGTCGGATTAAATATCAGACATTGTGATTTTTACCTTGTGGAGTGCTGTATTATTTGTCTTCCGTTAATATCCTTTAAAACTCTGTTCTAGGGCATGGGGTATTTGGAAACAATGTAATCTATTAGGTTCTTCTTTAAACTGTTACACTTTTGGGGGAGGCAGGAGGGAAGAGCTGTGTTTATGTTAGGTTAATTTTTTCCCCATAATTGAGGCAAGAATTTTACTATTCCAACTGATGTATCCTGAATTATGAAGTTTTCCAATCTGGCTTTTGGGAACAGGCATTTTGCAGGCCCTATGTGAGCTCTTGGCACTCACGATACCTCTACTCCTGCTTTGGTTCTTTCCTTAGACTCAGGTACATGCTATGGCCAAGTACCTGAATACTCAAGCCTGATCCTGCACAGATCTCTGCAACTCTCTTTATCCACATTATTCTTTTCTCTTAATCTGCCCTACGAATTCTATTAACCTTCCCTTCCCTGGAATCTTGGCTTGGGGTGATAGCTGGGCTCATCTTGTGTTTACCTCCTTAGACTGTAGCCTATGCACTTTCTCCAAGTCATATGCTAAGCCAATTTGAGTACACTCTTTATTCCCCATCTTCCATGGATCTCTTTTATTGCCTGATATCTAATGTCTTGAGGGTCATTTTTCCCTCCAACATATATTTCCTTATTAATTGCTGTTTCAGATGGGAAGGTTAATCTGGTCTTTCACTTGATCTTGCCTGGAAGGGGTAGCCTCTCCCCAGCACTCTCTAATGTCTCAAGTAGTGTAGCTGGTTTGAAAGGAGGAACCTAGAATATGCTTCCTATTTGGCCCCAAAGGCCTCTCACATTCAGCATGCATCTATCACAGTCAGGTAGTTAGCTTGACTGGGCAGACTCTTTAAACTAGTTTATTTCCACTTCTTGCATTTCATCAGAAAAATAATCACCAAATACAATTCTTGTGCCTTTTTCTAACTCAACACAAATATTTTCACTACAGTAGCAGTCCTTCAAATATCTTTTCTAAGGATAATGTTACTCCAAACCTTGGAGGTTTGATATAACTTTTATCTTTTATATTATTTTGGTTATTTCAAAAGTTATCAAGGAAAGAATGAGATATTTCGATATCTAGCACACATTTATATATTGTCAGGAAAGCATATACAAAAATTTCAGAAATATTAGTAATTTAATATTTTTTATAAAGATTTACTTAGGTATCTAAAAATAGTCGCAATCTGCTTTATGTATTTTATAACAAGGGATATGATTTACACACTTTTATACTTTAAAAAAATTACTGAATTCAGAAATCTTACTATGAACACAAACCCTAACAGAGGTATAGCCAGTAATTCCAAAGATTATATTTGCTGAATTTCTTTAAAAATTTATTTTTGAGGGATAATTTGCCTCATAAAATTTCCAGATTTTATAACTGCTATTATAAAGCCTGATCTTCTTCATAAAATAAAATTTCAGAATGACTAGTAAAAAAATATCAATGATTGAATCAATAAAATAGTGTAAATTAGAATTTTAATATAATTCTTATGGTTGTGGACTTTACCATAGACTTTACTTAAAACAAATATGAAATTTTTATTATCTACAAAACATCTACTGCATTGAAATAATATTTTAATGGTTTTACTTTTACATCTATTATGCTAGTAGTCTTACATTGAATTTGACCATGAAGAAGTAAGATATTTTTTCAACATTAGTATTTGTTGATTTATTACTGTTAAATTTTTTTGGCTTGTTTAAAATGTAAGTAGTTGAAATACAAAAGTGTGGTAAGAAGCATATCACTTAGCTTTATTTATCTATATGGTTAATTAACAACCAGTAAAGTTGGTTAAAGTTGATTTTGCAAGATCAAAGTTATCAAATAATTTCATACATATTTTTCTGCCTATCAATCTCTTTGTAAAACTTGGAAACAACCTTCAAAGGCATAGTAGTGTATCAATTATTGCCTTAAATATATTTATAAAACTAATGTAATCCTTGTCTATTTTTAATCAAAAATGAAATTATTTAATAACATCTATTATTTTTCTCATTTACCAGAAATACTCATTAAAAGGCAGAAAGGAAGTAATTTAGAACTACTAATAGCCTATCACTTATCAATACACACCCTTTTCATAATTAGATATACCCTTCCTGTAAAAAATCAGTCTTGAAAATTTATTTAAAATACCCCCTAGGAAGAGCTTTTACAATCCATGTATTATTATGAAAATAATTTTTATCACATTTCATGGCTTCAAATATGGATTTTTAATGAAAGGGCTGACATAGTCTTAACTGCAGTGTTACAAACATGACACTATAAGAGGACACACTAGGAATGAATTAGTTAATTGCAGCTACATGCAAAATCATTATGTATTTAAAATGTCAAAAGATGAATATAGTTACTCGTAGTTAAATGACACTACAGATTGACTTATTTATTATAGTTATCTCTGTCTCCAAAATGCATTCCTTTATTTGACAAACTAGAAGATTATCACTTATGTTGTAATCGCAACTCATTAGTCCTGGGTTGTTGTTAATTATTTATTCTTACAAGTAGCCATTTATAAATTGAGTTGGCAATAATTATAGCTCTTTTGACATCACAGTGGAAAAGCAAATATAAGATTTGCTTATAATAATATAAGATTATAATCACTTTATTTTACAATATATGATGTAAAATGTTTCCCTGAATTCAAAAAACTCTCAAATACATGTAAAGATCTTCAAAACTGGGCGCCTGGGTGGCTCAGTTGGTTAAGCGACTGCCTTCGGCTCAGGTCATGATCCTGGAGTCCCGGGATCGAGTCCCGCATCGGGCTCCCCGCTCAGTGGGGAGTCTGCTTCTCCCTCTGACCCTCTTCCCTTTCGTGCTCTCTATCTCTCATTCTCTCTCTCTCAAATAAATAAATAAAATTTAAAAAAAAAAAGATCTTCAAAACTATTATCAGTGGGAAGATTGGTACTTCCTACTTTTATATGGAGAATGACAATCTTTTATACCTCTCATTATCTTTGTACATATATGTTACAGTTCCTTGACATTATATTTGATTTGAATAACTGCTTAAAGCATCAATTTTCTCACAAAATGCATACGGATATTATTTGTTATAGATTCAAATTCATAAGATGCATTCTTGTTTGAATTTTCCATACATATTTTATGATAAAAATATTGAATTTCTAATCATAAACACATCATGTGCTTTCATTTTTTGGTGGTTACATATAAAAAGTCAAATATCTTAAGGGGAAATATATTATTAATAAAAGAAACAAAATTGGGTAGATAAATCAAGTAGTATTCAGTGGAATTATGATATATATATTCTAAGTGAATTTATCAAATAAATTCTTGAGTTTTAATAAAATATATCCAATCAAAATTTGGTTTATTAGTTTATGTTTTCTAAGACATACATTTGTCTCAAATGGAGCATTTAAAAACTAAGCATTACGTATTAAATATCTGGAAGGATACTGATAACATAATTAAAATGATTTAACTTGAGAAACAGTAATAAAGAAAATATTCCTAAAGGTATTAGCAGGATAGAAGAAACATATATGGGGGTTAAATATCAGTCACAAAAGCAACTGTGGGGAACTGTTACATTCCTCAAGGGTAGAGGGATAAACAGAGTTAAAGTCTTGGAAAGCTGAAGCTAGACTAGCTAGACTAGTGGATTTGAAGTGGATTTTATAATGCAAACAATCCTATAAAGTGGAAATACAGATCTTAGGTCATACGCTGAGACGTCTAGAAGTTTAATGATCCGGTCACACTACTCAGAATTTTATAGAAGAAAAATTTAAACCCAGATTATCTGACTTGTAGAAACTTTGCTTCATTGACAAATAAAACCTACCTATACAGCTGCAAATGATGGGAGGAGATGGAAGTCACAATATTTGTTATAAAGTTTTTTATTAAAAATTTAATTTAAAAATTGATTTTATTTTTGTTATTATTCTATCACATATGTCCTTAATTTTTTCTATGTGTACTCTTTTGATTGCCTGAGATTTTCAAAATGGTATATTTTTGACCCTTATAATTTTTTTTTTTTTTTTTTTTTTTTTAAGTAGGCTACACGCCAGCCTGGAGCTTGATGGGAAGCTTGAACTCACTACCCTGAGACTGAGACCTGAGCTGAGATCAAGAGTCAGATGCTTGGGGTGCCCAGGTGGCTCAGTTGATTAAGCATCTGATTCTTGATTTACACTCAGGTCATGATCTCTGGGTCCTGAGATTGAGCCCCATGTCAGGCTCCCTGCTCAGCGGGGAGTCTGCTTGAGATTCTCTCCCTCTCCCCCAAACCCTCCCCTTGCACTCTCTCTCATAAATAAATAAAATCTTAAAAATAAAAAAAGAGTCAGATGTTTAACGAACTGAGCCACCACCCAGGCTCCCCTGAACTTTATAAATTTTGTCCTCAACTCCGTAAGTGAAGAGTTTAGTTAAGTACTATGTTATGTTAAATGACAATTATTGATAAATTCTTTAATGAAAATCAATCTTCAAATGTTATAAAAAAGAGAAGAGAAGATAATTGATTTTTTTCTGTCCTAAATAGAATACAATATCAAATTCCGTTTGCTTGATTATGGAACTGAGCCTGATAGTCAATTAACTCACTGTTGTTTAATTATAAATGCCCCAGTTTTAAAGACAGTTTAGATATGATAGTATATCTAGAGCTTCTCACTATAAAGCACTCAGTGAAAAAAAATAGCTCTTTTTTCTTTTCATTCTTCTGAGAAGTTAAATATCTTCTAAATCCCTTTGTTGTTTCTTGTACAGTTTTCTCCTGTCTCTTTTATCCTACTCTGTCAGGTGATTTTGAGCAGGTTTAGAAAAGAATGACTCACTGATCTAGTAAACAGATTCAATATAGGCTGTTATTAGGAAGTAGAGGTAAAATGATATAGACTGTTTTTCACTCCAGTAGATATTGTTATAGGGTGTAAAGCATTACCAGACTTAGCACTAGCCTTTAAACAACTGAGTATTTTATCTTTCTAAGTGCATATCAACATAATATATAATACATAAATATCACAGTACTTATGTGTGTGTGTATATATATGTATATATACACATCAATTGTATTTATGTGTATATGTACAGTTTGTATATACTATTATATATGATATATACATTGCTTCAGATTAACACAATACATTACTTATTCTTTAATAAACATTGACATTGTACATTGTCATTTAAATTGAATTAATCTGGAGATCTCAAAGTTATGCAGCTGGCTTCCTGACACACAGTGACTCATCTATCCATGTTTCTTTTGAAAGTACGTTCATAATGGTTGGGAATATCTGGAGCTTGTTTTGTCTCAAAACTCTATGGTACTCCTCATTCCTGCCTTTAAACAGTAGATTCAAAATTGGCAAAGGTATTACAATGATTGTTAAAAAAAAAAATGCACCTTGAGTAACTTCAATTCTGTCAGTCTAGAAGACTAATCGAGATTTCATCTGCGCCTACAGCTTAAAACAGTGAAGGAGAGAAGGAATCTAAGACACTATACTTGTGTTTGGTAAATTACCAAGTTTAGTTCATACATGCAGTATTTTACTGAAATTGAATTATGTCTTTGAACTTTAGTTTCATTTTATTGTTAATTGCTTGGAAACTAAAGAATGAATCATGAAACTCTGGTTATTATTCCTGATGATAAGATTATTACTGAAAATAATTTTGCTTGTAGATGGGGGGAATATTAAAAAATGTTGACACATGCATTCTGGGTATCAAATACCCCATATATGGTCCTGAATATATCCATTAAAAATGTGTGTTTGAGCTCTATTATGGATGTTACTTTTCTTCCTCATACTGCACAATTTTTATGGATGATCTCCTGCCTTAACTCCTGTTTCTTGTAATCTAAGCTGGCCAATTCAATCTCTTCAATATCTATCAAATCCAGCTACATTGCTAGAGCCTCACTGCTACTTCCCTGAGTCACCACAGTATCTTGTCTAAATTACCTGACTTTCTTAAAATTTATTTTTCCTATTTTGTGTCTTTCTTGGCTATTCTTTATCTCTTTACCTGTTGAAATGGTCATTCTAAAATTTGAACATTACTCTACTTTCCATTGCCCTTGAGATAAAAGTATTTTAATATGGCACCTGAGTTCCTAAATGAACTGGGTTTTCTCTCTTCACCTCTTTACGTGACACTTTTACAGACTCAAGTCACATGGAACTATGCTCAGACATTTGAGCATTTAATATTTTTATTATATTCTCTGTGTATTAAGCATTTTCTACCATTCTTCCTTTCATCTGGGTGGCATCTATTTATCCTTCAGGTTTCACCTTACTTGTAAAAGACTTTTCCAGCTCCTAAGATCAATTATCTTCTATTTTTGTATTCACCATTTTTAGTACCCTGCACTTCCTTCATTACATCTGGCACAGGCTTCATGATGGAAAGATCCTTATTTTAACCTCTGTGCCCAAGTTACATAAGAAAGTGACTTTCCATTTTTAAGAAAATGTTATTTAAGCAATGCTTGAAATATGTACTCAAAATGAGTAGAAATGTATTAGGAAGTGAAAAAGGTAAAAATGGCAACAGATCTGGCAGTTAGGGGTAACAGATGAAACTACTATAGTGGTATCTGAAGCAAATTCTGATCTTGGGTCCTTTAGAGAAATTCTTATATACATGAATAAGAAGACACATATATATACATGGATTTTTTTTAAGAGAGAAAGAAAAGGAAAGAAACTAAATACCCCATAAGGAAATGGAAACATTTTTATATACTTTTACAATGAGACATCATACAGTGGTGGGAAATGAGTAAACTATAATGAACTATATCATCAGGAATAACCTGGGGAAAAATCATTATAGTACTTGTAGAAAAAAATCAAGTATAATAAAACCATTAATATATATACCAGGCTGACAGATACTTATTTTAGAATAAATGTGGCCTCTGTTAAGAGAAGGAAGAGATTGGGATCAAGACTTCAATTCTGTCTACAACATTTTATCAATAAAAATGATATAATTTTTATAGATTAATAATCCATATAGATTTTATTAGACATTTAAGAGATTGCTTAAAGGACACATATTCAAGAATAATAGAATAAAATGCTAGACTCTAAGGTATATAAAATAGAATGCTAGACTGGATGACATACAAATTATACAACCAATCATTTATTGGAAATTTGGACTAATCTGTAGGAATTGCATATGATATTAATTGAGATAGTACCTTCCATTGCAGATTAAGGCTATGATGATGTTATAGCTGCAGTAATATTATTTTCAAAAAAATAATGAGAAAGGGCATTTTTTAAAATGGGGCTTTAGTCAAATAAAGAAAATAGAGAAAATTGTCAAAGAGAGAAAAAGAAATGGCTATGTAGAGAAAATTATTCCATATCATGTGGACAAACTGGTCACTTAGATGAAATAAATCTTAGGCAAGTCTGTTTCATATACTGAGACAGCCATTTTTCATTCTTGATGTTCCCTTACTATTTATTGCCAGTCTATGTACATGTATCTATCTTACATAAAATCATTTCTTGTCTGCATTTTAAGTTCTTACTCCCAAATTAACCTTATATTAGAGAAGTTGCTATCAAATTGAATTCCAAGAAGACAAAATAAAATGAATTGTTTTTATATTTCTCTTTTCTCTCAGATGGTTGGGAAATGAAATCAGTGTAATATTAACTTTTATGAACTTTAGTCTCAAGTGTACCTGATTATTGATTATTAACTCAGCTCTGCCTCTTCCCACACCTGAGGGAAGAAGCCTGGGAATTCCATTTCTCAGAATTCCTTAAAAGCAGTTTTGTGGGTTAGATTATATTAATGAAAGTCATTCATAAGTGATTTGGAAAATGAAAAGAAAGGAAACTATAATTATATGGTAGAAGTTGCCAAAAAACTTTAGATTGCAAATTTTTAGAAACTTCTGGACAAGCTCACGCTAGTCAATAACTGGATACTACAAGCAGGTGACATCATTCAAGGAGGCTTCCATGAGAATCCTGCAATTGATGACTGAATGTCTTATGTTTCCCATGTGAACCATGATGTTTCTGGGAGACTCTAGCTTCCTGCATTAAATACCTTTTTGCTTCAAATCCTTAGAATGGCCTTTGTTTCCTTCATAAAATCTTGATTAACCAACTAGAGTTCACAGTGGAATTATATCTGAATGTCTATTACTAATAAAGTATAATGTGTCCTTTAAATATGAAGCATCTATCTCTCAGAGCCAAATGACCAGTCACCAAAAAAGATGCACAGTATGTTTGGTGTAGGGTACTGAAGTAATTAAAGTTACAAGTATTAGTAATCATATGGAAGTTCTACAATATCAAGTAACAAATATTCTAATTTGAAGGAATGAGCATGAACTAAAGCATAAAGAGGAAATTATGGCCTGTTATGTATTACTTACAATAAAAGAATATGATATAATTTAACAAAGCTGTACATTTTTTATATTTCTACAAAATGTGTTTTTAAATCAGAATATGAAGAATTATATATACTTATTGTAAATAATTTTTAGAGAAGAGCCTTAAGAAGAAAATGAAAATATAGGATGTGTTTTAGGACAACTCAGAGATGGAATGAAGAATGTTGCTCAAAAAAACATGCATATCAAGTATACTAACAACACTATTTGTATATATGTATGCACACATATATACACATAAAGTATAACACATATACTTTAAATTAATTGGATTCTATGCATATGCTACAAACTGCATCATGAATATATCCAACAGTCTTAAATATTCTAAATCAAATCATTTTTAAAATCTAATTTCTATCAAATGATGCAGTACACTTTATTATATCAACCATTCATTTTTTTCAAATATCAGATATAGGAAATACCAAAGTAAATATTTTACATTTGTTAAAAACAAAAACTAAACAAAATATAAAAGAATGAGAAAAACTATGCTTAACATATTGTTGGGTATTTTTCTTTGGAGAAATTCTAAACTGGATTTTCTGTGAATATATGAATAGCTTCTCTGTACTTTACCAAATTTATGTTATAAATTTAACACTGGTATAAACAACTATACATACAGCAACAAGTTGGACAACCTAGAAGAAATGGAAAAATTCTTGGAAACATACAACTTAACCAAGACTGAATCAGGAATAAATAGAAAATCTGAATAAAGCACTTAGTAGTAAGGATATGGAATCAGTAATAAAAAAATCTCACTACACAGAAAAGCCCAGGACCAGATGGTATCACTGGCAAATTTTACCATAAGTTTAAAAAAGAATTAACACCAGTCCTCACACTGTTCCAAAAAATTGAACAGGAGGGAACACTCCCAAACTCATTTGATGAGACCAGCATTGTCTTGATACCAAAACCAGAAAAGGACACTACAAGAAAACTACAGATCAATATCCCTGATGAATATAGATGCAAAAAACTCTCAATAAAATAATTGCAAAGGGGATTCAGCAGCACATTAAAACAATCATTCACCATAATCAAAGGGGTTTACCCCGGGGATGTGAGAATGGTTCAACATACGCAATGTGCTCTATCACATTAACAGAATGAAAGAAAAGAACATATAATCATCTCAATAGATGCAGAAAAATTATTTGACAAAATTTAACTTCCATTAATAATAGAAACTCTTAGCAAATGAGGCATAGAAGTAACATCTCAACTTAATAAAGGCCATATGAAATAAGCCCACAGCTAATATCTGACTCAATGGTGAAGGTTTGAAAGTTTTTCCTCGAAGATCAGGAACAAGACAATGGTGTCCACTCTCACCACTCCTATTCAGCTTAGTATCAGAAGTCTTAGCAAGAAAGATCAGGCAAGTAAAAGAAGTAAAAGGAATTAGAACTGGAAAGGAAGAAGTAAAATTATCTCCATTTACAGATAATATCAGTTTATATAAAAGAAAGACTGACCAAAAAACTGTTAGATCTAATAAATGAATTCAATAAAGTTGCAGGATACCAAATCAACACAGAGACATCAGTAGTGTTTCTACAGACTAATAAATTTTCTGAAAAAGAAATAAATAAATTGATCCCATTTACAATAGTAGCAAAAACAATAAAATACTTAGGAATAAATTTAACTGAAGGGATGAAAAATCACTGCTCTGAAAATTACAACACACTGATGAAAGAAACCCACATAGAGACAAATAAATGGAGAGGTATCCCATGTCCATGGATTGGAAAAATCGATATGTTAAAATGTCAATACTACTAAAATGATCTATAGATTCAATGCAATTTCTATCAGATTCCAATGACATTTTTTACAGAAGTAGGAAAAACATCCTAAAATTTATATGGAACCACAAAAGATCCCAAATGGCCAAAAGAATGGTGAGGAAAAAAGCAGGAGGCATCACACTTCTAACTGCAGGCTATATTATGGAGCTATAGTTATCAAAACTTTGGAATATTGGCATAAAACAGACAAATAGAACGATGGAATAGAACTCCAAAATAAACCCAAGAATATATGGGCAACTAATATTTGACAAGGAGCCAAGAATATTCAATGGAGAAAAGACAGTCTCTTCAATAAATATGCTGAGGTAATTGGACATTCACATGCAAAAGGACATTCACAACTGGACTCCTATCTACACTATTCACAAAAATTAACTTGAAATGAATTATAGACTCAAATGTAAGACCTAGAACTATGAAACCCCAAGAAGAAAACATAGGAATAAATCTCCTTGAAATGAGTCTTGGTAATATTTTTTTTTTGGATGTGGCATCTAAAATACAAGCAACAAAATAAAAAATGAACAAGTGGGGATACATCAAACTAAAAAAACTTCTACACAGAAAAGAAACCATAAACGGTGAAAATTCAACTGTGGAATGGGGAAAAATATTTGTAAATCATGTATCTAATAAGGGGTTAATATTCAAAGTACATAAAGAACTCATACTATTCAATAGCAAAAACAAAACCAAAACGAAAAACAACCCAATTAAAAGATGGACACAGGACCTGAATAAACATTTCTCCAGAGAAGATATGTAATAGACCAACAAGTGCATGAAAAGACGCTCAACATCACTAGTCATTAGAGAAATGTAAATTTGAACTACAGTGAAATATCAATCATGCCTGGTAGAATGGCTATCACACACACGAGAACAAATGAACAAACAAAAAAACAAGCAATAAATGCTGGCATGAATGTGGAGAAAAGGAAACCCTTGTATACCATTGGTAGAATTATAAATTACTACAGCTACTATGAAAATCAATATAGGAGATGCTCTAAAAATTTAAAATAGAATTACCATGTGATTCAGGAATTCCACTTTTGGGAATATATTCAAAGGAAACAAAAATATTAACTTGAAAAGGCATCTGCACCCCCATGTCCATAGCAATATTATTTACAATAGCCAAGACATGGATATAATTTAAGTGTCCATCTATGGATGAATGGATAAAGAAGCTATGTTATATATAAAGGCATATTATCCAGCCTCCAAAAAAAAAAAAATGAAGAAAACCCACCACTGCAGCCTCATGGATGGACATTGAAAGCATTATGCTAAGTGAAATAAACCAGACAGAGAAAGACAAATACAATATGATTTCACTTACATGTGGAATCAAAGAAAAAAAAACTCACAGAAAAAGAGATCAGACTTGTGGTTATTAGAGATGGAGGGTGGAAGAGGGAGAATTGGAGAAAGGTGGCCAAAAGGTATAAACTTCAAGTTATAAGAAAAATAAGTACAAGGGATGTAATGTACAAAATGATGACTGTAGCTAACACTGCTGTAGGATATACAGGAAAGTTGTTAAGAGAGTAATCATAAGAGTTCTCATCACAAGAAGAGTATTTTTTCCTTTTTTTCTTTCTTTTCTTTTTATTCTATCTATATGAGAGGAAGCTATATGTTAGCTAAAGCTATAGTGGTAATTAATTCACAATATATGTAAATGAAACTATCATGCTATATACCTTAAATTATAATGATGTATGTCAAATATTTTTCAATAAAACTAGAAAAAGAAATATCAAAGGGGGCAAATATTTGTATTGGATACTATATAATAGGACACACACACACACCCCTACTTAGATCCTCACATATATATGAATATTGGATATATGTGCACATATATTTCCATTTACATATGAGTATTTTTATTTTTAAACATTAGTTTAATAGCTAATATCAGTATTTCATTTTTATATTTATATAACATATATTTATATATAATTTTGATTTTATCTGATTATTTCTGAGTTGAAACTATATTATGCATTTATCATTGAGATCTTTTTTTTAATTCTCCTGTACATGTATTCTCATCATTTAAAAATTGTACTATTTTCTTATTTCTTCTTACAATTTTTACACATTGATATGTTATCATTTATTCTGTACTCTTTCTTAATTTATTGTATTAAACTTTATTTATTTATTTATTTAAGATTTTATTTATTTATTTGAGAGAAAGTGTGAGAGAGAGAGCATAGGCAGAGGGAGAGGGAGCAGCAGACTTCCATGCTGAGCAGGGAGCATGATAGGGCACTAGATCCCAGGACCCTGGGATTATGACCTGACCTGAGCTGAAGGCAGATGCTTAACTGACTCAGCTACCAAGGCACCCCTATTATATTAAATTCTAAAACAAAATAGATATATAAATACACTCAACTTAAAAATGCTCACCTCTCTCTTAAAAACAAAATGAAAAAAAAAAAAGTTACTGAACCTATAACCTGCCCCCATAGAGAGAATTCACCTGAGATAATGGCCTCTACACACTGTGTCAATTTCTTATTATTTATTTATTTCTTTCAAATTTTTTTTAAATACTAGTTAACATAGAGTGAAATATTAGTTTCAGGAGTAGAATTTAGTGATTCATCACATATACAATACCCGGTGATCAGCATGACAAGTGCTCTCCTTAATACCCATCACCCATTTAGCCCATCCCCTTTCCACCCTCCACTCAGCAACCCTCAGTTTGTTCTCTATCCTTAAGAGTCTTTTTTATGGTTTGCCTCTTTTCTTTCTCGCTATGTTCATCTGTTTTGTTTCTTAAATTCCACATATGGTATTTGTCTTTCTCTGACTGACATTTCTCTTAGGATAATACACTCTAGCTCCATCCATTTCATTGCAAATGGCACAATTTCGTTCACTTCTGTGACTGAGTAATATTTCATTGTGTATATATATATATATATATATATATATACCATAATTTCTTTATCCACTCATCAGCTGATGGAAATGTGGGCTCTTTCTATAATTTGGCTATTGTTGATAATGCTGCTATAAACATCGGGGTGCATGTGCCCCTTCAATTGGTATTTTTGTATCTTTTAGGCAAATACCTAGTAGTGCAATTGCTGGATTGTAGGGTAGTACCTTCTACTAACTGTTTTGTTTTTTGGGTTTTTTTAAAGATTTTATTTATTTATTTGACAGAGAGAGACACAGCGAGAGAGGGCACACAAGCAGGGGGAGTGGGAGAGGGAGAAGCAGGCTTCTCGCTGAGCAAGGAGCCCGATGCGAGGCTCGATCCCAGGACCCAGGGATCATGACCTGAGCGGAAGGCAGACGCTTAACGACTGAGCCACCCAGGTGCCCCACTACTAACTGTTTTTGAAACCCATTTTAATTAAAAAAATAGTCTAAACTTAGAAAGAAGTGGAAATATAATGAAATCTCAAGCTAACAGTTAACATATTGAAAAAATAAATACAATTTTGCAGACAGTTGCAGCTGACTATGCAGCCCTCCCCAACCCCTTTGCTTCTCTATTTTGCTAGCACTCAACAATCTCCTGAAGTTGGTATCTTTCCTTACCTTTTAGGTTTTTGCAATTTTACGATATATATATGCTTTTATATAACAAGTTACATTTTTGCTGTTTTCCCATTTTATGTTCATGATACCATACTCTCCATGAGAAAATTATTCATTTTATCTACTGTACAGTGTTGTGTACTATGTTTGAGGCCACTCTCTCACTAATGAGACTTCTGATGTAAGTTGGTTATAATATGTGATATTACAAACAGTGCTGTAATGAAAAGCCCCTTCGATGTGAATCACCGTGACTATTTTTCAAAGAAAGACTTGTGTAAAACCATCGAGATGGAATTGCTACAACAGCATGTAAAACTTTTTTGGTGTCCCATCTGGTCCACCTTTTATTTTTTTGACTTAACCCCAGCTGTTTTGGCAAGCAGTTGCAGAGAACTCACATTCTGCCCTGGGTCATCATCACAGCCTCCACCTCCACCAGGATGATTTTTGGAATCCACTCAGCAATTCTGATTCATGTGCAAATCTAGACATGTAAGGGAGTTAAAATGCAACAAGATGAAACTCTGGTTGATACATATATACTCAGGCAGTTAATTCTCAGGTGAATTCTACTTGCCTCTTTAAAGGCACTAGTGGGATCATTATCTTGTTTCCCAGTGTAGTATTTAGCTCAATAACCCACAGTTGGATTATATTTTTCTTCCCCGTTTTCACAGTTTCCCACTCCTGTTCCTTGGAATCACTTCCCTAAGAAATCTGCCTGCATGCAAACCCTTGACTCTAGCTCTTTTTCAGGGTGCAAACCCAGGCTACAACTCTTGTTTGTAGTTGCCCTGAAAAGTTTAATCTCAGGATGGGACTCTGAACTTGGTAATTAACCAACTGGTCAGATGGTAAAAACAACCTTATTGCCTGTGGCAAGTGGAAAGGTAAAAAACAAACAAACAAAAAACAGTTCTTGTTTATAGCAGCACTTGACTGAGGTGTATTCAGAAGGTAAATCACTGAGTTTTTGAGTTACCAGTATTGTCACCAGGGGCTCGATAACAAGCCACAATAATCCATTTTTCTAGCTCTGCTTACAGGTGCTGCTTGCCACTAGAAACTAAGGCCAGATGCCAAAAGCCACAAGCTCCAAACAAGCCCCTACGACCCAGTTTTCAACCAGTTTGATCCAGTTCAGACACCTTGCTAACCCTATGGATGACCTTGGGATCATTACGATCTAATCATAAAAACAAAAACCACACCTACCAGTGCCATAACAGATCATACTGCACCCATTTAAGGGAAGAAAAGAGGGGGCATTCTGATTTAGAGAAGCCACTCATCCCTTCCCTGAAAAACCTCTATATCAGCTGGCTTATCAGCCCCTTAATTACCCTAACCCCATAAAACCTGAACCATGAGACTTAATTGGGGAGAATGTGCCTTTAGAGCATGAGCTCCCCTTCTCCATTCTAGGTCCATTGAATGAATTTCCTGCTTGCCATCAAATAATGTTTTGTTATTTGGCCAATAGTATTAAGTAGGGAAAGCGTACCACTTCACCAGCAGTATCATTTGTTAACATAGGAAGGCAATTGTAATTATAAAAGCTGTAGGGTTAGAGGAATTCTGTTAAGAGCTTTAAAAAACTCACAAAATTGTGCAAATTCAGAATACCAAATCACAATTCAAGGCACACAGGAAAGAAAGCACCCAAGCTATTGTTACATATTTAACTCTGATAACCTCAGGGCAAACAGTGATGAAAATCAGACCCAGGATTTACTTTTAACTAGGAGCTACAAAAGATGAATACATAGCCTCAACAAGTCTTCTAAACAGAAGTCAGGGTCCCCATAGGGAAACGATGAGATCTGAGTCCTCGGATGGAGTCATTTGTGTGGAACAGTCTGAGGTTCTTCCAGGTCAGATTTCCCTGAGGCCTCCAAGCTGGTAGCAGCAGCTCCTTCCATCTTCTTGAAAAGAAAAGCCTCTGTCATGAAGACCCTAAAAAACCCTAATCAGGCAGTTGCCTCATAAGAGGATGCTTGTTCTACACAATATTTATCCCTACTTTGTACACACCATCTTCAAACTAACAACTAGGGTCGGGTCAGCCTAGGCTCCTCCCAGGAGTAGTACACATTCCAAAGAACCACCTCACCAATACATGAGGAGATCTGGAGGGCATTGGAAATGTGCGGGAGGTAAATCTTGCGGTTAGATAAGGGAGGGTTTATTGGCATAAAAGTATTCTCTTGTGATTTGTGGTTCGGAGTCATGTTCAAGATGCTAGTTTGGGCATGATGATATCTTGCAGTAAATGAGGAGATGATGTAGGAACTGCCTTGACAGAGTAGTGAGGAAAAAGGAAAAGAAACTCAGTGAATTAAGAATATTTGGGTAGAATTGTCTTGTGAGCCTGAGAAATTAATTACCTCTTAGGTATACTCCCTGAAGGAATGGAAAGCAGATCTGCTATTCTTGACTCATAGTATCCTTATTGATATCAAAGATCCTGGTTGCAAGACAATAGCTCTCAGAGTCACACTGGACTACAATAGAGAGCCAACACAGATTTTCTCAAAGACCCTGTTTCTCCTCACTAGGGCATTTCTCATTGTTATGGAGAAAGAAATGCCGCTCAGGCAATAAAGCCAGAGGAGAAACTAGAATGTTTTAATCTGTAGCCATTCATGGCAGTGGCTAGTAGAGCAAAGTGTAGAAGTAAAACAATGGAAAATTGACTAGTGTGGTACTGGACTTCGTAATCCAGAAGAAAAGGCAAAATCTGGGAAGTAGAAGCTGCCTCAAAAGTAAAGGTAAATGATAATCTCTAACTCAATTTCCAGACAAAATAACTTCCCCATACTCAGCGTCTATTGATTGAAAGAGATTCTGGTTTTGTTTTGTTTTGTTTTGTTTTGTTTGTTTTCCTTTGAAGTTGACCTTACAAGAATATAAAATATCTAATACTTAATTCTTCTCCAACTAAACCTGAGTCCATTCATAAGGATACATATATACTTGGAAAAGGGTAAATCTCACACCTCCAAAGACCTATTTCATACATTGACTTAGGTTAGTAAACCCCAAGCATCACTATGGCACTCAGTTAAGACTGGGAACTTAAGGAGGTCCATTGATAAATGGACTAATGTCTAAAATCTGTGCCTCAATGGGTCCATGGACTCACCCTGTGGGCATTTTTCTAATCCCTGAATGCAAATGAGAATCTACATATTATTCCCTGCCAAATAAGTAAAAAAAAAAAAAAAAAAAAAAAAAAAACACTACAGTAGGGATGGCAAAGTGGAAATGCCTAGCATTGATCACATCCCTATCTCTTTACCTCCAACCAAGATGGTAAAGCAGAAACTATACCCTAATTTTTGAGGATTTGCAGATTAGTGCCAAAGGATGCAGAGTTGTAGGTCACATTATATCCTGTTTCCATTTACTTAACTGTCACCTGCAAAACACAGAAAGATCATGTCATTCTACGATCACTTAACAAGCTGATAAGAGCAATGGCAGTTGCTGTGCTATCTTTGGAATTCTTACCAAAACAGATACCCCAATCTGTTCATTTGCTATGGGACCAGTAATCTGACAAACATGGCTTTTTTTTTTTCCTCCACATTCTATCCAAAAAAAGTGTTTGCTTTTATGTAGAAGGGGTGTTGGAATCTCTCCCTATTTTGCCCAAGGGATATTTTAAGTTTCCTGCTGTCACTGAATAGTACTCAGGAATTTCCATCATTAGCAGAACATCAGATTGGCCCAATTTAGTGACGACATCATGTTGATTGGATTTGGTACACGGTTAAAATCAAAGTACTCTAAATACTCTAGCAAGAAACATGGATACCAAGGCATGGGAGAAAAACTTCTCAAGATGCTGAGGATGACACATATGCAAATATTCACATGATATTCCCTGTAATGTAAAAGATAAGTTTTTGCATCTCACAGACTACCATTAAAAGAAAGCCACATTGTTTGGTGGGCTTTTGGATGTTGGAGGAAGTATTGCACAGTCTTGGGAATATTGCCAGTTCTAAGTGAGTCCCAGACCTCTACACTGATCCACTGGGTGGCAAGCTTATTACTTACTGGGCCTTATTACCCAGCAGATCCTGTGGTGCTTTCTGCAATGGATTAAAATGCTAGAGAGTGTTGTCACCACCCCCATATGAGAATCACACTATACAATTCTATGGTTATGGAGTAGATATTCCTTTTCCTGCAAAAAGTATTCACTACTGTAAAGTAACATCTTTCATGATACAGATTGAAACTAATTATCAAACCATAGGATATCAAGTGACTGTGACCACAGCTGCCTCTCCTGAGCCAAAATTTATTTTATCAACTGAGTCATAACTTTGTATGAATGTGGTAGCTATCTATTACATGACAGAAATAGCACATTTGGCATCAGATCTAAGAAGGTCCAGAAGGCACAGTTTGGTTATAAAAAAGACTACTCTGAGGACAGAGATAAATTTTTAAAATCCTTAAAAAATGCCTTCAAAAAGATTTTAAAAGTTAATATATGCATAAAGCAAAAACAGAATGGATAAAAGAGAACTCAGAGCAGAAGAAAAACATCTCTAAAAGAAAAAGAAAACAGGGTAATGCATGTCTTCTCCTTTCTGTATTCTTCTTTCATAAAAAACATCAAAGCAGATCTATTTTATAACAGAAAAAAAATTTAAGGAACACACTTTTTTCACTGGAAAAATCTCAGCACTTTGTTATATGTAGAATATTAATTATGCAATTTTTCTAATCTAAGCATTGTTGATTTTTAAAATAAACTTATAGTTAAAGAGCAGAGGCACTTTTTATTACAAAATAAGATGTGCATTTTGTAAACCTTGATGTTATAAAGACAATGATGAGAGGGAAAAATTATCCTACATAATACGGATTCAAGAAGTAGCTACTTTGAGGGAATAAAATTTCTGAAAATATTATGCTATCAAAATAACCAAATGAAGAAACAATAATTGCAGATCTAAAAGAATCACATGGGGAGGACGATATGGGAAGGTGATGGTTCCTACAAGTGAGCTAAATTTTTCATCTTTCATTGTCTGGAGTCAATTCATGGTATCTAAAAGTAATAAAAATAGAGCTATAAAAAAGTAAAAAGAATTATGAATGGGGTGAGATGAGCCAAGAGACTTTCTTTTCAGTTTCATTCTATTCTCAAGTACATGTATTAGTTTTATAATAATTATAAAGTGATAATTATAAATTATAATAATTATAAAGAAAGCCATGATATTAAGATGATTGTGTTCTTTATTGGTCATGCTGACAAAGATTAAAAAAATGTAATAGTATACATTGTGTTGATTTTGGTAAAGAATGTAAATTAGAGACAGCTATAAATAGGTCCTGAGGGGAGGGAAATTTTAATTTTGTTAACGGAGCTGTTCCTAGTCTTTAAAGACAAGTGGTATGAATAAGACATAAATAGTAAAACTCTAAGTTAACACAATGACTAATTAAATCCTTAGTTTAGGCAGATTTGGTAGATACTTGGCATTTCTAATATTAATATGACAGAGGAGGCAAGAATACACAAAGGGGAAAAGAGAGTATCTTCAACAAATAGTGCTGGGAAAACGGGACAGCCACATGCAAAAGAATGAAATTCGACCACTTTCCTATACCATACACAAAAATGGATTAAAGACCTAAATGTGAGAACTGAAACCATAAAAGTCCTACAAGAGAGCACAGATAGTAATTTCTCTGATATCATTCATAGCAACATTTTTCTAGATATGTCTCCTGAGGCAAAGGAAACAAAAATAAAATTAAACTATTGGGGCTACATCAAAATAAACTATTGGGACTACATCTGCTCATTAAAGGAAACAACCCACAAAACTAAAAGGCAACTTACCGAATGGGAGAATATATTTGTAAATGATATATCCAGTAAGGGATTAATCCAAAATATGTAAAGAACTTATAAAACTCAACACCAAAAAACCACAATCCAGTTTAAAATGGTCAGAGGACCTGAATAGGCATTTTTCGAAAGACGACTACATACAGATGGATATCAGACATATGAAAAAAGGTTTAAAATCATTAATCATCAGGGAAATGTAAATTAAAACCACAATGACATAATGTTTTACCTCTGAAACAAATAACACATTATATGTTAAAAAAAAAAAGAAGACAGTAGGAAGGGAGAAATGAAGGGTGGAATCGGAGGGGAAGAAAAACCATGAGAGACTATGGTCTGTGAGAAACAAACTGAGGGTTCTAGAGGGGAGGGGGTGGGGGATGGGTTAGCCTGGTGATGGGTATTAAAGAGGGCACATACTGCATGGAGCTCTGGGTGTTATACGCAAACAATGAATCATGGAACACTGCATCAAAGACTAATGATGTAATGTATGGTGATTAACATAACAATAAAATTTAAAAAAAAGAATGAAATCTTGCCTTTTGCAACAACAATGGAGCTGGAGGACAATATGCTAAGTGAAATAAGTCAGACATAGAAACAAAAATACCATATGATTTTACTCAAATGTGGAATTTAAGAAGCAAAACAAATAAAGTAAAAATGAGACAAAAGAATGAACCAAAAAAAGACCATTAAATACACTGAACAAACTGATAGATCCCAGCGAGGAGGTGAGTGGAGGGCATGCGTGAAATAGATAAAGGAGATTAAGTATACACTTAATCATGATGAGCACTGGCAAATGTACAGAACTGTTGAGTCATTATACTGTATACCTGAAACCAATATAACACTATATGTTAATTATACTGGAAAAAATAAGAAATGAAAGAAAAAAATACTTCATCAGGTAAATTGCTTGGAATTTCTTTTCCAAACATATTGCTATGAACTAAATACTTATGTCCCCTCAAAATTCATATGTTGAGCCCTGATCCCCAATGTGATGGTATTTGGGGGTGAGGACTTTCAGAGGTAATTGGGTTTAGATTAGATTATTGGGATGGCAACCCTATGATGGGATCAGTGTCATTTTTTTTAAAGATTTTATTTATTTATTTATTTATTTACTTGAAAGAGAGAGCACGCATGCAAGCACAAGCCTGTGTGCACGAGCAGTGGGGAGGGGCAGAGAGAGAGGGAGAAGCAGACTCCCCACTCAGCAGGGAGTCTGATGCAGTGCTCAATCCCAGGACCCTGACCTGAGCGGAAGGCAGATGCTTAACTGAATGAGCCACCCAGGTGCCCTGGGATTAGTGTCCTTATTAGAAGAAAGAGGCCAGAGCCCTCTCTCTCTGACAGAGGACAAAGCAAATCAGGAAGAGGTCTCACACCAAACTAAAACATGCTGATACTCTGATCTTGGACTTCCTATACTCCAGACTCTGTTAAATAACTTTGTGTTATTTAAGCCACCCAGTCTATGCATTTTGTTAAAGCGGCCTTAACTGACTAGACCACATATGAATCAAATGAAAATAATTAAGGGGTTGAGTGGTCCAAAAATCCATGTTCTAAATATCCAAAGTTTGCTTCCTGAACATTCACCCCAAATCATTCTGTTCTTTACTTTCCTGTTGGAAAACACAAGTTAAATTTATTCGCATCTGCTAGTCAAGAACAGCAAAGCATCTACCCTCTGAAGCAGCAATTTAAAAAATTTGTTTCATCTTTCCAAAAACAATGTGTCTTTTAAGCTTCCATTTTTATTTCATCAAGAGTGCCTACTCTTGTTCTCTAAACTCCTTTTGTCCATTATATCAATTCCAACTTGTCTTTATTCAAATGATAAGCTTTCAGCAACTTCTTATAGCATGAAAAGAAGTGTTTTTAAAAATTTTTATTTGTTGGGATGCTTGGGTGGCTCAGTCAGTTAAGCGTCTGCCTTCAGCTCAAGTCATGATCCCAGGGTCCTGGGATCGAGTGCCGCATCCAGCTCCTTGCTCAGGAAGGAGCCTGCTTCTCCCCCTGTTTGTGCTCTCTCGCTCTCTCTCTTTCAAATAAATAAATAAATTTTTTAAAAAAATTATTTGTTGACAGAAATTTTAATATCCTTAAAAATATTTAAATAAAAAAAAGTTCACCCATTTCTCTCACATCCCACCCCCTGCCTCCGGCAACCACCAATCTATTCTCTGTATCTATGAACTTCTCTGTGTGTATGTGTGAAAATATATGAACATATTTTCTTTGGAGAGCCACATACAAAAGAATAAAAGTAGACCACTATCTTACACCATACACAAAATTTACTCCACATGGAGCTTATTAATTTATTTCAAAGACTTTTGTAGTGGCATGTAGCAAGCATACGGTCAACTGTTTATTGCATTACTTTATTAGTCTTGCCAAAACATTCTTCCATGTAGTCAGTTAAAACTTTCCTCATGACTCATCAGGACACTTTGCGGGCAGTAGAGAGGATTCCTCTCCAGCTGTAAAGTTATGCTAATGTTCTTATTTTTGTCTTGAATGCCATATGAAAATATTGTAAATGTTGTAGCTATTCTTGTATTAACTATGGTTGCACTCCAGTGTTAACAAAAATCTGTGTATATTATTTTTTGTACTTCCTTATATTTCAATTATATGTTCCCTAAAACTGATACGCATTTTCTCAGATTCAGTCCACGTTCTTAAAAAAAAAAAATAAAAAAGACTTGCAATTACTAGCCAAGAAGCAATTAACTGAAAAAGAATAATAAAATACACCCATCCATATTGCTCAATGTGAGTGTGAAGGATAGGGAAGAACTGATGAAAAGAGATGCTGATTTTGTATTTTCCTCCTTGCCTACAGTGTGCCGAGATGGAGCTATGGTTTTTGTTATCATCAGAAGTAGACGACAGCGTTAGATTTCCACCCCAATCTGATAAACTGTTTGCTAGCTGGTGATTGTAGCATTTTCATTTTGTTGTAGTTTTAAAATATTTGAATTTGCTTCTATCATGTTCATTTTTTATTTCTAGTCATCTTTTAATTTTATAATGCTTCTTTTGCTCCTTTGTGGCTTATGTCTCTGTCTTTGTGACTGTGTTTTAACTTTTTGTTGTTGCTGTGGTTTGTTTGCTTGCTTCTCTGTTGATTATTCTACACAGTTTTTCTCCTGGTACAGAAATTTAACATTTTAATTGTATTCTTTCAGCGATTAACCTTAACATTTCATCATATCTCAGTAACTATATATTACGTTTCTTCTGAAAAATATGTGGACCTCAAAATTAATTAATCACTCCATGCCCTGCTCTAACATATATACTATTGCTGCTCATAATATTTGTGTTCTTTTACTTAATTCCACAAACTATTGTTGCAGCTATCATTAGCATTTATTTGTACAATATTAGATTAGGTAACATATCTACCTCTATCTTTGCTTAAAACCATGTTTTAAAGAATCTTTATGATTCTTTAAAAAAAATTTTAAGCTCTGRGTATTTGCTTTATAAATGTCCTTATAAAGGAAATAATTTATTTCATATTTAATGTTTATAGATAATTATAGTCTCTTAGTATGTTAAAGATATTTTCCCATTGTTACCTGGCTGACTTCGTTGTACTTCAGAGTTGGCTGTCATTTTTTGTCATTCTTATATAAACATATCTTTCTCTCTGACTTATATAAAGATCTCTTTATTTTTGTTATTCTGTATTTTCATCTCAGCTAATGTAGATACGTCTTTTAACTAATCATGCACCTTAGTATACATTGTGTTTTATCAATCTGTAGCATCACAATTTTTATTAATTATGGAAGATACTCAGCTCACATATATGCTATTCTTCATTTTAATTATTTTCCCCCTGGGGCTTTGAGTAGATATATGTTGAATCATTCATTTCATATTTCTTAAACTCTATTTTAAAGTTATTTTTCTCCTCCTTGACTTTGTTGCATTTTCTTAGCTATAATTCCTGAATCTTTATTTTTTCACCTCAACAATATAAAATGTTTTGTTAACTCAAGCACTGATGTTTTGATTTCCAAAATCAAAGTTTTACCTAATCTTCCTTCACTCACCTAGACCATGATAATCTTTTAAATGTATAAAATCTTTTTTATTGTAATTTATCTTAATGATACCAGTTTCTTTCTCTGAAATTATATTTATACTGTGTTTCTTAATTTTTCCTCTATGAACCATTGTTTGGGGGGGTTGGAAGGGGCTAAGTATATTTAAGTCTAATGCCTTCCCTTGTATGTTCATATTATCCTCAAATATTTGGTGATTATTGGATGACTATTCAATTTGAAGATGCATAATGTTTTTTCCCCAATTTTAACTTTTTATTGTGGGAAATTTCAAATGCACATGCTAATATAGAGAATAGCGTAGAGAGCCCCCCCTCCCCCCGCCCCAGGTGCCATGCCTCAGGAATGGAACTCCCAGGTACCATCACAGGTCTTCAATCAGTAACTACTCATGGACAGTTTTATTTCATCTCTCTCAGCACCAATCGCTCATCCTCCCATGCCCGCCCCCCAGTTATTTTGAATTAAATCTTATACATCATCACTTCATCTCTATCAGGATGTGTTTTAAAAACCACAACATATTATCACACTTAAAAAAATGCTCTTACTTAAAAGAGCTAGTGTTCAGATTTTCTGTTATCTCATAAACGGTTTTTATGGCTCAAATCAGCATCCGTGTATGGTCCATACATATGTTCTTTGTAACCTATAAAGTACCCTTCCATCTTTGCTCCTCTCCTCCGCAATTCATCTGTGGAAGAGTCACAGAATCACTTGTCATGTAGAATAATGTACCGTCCAGATTTTGCGGATTGCATTCCATGGTGTGGCTAAACTGTTTCTTTTTTCCCATAAATGTGTAATTAGATGAAAAGTCTTGATCAGATTGCAGTTAGGTGTTTTTTTCAAGGATAATTGAGAGGTAGTGGTGTGTACTTCCATCAGGGGCACATAACGTCTTCTCGGTTCCTTTTCTGTCAGTAGCCATCAGTGATCACTTCCTATATCCATGAATTAGATTTCTGTACTTCTCAGTGTCTCAAAATTTCCCCCATCTCCTTACCTGTCTGTGCTGCATTCTAAGTTATTTCTTTAATTTTAAATTTCAATTTTTTGTATCATTGAAGATGCATAATGATTTTTATGTTAATTTAATATGGTATCTAATTATGCTGGTTCCCTTTATTGAAATTTTGGTAAGACAAAATGAGACCTGTTTCCTAGTGACATGTGGGGGTAGTCCACTTATCTCCCTGTTTTCTGAGGATCATAATTTATTGAGACATTGACTTGCTTCTCCAACCCTGACACCTCTGGTGAAAGTCACCAGTTTCTACAATCTCATTTCAGACAATTCTAGGTTTAACACGGACAAATGCAAGAGATAACTATTCCCTTCCTCCTTTACTTTTAATGAAGACATTTTCATTTTCTTTGCATCTGCTGACTCCGTGCTAGAAGTTTATTACCACTAGGGTCTTTTTATTTTTTTTAATGTGTTCCTTTTTCCATTATTTGAATTCATTAGTTTTCCATCTTCCAAGAATTCTTCAAGAGCTTTGATAAACTGACGGAAATTTTTCCTTTTTATCAATACTTTTAATAAGTGTTTAACTCCTTACTTTTATGGTATTTCAAGATATTTTAGTTTAGTTTTCTCATTCTCATTCAAACTTAAGCCTTCTTATTTCAATATTAAATGATTTTATGGCACTAATACTGCTGAATGCACTTTTGTATTTAGTTTTTGAAATTTATATGTCTAATTTATTATGCTTATAAAATAATAGCTCATAGCTAACCCATTTCCCCAGGAAACATATAAAAAAGCTGTTGAACAGTAATAGATTGTTTAATTTCTCTAAATATTTACATTTTTGTATTCTAACTTCAAAAGAAATTGTTCATTTAACAAAATAAGGTTGAATTAAATTATGACTTTCAGTCTTATGTCAATGCCATATCTCATATAACTTCAGTGCAATTGTATAAAGTATTTCCAGTAACAGTTTTCTGTGGACATGTTGCATCTTCTCAGTTAATTCTACTTCCAGTTCCACTGAGTATTACTAGCTGAATGTAATTTCTTTATAAACACGAACTTATATTAATTGAATTTAGCAAAAACACACACATCGGTAAGGTGCCAATTTCAAATGAATTTCATTTTTACAATGTCCACTGCAGTCTACCCTATAAAGAACTGTAGCACAGAGTAAGTGCCACATGAACGGTTCTTTATAACTGAATTGACAACCATATTGTCATGAAAGCTCTGTGAAAATACAACCTTAGCTTCTTGATGAATATTTTAAATATTAAATCACTTGGATTTTGATTAATTCAAAAGTGTTAAGATATATCTAAACTCCTTATTAAATCTAATCAAGACTGAATTAAAGAGATTGAGATAGTAAACATAAAATCAGGGTACGCCCAGAATATCAATTCCAAAAGGTCTGATACTGTTAAGTTATACTTTAATATGATTAATCAACTCTTCTATTTTTTTTGCTTTTGCATAATAAGAAAAAAATAGCTGTGATAGTCTTTTTTAGATTTATTTTTTAATATAAAGGAATTCTATAGACTCTACATTTAAAGTCACCTTCTGACCTTTTGGTTCACAGAAAGAACCTTAAAAATAACAAATTAAGCTCATAAAATATTTCCAGTATAGTTATAAAACATAAGATAAAAACATGAATTTTTTATAAAACTTACAAAAATAACACATTTTATTTAAACTTTTCTTCGTTATTTAATCCTGAAGTTTACCTAAAAATTTATTCTTTTTTTAAAAGATTATTTATTTATTTATTCAAGAGACAGAGAGAGAGTGAACACAAGCATGGGGAGCAGCAGGGAAGAAGGAGAAGCAGACTCCCTGCCGAGCAGGGAGCCCGATGTGGGGCCTGATCCCAGGACCCCGGGACCACAACCTGACCCGAGCTGAAGACAGATGCCCAACCAACTGAGCCACCCAGGTGCCCCCCTAAAACTTTATTCTTATCCTAAAGTTCATTAGAACATTCTATATTATTTAATTTAAAAATAATGTTTTCACAAGAAGGTAATCTGATATATACCTAGTTCTATGGCTATTCCCCACTTTCTAAAATATAATAAAAATCCAAAGTAAGCTTGAAATTTTGATGGAGGCAGGTGTTTGTCATCCAACATGACCTAAAGCAACAGATAACAGCTGTTTCAATCTAAAGACAGAGGAATATTTTTAAGGAATGAATTTATAAGTTGTAGATAGGTTGTAGTATTTTATTCCATTTTTAAAACAAATTTTCTATTTAGAAAAATAAATTCTATTATTACACACATACTTAAATGTTACATAGGTATGGAAAACTAAGTTTGCATGTCAAAATTTTAACCCTTAATCATAATGTAGGTCCTTATTGTTCTGGAAAGAGGTAACACCATTTACAGCACACTATTCCACATGATTTGTAAAGTAGCTCCTGTCATGTGAACAGACACTGCATCGACTAACTTGGGTAGCGTCACACCAATCACGTTGTTAGATTAGACAGGTCCAATAGCAATCTATCACAAGATGGAGTGATGTATTTGGAACTGGGCATGAACAGGGTCATGGGTCAGAAGATTAATACTGTTAAGATTGAAATTATCTATAATAGAGACTATGTACAGAATAGGAACTATTCTGCACAACATCCATAGGAGGGAGGGATGTCTAGATGCATAAAACACAGAATCAAAAATAGCTTCAGTATAAGCCTTTGGACTAAGGCAAGGTGTCTGGACTTGTTCCAAACTGACTTGGAACCAAGAAACAACTGAATCTAGTGGTCAACTGTGATGTTGTCCATTAATAAAAATTAGTATATAGGCAAGGGTTGATTGTCTTGGGTACACATAACAAATATCTCTATACTTCTTCCTGATTTCTGCAATGAAATTGAATTGCACCATGATCAGCTTGTGATATGATGTAACACTGGCATTGTTATAAAAATATATAAATAAGTCCTATCATAATTCTGATGCTGATTATCAAAACATTGGAAGATTAAATTAAAACCTTTTTAAGATATAATTGTGATGGAAAATTACTGGTCTGAGGAAGAACTCATTTTAGCTAATCATCAGCTAATTTCTATGCTAAATATTCCCACACAAGTATAACAGAAGGTGTAAATATCAAGGGAGAAGTAATGAAATAGTGTAAAAATATGAAAATATATGTATTGGCTCTATAGAATTGACTCTTGCTTTAAGTCTGTCTTTACACTACCTTAGCTCCTCCTAATGATAGGTATGGTCATGCTGTTACTAATGCTATATTTATTATATCAGTGCTATACTAAATGTACATTTCCAATGTACATTTTGCTACAGTAGAACTTAGTCAAGGGCCAGGGGTTGGACTGTGCAGGAGAGAATTAACTCCCCATGGTTTACTCAAACACTTGCATTCCCAAAACAAACTTGTCTTCAGGATGGGCCCTTTCCTACCTCCTGAGATAAGACCTCTTAGCCCTTGCAGAGTGTTTTTGTGTGCCTGAGGGTTTGTAGCATGCACTACCATTTGTTCAAATGGTTTATGCTAACAATAAGATTTGGGTGAAATTCTGTTTTTGTATGCCTGAAGCCTCCTGCCATGTTGTATCACTCTGATCTCATAGTTTATGCTAACAATATAACTTATGGTGAATATTTTCACTTCAAGAGGCTGGAGTCTGAGTAGCTGAGGTCACTTACAAACGTGCTACATGCCTACCTATAAGACTTGGAAGAGCTTCCTTGGTTGGAAACAATTTGCACATACTGTCTCACATAGTTGCTGGGAGAAATAAGTGCATTCATGCAATACCACTGGAACAGTCTGAAGCTTATGCCTGGTTTCTCCTGAATGTTGACACCTTTTCCCTTTGCTGATCTAAATCTGAATCCTTTCACTGTTATAAACTGTAACTGAGTATAACAGCTTTTCTGAGTCCTCCGAGTTCTCATAGATTCTGAAGCTAGTCTCACAGACCCCTGACTAACAGCTCCTCTCTGAGAGCTCTGATTAATGACAAAACAATGTTAAGACTCTCACATTTACAATTCAGTTTAAAAGAAAAATATGTCCTTGTTCTTTGAACTTTATACAATGTAGTATCTAAACTAGAATTACCATTAATCTTTGCGTCTAAACACAGGGTCTAAAAACAAAGCCATTGTTCTCTAGAATTTAGAACATACAGAAGAACTAGATCCGTGGATAGCAAGGATTGATATAAACTCTCAGGTTATGCCAATATATACTCAGCATATTTTAAAATAAAATTTAGTTCCAGATTATTTTAAAATAAAACCCAATTTGAGCAAATATACTTTCAGATCCTCAAGTAATTCATGATTTTTTTTTTTTTAGTATTTCTTATTGCTAATATAATTTACTTACTGGAAAAATTGTTGATCCTCACAATAAAAATAACTAATTATCAAATTGAGTTCACAATATATGTCAGCTAAATTCTTCATCTCTTTTAGTCATTTGCTCTAGAAACTACCACGTATTTTGGGGGAAATAAAGAAACATACAAAAAATTCAAAAGCTCCTCAAAAGCCACATCAATAGTAAATTATAAAGCTGAGTCTATAGTCTGTATTTATTACACATGCATGCTTGTACTCAATAAACAGTAAATATTGTGTGAGTATGTGGTGGTGGTGTAAAGTGCATACATAGGCATCTCTCAGACAATCAGAATATTTCAAATTCCTTTGGAAACAAAGCAATGCACTATTATAAATAATCTCTCCTGTAAAATTTGGCACCGACTTTTTTTGACTTATTACAGAAGAGAAAGGATAACAAATTAGAAGTTAACTTGAAGAGGAAAGACGATTTATTTGTGTTCTTAGTTCTTGGCTACTAGTCAGTTCTGTACTAATGTTATGTCTTTCAGTTTATGTAGATGAGAATACACTTTTATCCACAAAGAATAAAGTAGAAAAAGGTTAGGTTTTCATTAAAGGCATAACTACTTTTTATCTATATATTTATTAAAATAAGATTTATTTGGTAACTACTGTTTTCTGCATATTCTTGTGGCAACTGGGAATGCAATAGTGAGATAAAAATGGTATCAGAATTTTTGAAAATTAGAGTTTTGTGGATTTGGTAAATATTAATTTATATAGAGGAAATATCAGTCCAGAGGGAACACCAAAAGTTTAAATAATTGAAAAAAATTGGAAAAGGCAGTCAACCTGGAGTGGAGAAGGCATATATATGAGAGATGTTAGTATTTAGTGAAGCCTTAGCCTTCTTTCTTTAAGTCATGCCATGTATGTTGGCTTTCATAGCCTATTGACCTTTATGCTAAAAGCCAATGGATTCATATAAAGTGTTTTAAACAGGGTCATAGTTAATTTGCATTCAATCATTCAAATAGATATTGTCTACCATATTCCAGAATATGTGTTAGTTTTAAGAATAAATTTAAAAAGATACAAGCCTGGTTGGTGTTTTTCTCTCTAAAACCATCATCCACTTTTTACAGATAAGAACCATTGAGACATTAAACCTGGAGATTATCATCCCAACCAACAAATGTGTTCTTTCCCAAGTCCAGGTTAGCTAGTTTGGAATGCCCCAAGTAATGTTTGCAGTAAATCAAATATTAAGCAGTTATTAGCATGTTCCTATACGTTCCTTACTCAGTTTTGTACCAGGAGCTCTTGTTTTCCTTCAGTCATCATAAAGTTTTTGAAAAACCAATAGTATCTTTTCTTCAAGAAAACATATATATTAACTGTCTCCAATCTTGTTTGATAACTAATATTAATTCCTGAACGAACAACCCAAAGGGCTGTGGTTGTTTCTGATTCCCCTCTCCCCCACCTTCCCCACCCCGGCCGATAAGTAATGGTCAAAATTTATTTCCAGGCAATGGATAGGATCTTTACTGCCACACTTTATCAATGGAAAAAAAACAAAGACTACCATAAAGGAAGAGCAAGAGGTAGAGAATGTTTTCAGATTTCAGCTTTGAGGCCAGAATTCTAGCTCTAACGATCAAGCTGGCTTACAATTTTATAGTGTCTAGTTATATAATTATAAGAGAACAGTCTCAACTTACAAAATCCAGACAGAATGATATCTCCTTTTGCTAGGCTAATTATAACTGCTATTTAAGAATTTTTCAAATATATATATATCTCCAGATAATTACTTGAAGACACTGCCAAATTCACAACATAATGAAATTTGTTTTTTTTTAAACTGCATAAAGATAGCTTTATGGTTTGCTTCTTATTTTTATATTCACAAGACGAAATCAAGCTCCTTAAAATTATGTTCTTCATAGAAATAATGCTCTTCTGACTAAGAGTCTTCTATGAATAAAGTATGTTTTTTCTGCTCCCACTTAACAATGCTCATCCTGAGGAATTATATGACACAATTTAACCAGGCACACTGTAGAATGAGACAAAAATATTCTTGCATTTTAACCAAACTGTCTGTGTAATTCTCTGAATCCTTTTCATTTTTCCATTATTAGAGATAAGTGCCTTTGCAACTATGTTCTTAGAAAAGGTAATGAACACCTGTGCCTGATCTGAATTATGAAAAGTCTGTTATTTTCCTCATGAAAAATATGAAAAGCACAGCGGAATTCTGTTACAATAATCAACCTGGGCAGTTTAGATGAAGCATTGCTTTTTAGTCATCACTACATGCCAATAGCCCCCAAATGCTGATTTTTATTAATTCAGGCACTTCTGAAAGAGAAAATGGCCATCTTATAAGGATACTATCTCATACAGAATATTATAATTATCTATTTGCTAGATAAATTATTATGAATTCTAATTAGAAGTCTCAAGACCTGTAAAAACCAAGTAGCTCTAAAAATTTTTAATATTATCACAGAAATAGTCAAGAATCATTCAAATTTTTTAAAATCTAAACTAGTTAGCTAGTTGGCATTCACCTAAGTCAACAGCATTTGAGAAGAAAGAGTCCCACACTTGAAATTACATAATCACCAGCAAAATACCTGTTTCAAATTATTTGCTATTGTTGGTAAGGATATTATCTACTTCAGCAGGTAAAAATGTGCACAGTCTTGCTTTTAAGGACTTGGTTTTTAAGAATTTCCTTTAAATAATTGTTTTCAAGTAATAAATGTTAAGTTTCCTCAGTTCAATTAGCCATTTCATTAGGAAGGAGAACTAAGGGGAAAGAAGAGAGGGACAGATTATCCTTCCACAGAATCTGACCATCAAGGGAAGAGGGCGGATGTTCTTTACAACCCAACTAGGAAACAAGGAGGAAGGACAATAAGTATTACCCATATACTGAAACTGAAAAATAGATGATTCAAATGATACAGTAAGTCAGAAGAAGAGCTAGAAACCAATTTATCCAATGATCAAATTAAAATTTTAATTAAATAAATTGAATAGAATTAAAAGTTTCTGCACTATCATGTATTTTATTGCCAACCAAAAAATGATGCTAAATACTAATGGGCTTTAGATAATGTTAAAATAACATATAATGACATGGAGGCAGAATGAAAGAAGAATACAAAAGTAATTCAGGGAGAGATTTCAATCTTCAGCATACTCAATTAGGGCCCGAAACCTTAGGGATATAATAACTATAGGTTGAATTTAGTGAGATTGATATCAGTTAGGCCAAAAGTTTAAAGGGGAAAATGGTGATGCAAATTGATAAAGTAGTTGGTTTGTTGTGGCAATATTGAGACCAATAGGTGATACTTGCTATTGCTAAATAAATGAATATGACATACTGCAAAATTTTTAGGAGTTAATACACAGGATGGCAGCTTCATAAGAATATATAATTGAGCATTTTTATCATTATAAATATCTCAAAAAGTGGAAGAAAATTTTGGTTTATCCATTCTCCTGTTAAGAAGCATTGCATAGTGTCCAGATTTAAGTTATTCATGTGTATAGAAATGTTTGTATGGACATATGCTTTCATTTTTTTATGGAAAAAATTAGGAGTAGAATGGTTAGATTGTGTGGTAGGGAAATTTTTAATATAAACCCCTGTTGGTATTAGAAATATAAGAGATTTTTTGTATATTGGCAATGTATCTTGCAACACTGTTAGATTCTTACTTGTTCTAGTAGATTTCTTGAATAGATTCCTTGAATGTTTTTACATACATAATAATGGCTATCTCTCATCTTCATCTTGAGACCAACAGGCTGGTCTGTGAATGTCCTTCTCATGGCAATGACAGAAGGCCGAGAGAGAAAACAGCAACTCACCAGCCAACTCCAATGGCCAGAAATGCAAGTGAGCCTATCTTGTATTATCTAGTTTCAGTCATGTGCCAGAAGAATGGCTCAGCTTAGTCAAGCCCAAATTCTAACCCCCAAAATCTTAAGACATAATAGTAATTTTTCTTTTAAACTGGACAGTGTTTGGGTAGGTTTTTTATGCAACAGTTGACAAATAAGCCAAAGATCAGTTCAAAATATAAATTATACTTTAGAAAACATGTAAAATAAAGTCTACCATCAGTTTTAGATTTAAAGCAAAGTTTAATGGATCTTTCTGTGTAACAAATTCTCTGCTACTGAGTTGACTCTCAGTAAATACCAAAAACATTTTATTCTTTCTATTTAGATAGCTGAGACTGTAATATAAAAATAAACTCATTATTTTCTCTTAGGCTGTAACTAAGTGACTTTGTCTCACAGCAATTATCAACCCTTTTCTCATTTATTTTTTACCACTCATTTAACTTAGCAGAGTGACACACGTACATTGTAAGTAATCTATGAATTTAAATATGTTTTCTTTCCTGGTGGATTTTCAGTCATTGAATTCTTAAGGAGTAAAATCTGGCCCCCTCAAAACCTTATAGCTGTCAACAGGCATAAAACCAAAGCACCAGGCTCAGTGCAGGTAATTTTATTAGATGTTTTTTATTGCAGAGATCAGAGAAAAAACTCAGCCAAGGCAGTTAAAATGGAAAATCATGACTGTTTGAAGGTTGGTGAGCTATGGCTCAATCAAATTTCACTTTGTGCATCGTGTGTCTTTTGAACTACTTCCAACTTTGGAACAAAGAGGCAGTCTTTCAGTGGGCTCAATTTTGATGTCAAATGTTAAATTGATTTGAAATTATCTGGTGCCCTGGAAGGCAGAGTTGTAAAGCCACTTCTGTTAAGGTGAGGAAGATACAGTAACATTGAGGATGGCACATATAATACCTGATATTTGTGGGGGAGGGGGAAGTGTTTCTAAAACTATTTGGCTTTTTAAATGTAGTCATCATGCCAAATTACTTGAATCATACTATAAATATATACAGAGTATATATTATATCAACATGAAAAAGAACTAAATGTGTATTAAAGAGTTAAAGAAATTTTAAACTTTTAGTTCTTTGCAAAGTTGAAACCGAAATTGTGTTGATAGTTGGGGCAAGTGTAATATTAGGTCAAAGCCCAAATATAGGAGTAAGAAAATAGTGAGACTGAAGCAATAGATAATCTAGGGCCAGGACTACAAGACTCAAAGATTCACAAAGCCGAGATTTGGACAAGTTTCTTTTTCAGACTGGATGCCCATCACCTATCACTGTGCATGATAAATAGCAAGTATGAATACAATTTATTAAGCTAATGAATGACTGCTCTGAGGAACAAGGTTTTATTTAAAAAAATAAAATTTGAAAAATACAAGTAGTGAAGTTTGGCTCTCTGCCCCTTTTTTAGAGGGGAATTTTTAAAGTTCTAAACATTTATTATTATTTTAATTATAATTTTAAAAATAAGCGTTACTCTTAACTTTTGAAAACACACAAGTTCTCATAGATGTAATGGAAGTATAAACTTACACGTAAATCAAGCTGTAATGAACGGAGATATATTTGTTTCGTAGCTTCATCAAAGTTCAGTTGTAATAAATGATTTAGGGTTCAGAGCTATAGCCTAGGTCAGGGATGAGTACAGGATGCACATATTTAGTGTGTGTGTGTGTGTGTGTGTGTGTGTGTGTGTGTACCATGAATATATATTCATAGTTATATAAAACAATATAAATTATCTGAAAGTGACAATAAAGTAATTTGTGTTTTAATATTTTTTTCATGTTCCTAAAAGCATCTCTTGATATTATTTCAATAGACTGTTAAGAATATCATCATCTTCTTTAAAAGGATAATTCTATTCTTCAGCCTATGACATAGTATTTCTATAAATAATGGAAAAATCCTATTAAAACATTTTAAGTTGTAAAAAAAACTATGAATGTAAAAAAATAACTAAATTAGCATATTCGATTAGTAAAGTTAATAGAAAGGGAAATTTATAAAAAGTGTCACAAGCAGTGAGAGAAGTACATGAGATTCAAATGTTTATTCCAAATATTTGGTAGACTCTGCCACCTTACTTAATAAATGTAAGGGATGAGAAAAATAAAAAATAAATAAATAAATGTAAGGGATCGAAAGTTTTCCAGTTGGTTTTTCCAAGCACCAAAAGTGATTAATGTAAACATGTCACTCAATAAATTTCAAAAATATTTTTCTATTTAGATAGCCAGATGTGTGTTATATTAAAATTAAAAAAAAAACACCGATTTTCTCTTATCCTGTAAGTGACTTTGCCTCACAGCAATTATTAAACCTTTTCTCAATTGTCAGTTTCACTTGATGGATAAACGTTTGTTTTCTCTCAATATAGTTTCAGAAAACAAAAAAATTAAATCACACAATTACAGCTCAATATAAATTTTTAGATGGCAATACAACTGGTGGGTTATTCCTACCAAGATTTCAAGGCCTATTACAATTTTGCTCTTTTAACACAAAGTAATATTTTCTCTTCTTTAAGTATTAAATGCTGAAGAAAAAGAACCATAGTGAGAACTTTAGTAACAACAAACTTCAAATTTGATTATCCACTGTGTTAAGAGTATTCTCTCCACAATCTCTGAAAACATTTTATATGAGGAGTGACAACTGTTATTGTAGAGCTTGACCTGAAGTCACTTAAATTGTCAGTGGTGATATCCTCTAAAACAGACATTTGTAATACAAGCACTAACAAGTACTACAGCTGTTGCAAAACAGAGTTTTTACCTGGAGTAATCTTGCTGAGCCTTTGATAAATCAATTACAAAATTAAAAACTGAAAAATTTGCAATTTTCAAAGCATAGAACCATATACTTTTAGCTTTATGCACATGTATTCACTGAACAATGAGTGTCTCAGAAAAAATGCTCCAAAGACCCACAAATAAGCTATATGCGCTATCATTTCATATCTATATACATAAGCAAAAAGGAAAGCTATTTTCAGAAACAGTAAAATGAGTCAAAATAGGTTTCCAAAAATCCAGTTTCAAGAAGGTTCAGCTATAAAGAGCAATTTACTTTTATAAATAGACCTACTATGCTCGACTATAGAAAATCCCAACATAAACATAAGTACTTCTTTGAACAACAGTAAAGACAAACAGTCTTGAAAAATCTACCTGTGTTTTTCACTTTTGAGATTAACTCAACAAAACCTATACTTTGCAACTATAATTATTAAAATTCTTTCAGGTGATCATCCAAGTCCAGTATTTGCTTATCTATCTCCTTTGGCAAAACAGGACACAGGAATAACTGTTAGAAATAAACAATCTTCTCTCTGAGAAGAAATGCATAGGATCACATATCTGTTACTACTCCTCAATCTCTTCAATCTCTTCTTTCCATTATAAATAGCAAACATACCACAGAAGAGTTTTCCATGCAGGTCCTCTTATATGGTATAAGGTTTTAGTAAAATGACATGAAAAATTCACACTTTTTTTTCCCTAAAGATATCCACAATATCATATGAACAGCTTTTGATACTGAAATTAAAGAGACATATCTTACAAGAAAATATTTTGTTCTGTTTTGTATTTGTAAATGCCATATGATATTTTAATATCACACCCTACAGTTATAATTTAAGTAAGATTTAAATATTTATTAGTATTGCTCAAACAGAACAAAGAAGTTGATATCACTATACTCTAGAAGTATTATATTTTATTGAAAACAAATGAACTACTGTTGTGTCTTAAATAAATATGTGAAAGGCAATTGTAGAAGCTCCTAATAAATTACATGGCACAGAGCATAAACCAGTCTTTTGAATACTGAGAAGTAGTTTCATTTAATTAAAACTTTAAAAATCGTTGGTCCATAAAACTCTAGACTCAGGAATCAATACCCATATGTATGATTTATTTTTAAAGCCACACAGAAAAATTGTTTCCCAAAATGTTGTGAGAATTTAAACTGCCTGTATAGGGAAAACATATTGTGGTTAATTGAAGGAAATTTCCAAAAAAATTAAATAAAAACTCTTAACCTTAAAAGAATATATAAAGGGGCGCCTGGGTGGCTCAGTCATTAAGCATCTGCCTTCAGCTCAGGTCATGATCCCAGGGTCGTGGGATCGAACCCCACATCAGACTCCGTGTTCAGCCAAGAGCCTGCTTCTCCCTCTCCCGCTCCCCCTGCTTGTGTTCCCTCTCTAGCTGTCTCTCTATCTATGTCAAATAAATAAATAAAAATTTAAAAATAAAAGAATATATAAAAATATTTTGCAAGATGTCAATATGTCTCATTGCTCTAGTCCATGAATTGATATGAATAATACCCTCCCCATAATCGTGGAGAGAACCTATAACAGCACCATATTTTAACACAAAATAATATATTTTCAACAAATTCAATTAATTTATCTTTGGCATGCCAGTAACAGTCTAGACTGAATCTAGTTACCAAGGTCAAGAACAAAGCTTCTTAGGGAAAGTTTCAGTTTTAAAAGAGATAAGTAAAAGATTGTACTGATGGAACCCCAACAAAACTCTTTAGGCAAAAGCAGGCCAAGAAAAACATGGGCATCTTCTTATGGGATTTTTTTTAAAAATTGTGGATCAAGAACATCTGTAAGTTTCTGGAAAGTTTTAGCTTGTGGCAAATTGAGCCTTGAGAATTTGGAGTTAGCTTGCCACTCTGTAACACTTTCTTAAGGGCATCTCTTGTCTCACTTGGGAGAGAGAGGTTTGCAGCACTGTCTCCCCACCCCCCTACACACATGCTAAAACAAACAAGGTATACTTTAAAGCAAAACTATTTAATATATCCAGATTAATATCAGTAAATAATTTGAGATCAAAACATTTTTACAGGGGGTATAGCTCAGGGGTAGAGCATTTGACTGCAAAACATTTTTACAGATAAAGAAGATTATTATAAAATGATACATGGCATTTTAAATATGCTCTACTCAAAACGTAGCCTGAATATGTAAAAAGTAAACATAAGTAAGAAGTGCACAAATAATTGGAGAAATCCTCATTATAGTGGGATATTTAAATATACTTTCCATTAATTGATAAAGCAGATAATTAGCAAAACAGTATTGAACAATACAATTAACAAGTATGATACTGTCAACATTCAAAGAATTATGCTTTCAACAATTATAATTGCTCCTTATATGCAAACACATACAGAACATATACTGTGTTTGTTATAATGCAAGTCTCAGCAAATTTTATCGACAAGTTTTTGCATATACTATATTCTCTAACTACAAGGCAATTTAATTGGAAGTTAACTTCCAAATGATAAATCTGAACTCCAAAATATATGTAAATTAATATAGATAATTTATTTAATCATGTAATCGTCATGAAATAAATCATATATCAAATATGAATTATAATTTGCATTTTAAAATATTTAAAGTCAAAGATATCTAAAATACTACTCATCAAAATGATCTTATATCATGGAGGTGAGGTTTTGCAGGACATTCACAGCAATGAATGCTATTTTTTTTTTAACAGTTTATTTACTTATTTGACAGAGAGAGAGAGAGACAGTGAGCAGGAGCAGGGGGAGTGGCAGGCTGAGGGAGAGGGAGAATCAGGCTCCCTGCTGAGTGGTGGAACCTGACAGGGGACTCAATCCCAGGACACTGGGATCATGACCTGAGCCAAAGTGAATGCTATTTTAAACGGGGAAAATGTAAATATTCTTGACCTGGCAGACAAAGTTTCTACTGCAAAAAAAGTTTTGATGTAAGTAACTGAAGATTAAACCGGAAGTAAACTTGAAGGAAGCCTTTAGTAAATATAAAGCGGGAATAAATGAAGTAGGAAACAAACAAGAAAATCAATGAAGCCAAAGTTTTATTCTTTGAAAAGTACCAAAAATAGTTTTAATCTATGCTTTAAAAAAAAAAATCACACCATGATTCCTAAATTAAAAAAAAAAATGTGTTTGGTTAATCAGGAATGAAGGGAACTCATCTCATACATTATACCTTTAATTTCATTAATTTAGGAGACTCTGAATGCATTCCATTTATAATCAGGAAAACAATAAGATGATCTTTATCAATAAGTTTATATAACATTGTACTGAAGAGCCTAGCCTATATAACAGGAAAAGGAAAAGAAAAAGATTAAGAGTGTAAATATTGAAGAGATGGAAATAAAAGTGTCATTTTTTATAAGTCATATGATTACCTATGTATATAATCCAAAAAATTTTATTATCAAAACTAAAATTAATCAGTGAACTTAACAAATATCTCAATATATGGAGTCAATTACACTTCTACCCAATGCAATTGTTAGCCTACAAAAAATTGGACTACATAATTTTAAGAGTCACTATGCAAAAAACACTTATACAGTATATAGAATTATGCAAAAAAATTATAAGAACGCTACATAAAATTATACAATTTTACTGAAAGGCATTAAAATGTTTTACACAAATGGAGATACCCTGCTTTTTTTTTTAAAGATTTTATTTATTTATTTGAGAGAGACAGAGAAAGCACGTGTGCATGTACGCATGAGAGCAGGGAGAAGGGCAGAGGCAGAGGGAGAAGCAGACTCCCCACTGAGCGGGCAGCCCCACGTGGAGTTTCATCCGAGGTCCCAGGGATCATGACCTGAGTCCAAGGCAGATGCTTAACAGACTGAGCCACCCAGAAGCCCCTATCCTGTTTTTATTAATAAGAATATAACACATAAAAATCTTAACTTATTTAAACTGTGTTATACATTTAAAAAAATTCTACTTAAATCCCATCTGAATTTTTCATACAATTTCACATGCTAATTCTAAAATATACATTACAGAACAAAGGGCTAGTATACTATATTCATGGTTATAAGTAATTGTAAGGAAATGGTATATGTTCTACTGGATATAAAGATGTAACAATAAAAATAATTTAGTATTCCTACAGTGGTAAATAATTTGAAATGGAATAAAATAAATACCTCAATGTCAGATCCACTGTTATATCAAATCTTGACATGACTCTGAGTTAGAATGGCACATAGTAAAGGAAAGGAGAAACCCTTTAGTAAGCTCAGCTAGTTAAATAGTCAGCTATTCTAAAAAAGTACGAGATTTCAACACTTGCTAAAATCAATTCTAAATATATCAAGAGCCTACATAAAAGCTTTTACAACAGTAAAATATTTGATTTTTCTTTTAAGAAAATATAAGGGGATGGGCACCCTGGGTGGCTCAGTTGGTTAAGGACAGACTCTTGATTTCGGCTCAGGTCATGATCTCTGGGAGGTGAGATCAAGCCCTTAGTGGGGCTCTGAACTGGGCATGGACCCGCCTTAAGATTTTTCTCTCTCCCTCTCCCTCTGTCCCTACCACAGCCCCCACCCCTGCTCTCTCTCTCTGAAAGAAAGAAAAAAAGAAAGATAGAAAGGAATGAAAGAAAGAAGGAAGGAAAGAAGGAAGGAAGGAAGGAAATATAAGAATTTTTTCTGATTTTGTAGTAATGATTTGTTCAACAGTATGCATTAAACATTGAAATATCAAGAACATTAATTTTAAGAAAGACATTAAAGAAAGTACAATGGCCTACAAAAAGATAGAAAATATTTTAGAAAAATGTAAAACAAGGGGTGTCTGGGTGGCTCAGTTGGTTAAGCATTTGCCTTCAGCTCAGGTCATGATCTCACGGTCCTGATATCAAGCCCCATGTCGGGCTCCTTGCTCAGTGGGGAGTCTGTTTCTCCCTCTCCCTCTGCTGCTCCCCCTGTTTGTGCTCTCTTGCTTACGTGCTATTTCTCAAATAAATAAATAAAATCTTTAAAAAAATGTAAAACAACCCTAAAGCATTTATTTTTATAAAACATAAAGAATTTTTTTAATCAACAATTGAAAGTATAAGGGCAATACAAGTTAAGAAGTTAGATTTTAAAATTTCTCATCAAAAGAAAAAAAATTAACTATGTATGTTAACGGATGTTAACTAAAGTTGATACACAATTATTTCATTATAGATATATGTGTGTGTATGTGTGTATATTATGTTGTACACCTAAAACTAATACAATGTTTCATGTCAATTATATCTCAATCATTTTTTTAAATGAATAAAAATAAGGCTAATTCCTCCTGTTTAAAATAAGAAGAGAGACTTATCTTCCTATTTCTAAAAGCATTTACTTAAAATGTATAATTGTAACTTCTTTTTCTGCTTGAAATGTATATAAATCTCAAGGATCCAAAAGCCATCTCTGACATGTAATCATCAAAGAAGACAGCATATTACCTCCCTGTTTCCGTGGGAGAGTAGGATCCCCAACTTCTATGGGCATTTAGCTCTAACTTGCAAAACTACCTCCTGTCATAAAGATATGGGAAGCTCATTTTTTCCTTTGGATAAAGCCAAACGGCTAACACAAATAGTCATCCAACTACTAAGTGAATTTAGAATGAACTATGACAAATGATACGCCAAGTCCCGTGAGTTGAGGACTTGATGCTGTTCATTTTGAGAATATATATGAAGTGGGTTGTATTTGCTTGGTTTCATAAAAAGTTGAGGGTTCTTTCTGTCTTTGGAATTTCTTTCGTAGATTGTGATGCCTTTCACATTCTGGTATAATGCTTAATCATTAATAAATTTGTTTTCTTTCTCTTCTCTCTTGGTGGAGTGGTTTTCTGGGTTGAAAGGAGACTATTTAGAATTATCTTTTCCCAGCAATTCTGGTGAAGAAGACTGAATCCAGCCGTTTCTGAATGAAGCGAGACTAGATGAAGGTCTGTGGTCATACCACAGTCAGGTAAGAGACTCTGCATTATAAGAAGTCTCCCTTCTACCTCTCCACTCTTTTGAAATACCAGCTGGAGAAACCACTCTTTCCAAATAGGAGGGTTTTACTGTTGAATAATCATGAGTCAAAAAGGCTGGAAAATCTGACCAGGATCACCTTATAGTTGAAAAATATGAGAAGCAGGAATGTTGTCTGCAGGTCCTTCTCTTAAAATGCTAAAAGCTGTCATATTTGAAATGAGTACATAAGAATTCAATCTTGCAGTGACCAAAGGGTTTCTTTTTGTTTGTTTACTTTTATTTTTTGAACCAATTAATGTTTTTGCTGGGATTCTTTTACAGATCTCTTCCAAACAAATAAATTACTGTTATTTACGGAATCAATATCATTCTTTAAAAAAAAAAAAAAAGTAACTTGGCTTAGCCACAAAATTGAGAAAACTAGAAGAGGAAATGCAATAATTAAAGGTGTTGTCCCTTTCACAGAACCCACCTCTTCCTTTTGCTGCTGTCCCTGCTCCCCCTGCTTCTTCTGCATTTCATTATCCCTCCCTGCCTCTGTCTGACTCTAGGGAAGTGGGGCAATGATGATCTTTTAGGTGGTGGTTCCCTTCATTAGTACATTTCCCTTTAAAAAGCAAAGAGGGCACAACTTCTTTAGCTGGTAATGAATTGCCTCCTGTTTGACAACACAGGTTCATGTGCCTAGCGCCTTAGCCCAGATTCTACCTCCATTGGTCTCTTCTCATTCTTACCCCATGCAGCTAGAAGAGCAGATATGATCAAGAGACCTGATCAGGGACTAACAGAGAACTTGGATAAAAGACTGTGCCCCCATAAAGGCCACAGGATGGAACGGTACTCCACTAGTCACTTGAAAAAAGACAAATGAACAAGTCACAAGTCACTATCTGATGAAAAGAAGGAGAGAACAATACGCCATTTAATTTACATTTTTTTTCTTATTTCAATGCAAAGAAAACCAGTCTTATTTGGATCACCAGCAAAACTGATGCCACTGAGAAGCTACCCAGGACTCAACGTCCCTCTACTTACCATCTATGTGAATTTAAAATAATTGAGCCTAATATGAAATATTGGAATAATAATACTTACTTCAGCATTGTTGAGAGTTAATGAGGTAATGAATGTAAATCTCCTGATATAATTTTGGCACACACAGGCATTTATTTAATGATCTTATTAAGGTTATAATTATTATAATCATAATTCACCAATGAATCACATGTAATAAGAGCATGAGACTCAACATCTAATAGGTGAGCTGTTACAATCTTTCAAGAAACATATACATCACTGTCATAAGCAATTAAGTTATCTTTTATTGTGGAAATAAAATACTAACAAATAGAGTCTAAGATCCAGCTAAAATTTAAATAAATCCCAATGGGATTTTTTTAAAGATGCAAGTGGGGCAGGATAATTTATCGAGATTAACTTGTGTTTTATTCTCCCTAACACTCCATTTTCCCCTTTCAGGTAGGTAGTGAGACTGTTGGTTTCCCTGGTCCCGCAGAGACTTGTGTTGCAAGGCTACGTAAGAGGAGCATGAGTACAACTACCTGCCTGTTTTTTTTTTTTTTTTTTTTTAATCTCCAGGTGCTTGATGTTCCTGAGGGTGTCTTGTTAATATAGAAGAGAAACAGGTGGATGGCTTTTAAATTTGTGAGAAAATGAAGAGAGATTCTCCACAACTCCAGAGAGAGGCCAATGTGGAAACTATACCGTGTCTTGCTCCCCTTAGGCAGAGTAGGATGAAAATATCTGAGTGTTGGTTGTCCTTAAGAAACCCAGAGCTTGGACTCCATGGCTCCCACTATTAGCAAAGACTTCCAGGCCAAAGTCTGACTTATAAGCAGAAGAACTAAAAAAAATTCAAGAGTCCTTATAATCTGGAAAATTAGAATAAAGACAACCATGATGAGCTAAGGAATAAAGACACTTTATTCAGTTTCTAAGCATTACTTAAGATTCCTTGATTCTTGTGCAAAAAGCCTCACTAATGACTGTGGGTGATTTTCCTAAAAGCCTGTCAGCACATAGGTTCCAAGCCATATTCAATTTGATTAAAAAATATATATGTATTTTCTCTGATGTATTATATCTGGCATGGTAAGTTTTGGGAATAAAGCTCACATACACAAAAGCTTAATATTTTAGCTATATTTGATATCAGCTAAAGATATCAAAGTACAACAAATGATCTTAAATGTTGCATACAACCAATTTGACAATATTTAACACTACTTGCTACTCATTCTATTGCTCTTGGTTGGAAAAATCATTGCACTTCATCTTGATCCTCTTGTTTAAACTGGGCAGTAAAGATAAGGAGCCCCATACTTTAGTCAGCTCCTAAAAAGAGCCATCAGTCCTACTTAAGCCATATGTTACACCGTATTGGGGTAAAGACCAACTGGGCCTGTGATGGTGACTTTCCCTGGCCCAAGATGGGAGACAATATAGACCTTGTTCTTTGATGTTACTCTGTTCTTTTTCAAAACATCTACAAAAATTTGAGCCTATATTTAACACGTTTGGTTTAAAAATTGATTCAACTGAATTAAACATCAAGGTGGGAAAATAAAAAAAAAAGTATGAAAACCTCAAACTAATCTGAAATATATCCTACAACACATGTCAAGCAGAAGTGCTGGTTGATTAGAACAGACATTTTGAGTTCAGTGATCCAGCAGCCCTGAGGAGTACAGAGACAGAGCTGCCAAATTTTAGAGATACACTTTCCTATCTGGCTTACTGATTAGTTGAAGTGCTACTGCCAAGGCTTTAATTTCAGCACCATTTTTATTGTCCTTCCTCTATAACACTTATAAGGCATGGTTCTTCCTGGTCTTCCCAGCTTTGTTTGGTGCCTGAGGAGGGGAGGAGCCACGGAAATACCGGCTTCCTACTTGGTTTAGGCATTGAAAAATACCCTAGGCTTCCAGAACAGCTGCTTCTCAAAGCTGTTGATTTACAGTATAAAAATTGACCCAAGTGGTTTGTTCCCCATCTGTGCCATGGCTTGCTCTTACTCCTCCAATTAGGCAGGGTTAGCGAGCTCCTGCCAGTATTCTCCTCTTGCTGTTTTCTCAGTAGGTGGAATTGTAGGTTAAATGTACTGCCTCTCTAGCCCTTCTGCATTTGACTATGGAAAACATCATCATCAACAACAGGAACATAAATTTCTCACCTGTACAATGCACTTCTCCGTATTTTCTTATTTTTTGTACATAGGTAGGGTATTTATACCTTTTAGTCATTTCAATGCACAGGTGGTTGGACCAAAAAAACGGATGAGTGAGAGATCCCCACGTAAAAGTACATATGGCGTTTGTTCTTATCCACATACAAAATTGTTTAAAGCAGTTTTAGACACGCGATCCCTTGACCGCCTAAAGTGACCAACTTTCATCAAGAGTGTGTCATTCTTTGGATAAAAAACATCAGCTCTGGAACAGTTGGAGTTGACCCCAGGTGAGTCAGTATTGCTGAGGCGCATCAGTCTGAGAAACTATGTGAATAGAAATCATAAGACATTTCTATTTGTATTTTCTATAGTTTACATTCATATTATCGAAATTTAGTGGATATTGAATTGTTGAATGAGTTGATGAATAAATCAATTAACTTATAAAGTACAGAAGTGGAAGGGTAGGGAAAATGATAATAGGATGAAAAAATTCTGTGGAAAGGAAACCATTAAATTTGATGCCACCAGAAGTTATTTAAGTAATGAAGGAACTAAAAGCATAGGGAAAGGTAACACAAATATTTTTTATGTACCTTTGTGGCATAAGCTACTTTCATTCCATGTAAGTGACATTAATATTTTAAATGGTCATGCCTTATATATCACTGATTTTATATTAAGTAAAAATTTTTAGGATATGAGCAGGAAAAACTGCATGGAGAATATTCATAATCAACTGTTTGCAAATCTTATTCCTGAATGCTTATGCTGAAAAGGATTAATTCTGGTGTCTATATATAACTGCATTTCAAGAAACAGTGGCTATTTCACTATGGGTACAAACCTGAGTCAGCATGTTCCAGTTCTGACCAGTAATATTTTTTATCCTGTCTGTGTTTATCTTGTCCCCTTGGAGCAGCCAAGGGATTCATACACTTTCTATTAGGTAGAAAAGGAGTAATGACTTTTAGTATCTGAGCTCAGCAGCAAAGAAGTCTGCAATTACAGCAAAAAGAAAAAGAAGACCAAAAAAAAAAAAGAAGAAGAAGCATGCCCCAATTTCATTTAGAAGCACACAACTTATTTTCATTTCTTCATGAAGAGAGACAGGTGAAGTGCATTCTCTATATGCAGTCTCTTGAGAGAGAATGATAAATCTGCCAGGTAAGACAGACCAGTAGGAAAGTCAGAGTTAGAGACTGGGAATTATTGCAATTGAGATGAAGACCCAGGTGTTGACGTTAGATCAAGTTTTAATTTCAAAGAATCGTTTTTTTAAAAAGGAAGCTATCACAGTATAATATATCATTCATCTTAATTTTTATTTTTTTTAATTTTTTTTAAATGTTTTATTTATTTATTCATGAGAGTCAGAGAGAGAGAGAGAGAGAGAGAGAGAGGCAGAGGCAGAGGGAGAAGCAGGCTCCCACCTAGCAGGGAGCCTGATGCGGGACTCGATCCCAGGACCCTGGGATCATGACCTGAGCCGAAGGCAGACGCTTAACCATCTGAGCCACCCAGGTGCCCAATTTTTATTCTTATTTATGATTTTTTTGCTTTATTGAGTTAGTGAGACACAAAAGATACAAACACTGATACATATATTTTTCTTCTATTTAAAATGTTTAACTTACAAAATAATATGGAATGGCTATTCCCAATAGACAGGATTTTATTACAACTTTACCAGTTGAGTTATATATCTATAGTAAGCAGAGATAGTTTTAAACCACTATATAATATTATTTTACTTAAACTTAGGTATTTAAGATATACAAAGCTTTGACCTATTAGATTATTTGCATGTGATTTTTCATAATAAAATTTAGGCTTGAGGTTTTAGATTTAGTGAGCTCAACCCTGTCTGAGGTTCACCCACATGGTTTGTCAGGAGGTGATGTCCCTTGGCCATCCTGACTCCCCTGGTGTGGTAGCCAGCCTCCAAGATGGCCCCCGGTAATTTCTGCCTCTTGGTGTTCACACACTCTTATAGTCCCTCCAACATGGCTAATGTTGCTTGGTGTGAACTGTAGAATGTAGACTATGACAGGAATGATGGTATGCCACTGTCAAGATTAGATTATAAAAGACAGTATGATTTTGGTTTTGATTGCTCTCTCATATACTTTTTCTTTGAGATCACTTACTTTGAGGAAAGATTATCTTGAACAGCAGCCCATTTGGAGAGGAAGAAAGACTCTAGCAACAGCTACGGGAAGACTTTGGCTGAGAGTGGATCTTCCAGCCTCCCTTAAAAGTTTCAGAAACTACAGCTCCTGCCTACAGCTTGTAGAATCTCATGACAGACTGAATTCAGAGCCATACTACTGCATTATCACTTTCCTGGGCCCTAGGAACTTTTAACCTATTTCCAATTTTGCCTTTGTTCACCCCTTTCTTCATTAAAATATATCTTTATCTAAATCTAAATCTACATTTCTATCTCTATATACTATTATGGTATCTGTACCTCTATATCATCCATATCTGTATCATCAATCTCTCTCTATATATATGTCTCTATACCTTCCTGTATTTATTTATTTTTTAAAAAATTTTATTTATTTATTTGACAGAGAGAGAGAGAGCACAAGCACAAGCAGGGGGAGGGGCAGGCAGAGGGAGAGGCAGGCTCCCCACAGAGCAGGGAGCCTGATGTGGACCCTGAGATCATGACCTGAGCTGAAGGCAAACACTTAACCGACCAAGCCACCCACGCGTCCCTATACCTATATTTATATCTCATATCTACATGAGACAGAAGAAGGAAGAGTAAAAGATCCTTGCACAAAAGCATGTATTACAGGGGCGCCTGGGTGGCTCAGTTGTCAAGCATCTGCCTTCAGCCCAGGTCATGATCCCAGGGTCCTGGGATTGAGCCCCGCATCGGGCTCCCTTTGCCACTCCCCCTGCTTGTGTTCCCTCTCTTGCTGTGTCTCTCTCTGTCAAATAAATAAATAAAATCTTTAAAAAAAAAGTATGTATTACATTTGTTTTATCAACCTACATAATTGTTCAAAATGATACTTTAGCTATATACAGTGACTAGAGTGTTATAAAATATATATACATTAAAATTTTTCTCTTTACTTCTGATTTTAAAATAAATTAAAATATTTCATGTGCTTTAAAAGTAAAAGTATCATTACCCTAGGTCAACTGTATGTTAACGGAATTAACGATCTAGAGGAGCCAAGCTACTCCTGGATCCCACACTCTCAGAAACTGAATGAGAAAATAAAAGACGGTGGTTTTATTGGAGTAATTTGTCATACAGCAACTAGTACAACTGGGTTATTTTTCTCCATTCTATAATCAAGTATAAATGAATTAGTTTTCTGATTCAGATGTAAAATAAGAAGAAGTAGATTGAAAAAGAACATCCAGGATTTATTATAACTTTGTCATTCCCCATGTATTTTAGGACTAATTTCTTCTTGTATAGAAACATTATTGAAAAAGTTACTTTATAAACTCTATAAACCTTAGGTGGGGATTTTTCAAAGCATGTCATTTGCTATCATTTTAGTTCCATGCCTTTTTCCAAGTTTCTGGCCTGTTCTACCAAACCAAACCAAACCAAACCAAACCAAACAAACCACCACAACAAAACCAACCAAAACAAACAAACAATAAAACCCCTTGTCAGCCTAATTTTGTTAACTCTCAAGGAACTGCTATTTGAGGAGAGGTCACAACTAGAGCCTATGATGCAAATCCAGCCTGCTGCCTCTTTTTATAAATAAAGTTTTATTAGAAAACAGCTATATCCATTCATTTAGTTACTGTATATGGCTATTATATATAGCAATGAGTAACTGAGACCTCATGACCTACAGAGTCTATTTATTATCTGACCCTTTTCAGAAAAACAGTTTATAGATCCTTGGTCTAACCCAAGTCAAATAAATCTGTAGTGAATTTAATTTGTTCACGTTGAAATCATACAAATAAAACAATGTAGAAGAAATTCTATGGAAACCCATTTTAATAAAATTAATGTGTGTGGTGTGTTCTTTTTTTCCTCTCACCTAAAGCTAAGAACTAATTATTTAAAAGAGTATTAAAAATCATCCATGACTCTAAGGATTTCAAACTATCACTTTAATTTTGGTAAAATTTTGTTCTTACTCTTAATTTTGTTGGTTCATTTTGGAATACATGAAGGCCCAAGTCATAATTAAACTTTCTGTATCACTGAAATGTCCCCAAAAGTCATTATTTAAATAGTTGGTTATTTTCTTTCTGATAAGTCATTCTTCCAAACATTTTAATATTGGCTTTCATCGGTAACTAGAATAAGATTTGTTTAAATGTTTGATGTGTAGCATGAATAATGGGTTAAATAAATTCTTTAGCAAAAAATTAGGTTTTGAACCTTACAAATATCATCTTTATGACACAAAACTCACATATATGTATTTATTCTATAAGATTTAAAGTTCATATTTCCTGGGTGGTGAGGTTTACATGTTTTATGAACTTGGGGTATTATTATGGGGTAAGCATACTGCACACCTAAAATGATTATAAATATATAAAATTCAGACTTGAAATAAAATACATAAATATATGTCTGATAAATATTTTCAATATTTCATTCAATTTTACCAATAAAGTAGAGGCTAACTGTAATTATTTCAGGTTATTTATGTTTATTCTTTATTTTGTTGTATTAATTAATATATACCAATAATATCAGTCTGATATACTATCAGATATATAAATTCTATCAAAATTTTTCAAAATTAATCCTACTGGCAATAAGTGTGTAAATAAATTACTAGCACAAAATATTCTTGAAATATATATGCTATATGCAAGTGAATGCATGTGTTCTCTAAAGAGATTACAGGTATACAGGTATAAAGGAAAATCCAGTTTTTCAATTAATATTTATAAAAATATGAGTTTTTTCCAGTTTAGTTAATTGGAAAGTAATTTAATGTTAGAAATGTTTTAACTGCAATAGAAAATCTTGCAAATTAAGCTGTAAAATAGCAGAACACTTTGTTAACTCGAGAGGTAGAGAGAGAGCCAATCCAGGCTATACAGCAGCAGCTCAAACATATCAGCAGAAACCCACCTCTTTCCAACTTTCTCCTTTCCCCTGTCAGTGTCTTGACTTTAGTCTTTATAACAGTTGCAAGATGGCTAGCACATCTGCAGATGTAATCTATTATTACTACCATCCCAAATATGAAGAGGCAGAGGTCAAAGGTCTTTTCTTTTTTGTTTCCTTGTTTTTCAGTGAGACTTTCTCAGGAGGTTTTAGCCATTCTTTCCCTTTCTTTGGCTAGACATGAGTCATACAGTAGCCCCAGTTGGAGAAAGTTGGATAAAGACATATTTGGCAAAAGGTAATGCAATTAACATGACTGGCTTAACTGATAATGGTTATCTTGGAAATTTGGGCACATGGTTTACCTAAACATAATTGAGTTCTGTTGATAAGAAAGAAGGGATCTGGGGGTGGTTGGGGGTAGGGAAAAGACAGCTACAGGTTAGTCAATATATTGTATCTAAAACAGAAATACAAAATAGGAAGTACACAATTTTTACTTGTTTAAAACTTAACTATGAAATATTATAATCTTTAGTGAATTCTAAGATTAAAAACTGAGTTTACTTGCAGCAATTAAGCATTCTCAGACATTAGATTTTAAAGTACCCTAGACAATTGCACTCAAGTCCCTTAATGGATTATAATATTAATACATAGAATACACACCATTCCTCACTTCTGACTTTAAAAAGCAAATATGTTCTTAAACTAATACTTTTTCAAATAATTTTAACTGAAAAAAAGATGACTATTTCTATTAAAAATTTACTTAACTCTTAACTATGTATTTCTATAATAAATACGAATTTTAGGTCAGGTGAAAGTGTAAGTCCTTTCTTTTTTAAGACCATTTTTTTTCTGTTGCTAAATAAATTTAGTCAGCAATACTGTCTGTACTAGTAGGTAAAATAATGAATATTTCATTTAAATATAATGTTGAAATTTTCATCAGCTTTCCAGTAGCACCAAATTTTGGCGGAAAGCCCAGATGGTTCTTAAGATTCTAGCCAGTAAAATCAGTTTAAAATTGTGAAGAAGGAAGGAGATAAGGGAATTATAAACTTTTTAATTTGGCTGATAAATACATCATCTGTAGTTATGTATAGTACTATGACACTTTTTAAATTATTTAATTATGACTTTATAAAACGGTAGCAACATATAACTTCTAAGGGAAAATGGTTTAAATTCAGGTGAGTTGAAGTAGGAAAAAAAATAATTAGCCTAATCTTTAGGTAAGTTCTCCATCTTATGGTCTCACTGATGATCACAGAAATGCCTCTGGTGAATAGTGACTTCTTGGGATGATGAGGCTCTTTATTCAGGACACTAGGGCACCATTCTAGTTATTATTCCAGGCCTTATTTCCTATTTGGTTTAGTTTATTTCCAATAATCTGCAGTCCCCCTTTGTACCAAGAACAGAAGCTTAATGGATAGAGGATAAATCTCAGAGGCACAAATTATAACTTTACAATAGAATATGGCTAAGTGATTCCAATACGGAGAGAGCTACTCATAGGTTTTCTTAGACCTAACACTATATAGGCAGGCCCTGAAGCATCTACCTATGACCAAGTAATGAGACTTAATGGAAACATCTCCTTTTGCACTTTCTGCCCTAAATTTCCCTATAGGTGTATCCAAAAAAAGACTGTTATATAAATAACTCTTAGAAAGCTATCATAAAATACAAAACATCTGAGGATGTAAAAGAAAGCATAGCAAGGTTGGCTGTAAGCTACCCACTCATAAGGTGAATCAAAGCTACAAACAATAGAATCTTCCCTTCCAGCCCAGCTATGTCACATTTCTCACTCCATTTATCTCTTGTCCATCTACCTCATAAAATATGAGCATCTTAATCTGGATTTATATGAAAACATGAGACTTAGTTAATGTTTAACTTTAAACAAAATTAAATAAATCAAACTTGTGGTACAATACCATGAAAAATGTTAAAACCCATTCCCTTCCTTGTGAGAATGAAAGCTGCTTTCAAAATGTTGTGGGTCAGATAGAGGGGACTTCTTCTGGAAGTACTGTGTGACTGATACTTTACATAACTGACTCTTATGACTAAATTTGTTTGTTGAAAACAATTCTCTTGGGATGCCTGCGTGGCTCAGGCAGTTAAACGTCTGCCTTCAGCTCAAGTCCTGATTCCAGTTCCTGGGATCAAGTCCAGCATCAGGCTCCTTGCTCAGCAGGGAGTCTGTTTCTCTCTCTGCCTGCCACTTCCCCTGCTTGCGAGTTCTCTCTCTCTGACAAATTAATAAATAAAATCTTAAAAGAAAAGAAAAGAAAAGAATTCTTTTAACTTTTTATCTGGAATTGATATCCAGAATTTTATCCAGAACTGCTTCTCAGCTAGTAAAGCATACATTATGTGAGTTACTCTACTGGTGAGGGTCAAGTCAGGAAACACAAAACATACTTGTTATTTTAACAATGATAATTGAAAATAAAGTATTATTAACATAATGTAACAGCATGGATAAACTTTAAAGGCATTATACCATGTGAAATAAGCCAGACACGAAAGGACAAATATGGGAGGATTCCACTTAAATAAGGTATGTAGATTAGTCAAATTCATAGGGACAGAGAGTAGAATAGTGGTTGTCAGGCACTACAGGGAGGGGAGGAAAGGGAGTTATTGCTATAAGGGGTACAAAGTTTCAGTTTGGGACGAGAAATTCTGGAGATAAATAGTGGCCATGTTTGCACAACATTAAATATATATAAACATACTTAATGCCACTTGAACTGTATAACTTAAAATGATGAAAATGGTAAATTTATGTTATATACCATTGCCACAATGAAAATATCAAAAAAACCAAAAGAATTGTTAACTAAGGAATGAGGAAAGGAAATCAACAAAATATCTTACCGGTAATTACGGCAGGAAGCAGCCACGAATTGGAGGGTGAGGGAACAAAGAGGAACGGTGGAAAATAGTAAAAGTCGGTATCTTAGAGGAAGGGGCACACGGAACTTATATGGAGAACTTTGAGAAGGGACACTTCTTAGCTAATACTAATCATTAAGGACTTGGAGGAAAAACTCTGTGGAGCTGAAATCCAGGAATTTAGAAAGTGTACTCCATGCAGCAGGTACTGATATTTCTGAGGGGACAAGATAATTCTGGTTTTGAAGTCACTGGTAAACTAAGGACTGAAACCTAATGTTGCTATTAAAACAGAATGCTATCAATTATTACTCTCAATGTAAATGGACTAAATGCTCCAATCAAAAAACATAGGGTGACAGAGTGGATTAAAAAAAATTAAATCCGTCAATATGGTGCCTACAAGAGACTCACTCATTTTAGATCTAAGAACACTGGCAAATTGAAAGTGAGGGGATGGAGAAACATTTATCATGCAACTGGATGCCAAAAGAAACCTGGGTAGCAATATATATATATATATATATATTAGAAAAAATAGACTTTAAAACAAAGACTATAACAAGTGACAAAAAAAGACACTATATGATAATAAAGGAGACAATCCAACAAGAGGATATAACAATTGTAAATATTTATGCACCCATTATGGGAGCATCCAAATACATAAAACAGTTAATAACCAATATAAAATAGTTGATAGTGATACAATAATAATAGAGAAAACTAACACAACACTTACCTAGAAGGACAGATCATCCAAACAGAAAATCAACAAGGAAACAATGGCGTTGAATGACACTGGGCCAGATGGAATTAACAGTTATATTTGAACATTCCATCATTAAAGAGCAGAATACATATTCTTTTCAAGTATACCCAGAACATTCTCCAGAATTGACCACATATTAGGCCACAAAACAAATTTCAACGAACTAAAAAAAAAAAAAAAATCGAAGGCACACCATTCATCTTTTCTCAATGCAACACTATGAAACTAGAAATCAGCCACAAGAAAAAATCTGGAAAGAGCATAAATACACAGAAGTTAAATAACATGCTATTAAAAAATGAATGGGTCAACCACAAAATCAAAAGAGAAATAAAAAAATACATGGAAACAAATGAAAATAAAAGCACAACACTCCAAAATCTTTCAAATGCACCAAAAGTGGTTCTAAGAGGTGAGCTTATGGAAATACAGGTCTGCCTCAAGAAGCATGAAAAATCTCAAATAAATAATCTAACCTTACACCTAAAGGAGGTGGAAAAAAGAGCAAAACCAAAGCCCATGAAAGGGAGGAAATGATAAAGTTTAGAGCAGAAATAAATGATATAGAAACTAAAAAAGAAATAGAAGAGATCAATGAAACCAGGATCTGGTTCTTTGAAAAGATTAAACTGATAAACCTCTAGCAAGACAAATAAATAAATCAATAACCAAAATAAACAAAATTACTAATGAAAGAGGTGAAATAACAACCAATATTATCGAAATACAAACAACTGTAACAGAAAGTTGTGAGAACCTACATGCCAACAAATGGGGCAACATAAAAGAAATGGATAAATTCCTAGAAATATATAACCTACCAAAACTAAACAAGGAAGAAATAGAAAATTTGAACAGACCAATCACCAGCAATGAAATTGAATCAGTAATCAAAACTCCCAAAAAACAAAAGTCCAGGGGCGGAGCAAGATGGCGGAGGAGTAGGAGACCTAGATTTCGTCTGGTCTCAGGAATTCAGCTGAATAGGGATCAAACCATTCTGAACACCTACGAACTCAACAGGAGATCGAACAGGAGAGTAGCAACAACTCTCTGAACAGAGAAGCGACCACTTACTGGAAGGTAAGGCGTGCGGAGAAGTGAATCCGAGGCGATATTCGGGAGGATAGATGGCGGGGGAGGGGCCTCCGCCGGCCGCTTCTGGCAAGTGATAGAGCCGCGGAGCACAAAATCGGACCTTTTAGAAGTTTGCTCGGCGGAGGGACGTCGCTGCAGTGGCTAAGCGGGGGGGTGGAATCCTCCCGGGACAGTGTGGTCTCAGGACCCTTGGGGTCACGGAGAGACCGGGGGTGCCTGAGTGCACCAGAGCTCCCAGGTATCAGAGCAGGGAAGCCGGCTGCAGAGACGGAGCAGAGTCACGGGCTCTCAGCTCGGGGTTGCCATAAACTGTGATCCGCGGCCCAGTTGGGGCACGGCTCCCCCAGCAGGGACCCAACAAGCAGCAGATCCGGGGAGACTCCCCTTCCTTCCCGGGGAGGAGCGGTGCGGGAACGCACTGCAGGGATCTGCTGGGTTTGGAGACTCCGTGCGGGGTCGGGTGCCAGAGATAGCAACGCTCGATCACAGGCCGGGTGAGCACGGAGTGCGGCCGGAGACCGGGGACACGGGAGTGACTGCTCTTCTCTGGGGACACACTGAGGAGCAGGGCCCCGAGTTCTCAGCTCCTCCGGGTGGAGATTGGGAGGCCACCATTTCTGCCCTGGTCCTCCAAAGCTGTACCGAGAGCTTGCAGGGAACAAAATCTCCTGAGAACAAACCGGAGCAGCTTCCTTAGCCCGGACCGACAAGGGCGGGACAATTCCGCCTCCGGCAAAGACATTTGGAAACCACAGCAACAGGCCCCTCCCCCAGAAGATCAGCACAAACAGCCAGCAAGCCAAGACCAAGTTGATCGATCAAGGAGAATGGGAGAACTCCAGCGCTAGGGGAA
>NW_027397070.1:18960432-18971999 GCF_003265705.2 Callorhinus ursinus | reverse complement strand
CGATCAAGGAGAACAGGAGAACTCCAGCGCTAGGGGAATACTGCACATAGATTCATGGCTTTTTTTTTTTTTTATTTTTACCATGACCCATTATTTCATCAAAGTTAATTTTTGTTGACTGTTTTTTTTTTATTTTTCTTTTTCCCTTTTTCAACCAACATCTTATCAATCCCTTTTTAAAAAAAAAAAAAATATTTTTCATTTTTAGAGTCATATTTTATCCCTTCATAGTAGTTACCCTTATTTTTGGCATATATATATAAGTTGTTCTCTCTTTAAAATTTTGGGGTACAGTTTCTTCTAACAGATCAAAATATACCCTAAATCACTAGTGTATGGCTTTGTTCTAGTCTCCTGCCTGATCACATTCTCTCCCTTTTTCCTTTTTTTTTTTTTCTTAAATCTTCTTTCTTATTTCAAACAACTTATCTTACCAAGTCCTTTTATAAAATCTTTTATAATTTTCATCTTTACAGTCATCTTCCATCCCTTCATTGTATCAACCCTTATTTTGTACATATATGTCTTTCTTCCTTTAAAATTTTAGGAGGCACTTTTTTCTAACAGACCAAAATACGCCCAAAATCTAGTGTGTGGCACTGATCTATGCACTAGCCTGATCATATTTGATCACATTCTGCTTTTTTTGTATTGTTCTGTTTTTGTTTTTATCCCTTTTTTTTTCCTTTTTTTTTTCTCTTTCTTTTTTCTTTCTTTCCCTTTCTTTTCCCCTGGTTTCAGGTCTTTTCTGATTTGTATACAGTATATTTGCTGGGGACGTTGTAAACCTGTTAGCATTTCGTTCTCTCATTCATCTATTCTCCTCTGGACAAAATGACAAGACGAAAGAAATCACCTCAGCAAAAAGAACAAGAGGTAGTACCTTCAGCCAGGGACCTCCTCAATACAGACATTAGTATGATGTCTGACCTAGAGTTCAGAATCATGACTTTAAAGATACTAGCTGGGCTTGAAAAAAGCGTGGAAGTTATTAGAGAAACACTTTCTGGAGAAATAAAAGAACTAAAATCTAACCAAATCGAAATCAAAAAGGCTATTGATGAGGTGCAATAAAAAATGGGGGCACTAACTGCTAGGATAAATGAGGCAGAAGAGAGAATCAGCGATATAGAAGACCAAATGATGGAAAATAAAGAGGTTGAGAAAAAGAGAGAGAAACAACTACAGGATCACGAGGGCAGAATTCGAGAGATAAGTGATACGATAAGACGAAACAACATTAGAATAATTGGGATCCCAGAAGAAGAAGAAGAGAGAGAGGGGGGGGCAGAAGGTATATTGGAGCAAATTATAGCAGAAAACTTCCCTAACGTGAGGAAGGAAACAGGCATTAAAATCCAGGAGGCACAGAGAACCCCTCTCAAAATCAATAAAAATAGGTCAACACCCCGACATCTAATAGTAAAACTTACGAGTCTCAGAGACAAAGAGAAAATCCTGAAAGCAGCTCGGGAGAAGAGATATGTAACCTACAATGGTAGAAATATTAGATTGGCAACAAACCTATCCACAGAGACCTGGCAGGCCAGAAAGGACTGGCAAGATATCTTCAGAGCACTAAACGAGAAAAATATGCAGCCAAGAATACTATATCCAGCTAGGCTATCACTGAAAATAGAAGGAGAGATAAAAAGCTTCCAGAACAAACAAAAACTAAAGGAATTTGCAAACACGAAACCAGCCCTCCAAGAAATATTGAGAAGGGTCCTCTAAGCAAAGAGAGAACCTAAAAGCAGCAAAGAGCAGAAACGAACACAGACAACAGACAGTTAACAGTCACCTTACAGGCAATACAATGGCACTAAATTCATACCTTTCAATAGATACCCTGAATGTAAATGGGCTCAATGCCCCAATCAAAAGACACAGGCTATCAGATTGGATTAAAAAACAAGACCCATCAATATGCTGTCTGCAAGAGACTCATTTTAGACCCAAAGACACCCCCAGATTGAAAGTGAGGGGGTGGAAAACCATTTACCATGCTAATGGACACCAAAAGAAAGCTGGGGTGGCAATCCTTATATCAGACAAACTAAATTTTAAAACAAAGACTGTAATAAGAGATGAGGAAGGACACTATATCCTACTTAAAGGGTCTATCCAACAAGAAGATCTAACAATTGTAAATATCTATGCCCCAAACATGGGAGCAGCCAATTATATAAGGCAATTAATAACAAAAGCAAAGAAACACATTGACAACAATACAATAATAGTGGGGGACTTTAACACCCCCCTGACTGAAATGGACAGATCATCTAAGCAAAAGATCAACAAGGAAATAAAGACTTTAAATGACACACTGGACCAAATGGACTTCACAGACATATTCAGAACATTCCATCCCAAAGCAACGGAATACACATTCTTCTCTACTGCCCATGGAACATTCTCCAGAATTGATCACATTCTAGGTCACAAATCAGGTCTCAACCGGTACCAAAAGATTGGGATCATTCCCTGCATATTTTCAGACCACAATGCTTTGAAACTAGAACTCAACCACAAGAGGAAAGTCGGAAAGAACTCAAATACATGGAGGCTAAAGAGCATCCTACTAAAGAATGAATGGGTCAACCAAGAAATTAAAGAAGAATTAAAAAAATTCATGGAAACCAATGAAAATGAAAACACAACTGTTCAAAATCTTTGGGATACAGCAAAGGCAGTCCTGAGAGGAAAGTATATAGCAATACAAGCCTTTCTCAAGAAACAAGAAAGGTCTCAAATACACAACCTAACCCTACACCTAAAGGAGCTGGAGAAAGAACAGCAAATAAAGCCTAAACCCAGCAGGAGAAGAGAAATCATAAAGATCAGAGCAGAAATCAATGAACTAGAAACCAAAAGAACAGTAGAACAGATCAACGAAACTAGGAGCTGGTTCTTTGAAAGAATTAACAAGATTGATAAACCCCTGGCCAGACTGATCAAAAAGAAAAGAGAAATGACCCAAATCAACAAAATCATGAATGAAAGAGGAGAGATCACAACCAACACCAAAGAAATACAAACAATTCTAAGAACATATTATGAGCAACTCTATGCCAGCAAATTAGATAACCTGGTAGAAATGGATGCATTCCTAGAGATGTATCAACTACCAAAATTGAACCAGGAAGAAATAGAAAACCTGAACAGACCTATAACCACTAAGGAAATTGAAACAGTCATCAAAAATCTCCCAAGAAACAAAAGCCCAGGGCCAGACGGCTTCCCAGGGGAATTCTATCAGACATTTCAAGAAGAATTAATACCTATTCTCCTGAAACTGTTCCAAAAAACAGAAATGGAAGGGAAACTTCCAAACTCATTTTATGAGGCCAGCATTACCTTGATCCCAAAACCAGACAAAGACCCCATCAAAAAAGAGAATTACAGACCAATATCGTTGATGAACATGGATGTAAAAATTCTCACCAAAATACTAGCCAATAGGATCCAACAGTACATTAAAACGATTATTCACCATGACCAAGTGGGATTTATTCCTGGGCTGCAAGGCTGGTTCAACATCCGCAAATCAATCAACGTGATACAATACATTAACAAAAGAAAGAGCAAGAATCATATGATCCTCTCAATAGATGCAGAAAAAGCATTTGACAAAGTACAACATCCTTTCTTGAACAAAACTCTTCAGAGTATAGGGATAGAGGGTACAAACCTCAATATCATAAAAGCCATCTATGAAAAACCTACAGCGAATATCATTCTCAATGGGGAAAAGCTGAGAGCTTTTCCCCTAAGGTCAGGAACGCGGCAGGGATGTCCACTCTCACCACTGCTATTCAACATAGTATTAGAGGTCCTAGCCACAGCAATCAGACAACAAAAACAAATCAAAGGCATCCAAATCGGCAAAGAGGAAGTCAAACTCTCACTCTTTGCAGATGATATGATACTGTATGTGGAAAACCCAAAAGGCTCCACCCCAAAACTGCTAGAACTCATACAGGAATTCAGTAAAGTAGCAGGATATAAAATCAATGCACAGAAATCAGTGGCATTCCTATACACCAACAACAAGACAGAAGAGAGACAAATCAAGGAGTCTATCCCATTTACAATTGCACCCAAAACCATTAGATACCTAGGAATAAATCTAACCAACGAGGCAAAGGATCTGTACTCAGAAAACTATAAAATACTCATGAAAGAAATTGAAGAAGACACAAAGAAATGGAAAAACGTTCCATGCTCATGGATTGGGAGAATCAACATTGTGAAGATGTCAATGCTACCTAGAGCAATCTACACATTCAATGCAATCCCCATCAAAATACCATCCACTTTTTTCAAAGAAATGGAACAAATAATCTTAAAATTTGTATGGAACCAGAAGAGACCCAGAATAGCCAGAGGAATACTGAAAAAGAAAAGCAAAGCTGGCGGCATCACAATTCCGGACTTCCAGCTCTATTACAAAGCCGTCATCATCAAGACAGTTTGGTACTGGCACAAAAACAGACACATAGATCAATGGAACAGAATAGAGAGCCCAGAAATGGACCCTCAACTCTATGGTCAGCTTATTTTTGACAAAGCAGGAAAGAAGGTCCAATGGCAAAAAGACAGTCTCTTCAACAAATGGTGTTGGGAAAATTGGACAGCCACATGCAGAAGAATGAAACTGGACCATTTCCTTACACCACACACAAAAATAGACTCCAAATGGTTGAAAGACCTAAACGTGAGTCAGGAGTCCATCAAAATCCTAAAGGAGAACACAGGTAGCAACCTTTTCGACCTTAGCCGCAGCAACTTCTTCCTAGAAACATCGCCAAAGGCACGGGAAGCCCGGGCAAAAATGAACTATTGGGATTTCATCATGATAAAAAGCTTTTGCACAGCAAAAGAAACAGTCCACAAAACCAAAAGACAACCGACAGAATGGGAGAAAATATTTGCAAACGACATATCAGATAAAGGGCTAGTATCCAAAATCTATAAAGAACTTATCAAACTCAACACCCAAAGAACAAATAATCCAATCAAGAAATGGGCACTAGACATGAACAGACATTTCTCCAAAGAAGACATCCAAATGGCCAACAGGCACATGAAAAAGTGCTCAACATCGCTCGGCATCAGGGAAATCCAAATCAAAACCTCAATGAGATACCATCTCACACCCGTGAGAATGGCTAAAATTAACAAGTCGGGGAACAACAGATGTTGGCGGGGATGTGGAGAAAGGGGAACCCTTCTACACTGTTGGTGGGAATGCAAGCTGGTGCAACCACTCTGGAAAACAGTATGGAGGTTCCTCAAACAGTTGAAATTAGAGCTACCGTTCGATCCAGCAATTGTACTACTGGGTATTTACCCCAAAGATACAAATGTAGGGACCCAAAGGGGTACGTGTACCCCAATGTTTATAGCAGCAATGTCCACAATAGCCAAACTGTGGAAGGAGCCAAGATGCCCATCGACAGATGAATGGATAAAGAAGATGTGGTATATATACACAATGGAATATTATGCAGCCATCAAAAGGAATGAGATCTTGCCATTTGCAACGACGTGGATGGAACTGGAGGGTGTTATGCTGAGTGAAATAAGTCAATCAGAAAAAGACATGTATCACATGACCTCACTGATATGAGGAATTCTTAATCTCAGGAAACAAACTGAGTGTTACTGGAGTGGTTGGGGGTGGGACGGATGGGGTGGCTGGGTGATAGACATTGGGGAGGGTATGTGCTACGGTGAGCGCTGTGAATTGTGCAAGACTGTTGAATCACAGATCTGTACTTCTGAAACAAATAACGCAACATATTTTAAGAAAAAAGGAAAAGAAGAAGATAACAGGAGAGGAAGAAAAGGGGAGTATGTCAGAGGGGGAGACGAACCATGAGAGATGATGGACTCTGAAAAACAAACTGAGGGTTCTAGAGGGGAGGGGGGGAGTGGGATGGGTTATCCTGGTGATGGGTATTGAGGAGGGCACGTTCTGCATGGAGCACTGGGTGTTATGAACAAACAATGAATCATGGAACACTGCACCAAAAACTAATGATGTAATATATGGTGATTAACATAACAATAAAAAAATTTAAAAAAACCCCAAAAAACAAAAGTCCAGGACCAGACAGTTTCACAGGTGAATTCTATCAAAATTTAAATTAGAATTAATGCCCATTCTTCTCAAACTATTTTAAAAAGTACAAGAAGGAAGACTTCCAAATTAATTCTATGAGGCCAGATTCACCCATAAACAAAAACCAGATGGAGACACCACAAAAAAAGAGAACTGCGGGCCAATATCCCTCATGGATATAGATGCAAAAATCCTCAACATAATATTAGCAAAACGAATCCAACAATACATTACAAAAATCATATACCACGACCAAGGGGAATTTATTCCCAGGATGCAAGTGTGGTTCAATATTTGCAAAACAATGTGATATATCACGTCAATAATGGAAAGGATAAAAGCCATATGATCATTTCGATAGATGCAGAAAAAGCATTTGGCAAAGTACAATATCCATTCATGATAAATACTCTCTGTAAAGTAGGTTTAGAGGGAACATATCTCAACATAATAAAGGCTATGTATGAAAAACCCACAGTTAATATCATACTCAATGGTAAAATACTGAGAGCTTCTCTCCTAAGGTCAGCAACAAGACAAGGATGTCCATTCTTGCCACTTCTACTCAACATGGTACAAAAGTCCTAGCCACAGCAACCAGACAACATAAAGAGATAAAAGGCATCCAAATTGGTAAGGAAGAAGTAAAACTCACTATTTGCAGATTACATGATACTATATATATTTAGAAAACTCTAAAGGAGTCCACCAAAAAACTACTAGAACTGATAAATAAATTCAGTAAAGCCACAGGATACAAATGCAGAAATATGTTGCATTTTTATATACTAATAATGAAGCAGCAGAAAGTGAAATGAAGAAAACAATATCATTCACAATTGCACCAAAAACAATAAAATATCTAGGAATAGACATAACCAAAGAGGTGAACGACCTGCACTCTGAAAACTACAAAACACTGATGAAAGAAATTTAAGATGACTCAAAGAAACAGAAAGACATTTCTATGCTCATGGACTGTAAGAGCAAAAATTGTTAAAATATCTATACAACCCAAAGCAACCTACAGATTTAATGCAACCCCTATTAAACTACCAACAGTGTTTTTCACAGAGCTAGAACAAACAATTCTAAAATTTGTATGGAACCACAATAGACCCCTGAATAGCCAAAGCAATCATGAAAAAGAAAAACAAAACTGGAGGTATCACAATTTGAAATTTCAGGTTATAGTACAACATGGTAGTCATTAAAACAGTATGGAACTGGCTTAAAAAGAGACACATAGATCAATATAAAGAACAGAAAACTCATAAATAAATCCACAATTATATAGTTAATTAAGTTTTGACAAAGGAGGGATGAATATATAATGGAAAAAAGTTTATTCAACAAATAGTGTTGGGGAAACTGGACAGCTACACGCAAAAGAATGAACCTGGACCATTTTCTTTTACTATACACAAAAATAAATGAATCAGAGATCTAAATGTGAGACCTGAAACCATGAAAAACCTTTAGAGAGCACAGGCAGTAATCTCTCTGACATCTGCTGTAGCAACATTTTCTAGTTATGTCTCCTGAGGCAAGAGAAATAAAAGCAAAAATAAACTATTGGGACTACATTAAAATAAGCAATTTTTGCACAGCAAAGGAAATAAGGAACATATTTAGAGGGAACATATCTCAACATGATAAAGGCCATTTATGAAAAACCTAGTATGAAAAATCAATAAAACCAAAAGATATCTTACAGAATGGGAGAAGATATTTGCAAATGACATATCCCATAAAAGGTTAGCATCCAAAATATATAGAGAATTGATACAACTCAATACCCCCCAAAACAAATAATCCAGTTAAAAATGGGCAGAAGACATGAGCAGATATTTCTTCAAAGAAGACATACAGATAGCCAACAGACACATGAAAAGATGCTCAACATCACTCATCAGGGAAATGCAAATCAAAACTACAATGAGATATCACCTCATAATGGCTGTGAGGTGATATGGCTAACATCAAAAGCACAAGAAACAAATGTTGGTGAGGACGTAGAGAGAGAGGAACACTCGAGCACGCTTGGTGGAAATGCAAACTGGTGCAGCCACTGTGGAAACAGTATGAAGGTACCTCAAAAAATTAAAATTAGAATTACCATACAGTCCACTAATTGAACGAATGAGTATTTACTGAGAATACAAAAACACTAGTTCAAAAAGACATATGAATCCCTCTGTTTATTTCAGCACTATGTACAATAGCCAAACTGTAGAAGCAATCCAAGAGTCCACAGATAAATGAATGGATAAAGGGGTGGTATGTATGTATGTGTGTGTGTATACACACACACACACACACACACACAGTGGAATATGACTCAGCCATAAAACTAATGAAATCTTGCCATTTGCAACAACATGGATAGAGCTATAGACTTTTTGTCATTTGTAACAACATGGATAGGGTATAATGCTAATTGAAATAAGTCCAGTCAGGGAAAGACAAATGCCATATGATTCACTAATTTGTAGAATTTAAGAAACAAAACAAAGGAGCAAAGGAGAAAAAAGAGAGAGAGAGACAAACGAAGAAGCAGACTCTTAATGATCAAAAACAAACTGCTAGTTACCAGAGGGGAGGTAGGTGGTAGGATGGTGGAAATAGGGGATGGGGATTAAAGAGTACACTTACCATGATGAAAAAATAAAATAAAATGATTTAAAAAACCAAAACAAAACAGAATGCTGTTGGTATGAAGAAGCACTATTGGGATAACCCTGGTAAGAAAGGCAGGAAAAAAGGAAAAAGGCAGCCCCTTCTTGGCTGACCTAGCAGGGAGCCAGTCAGCCAAAGAGAAATGGATTCATGGAATCCTGTCCCAGCATCAAAGAGTAGTGTACCCAGGTAGGGCAGGGAGATGAAAGATCATAGATAAAGGTCTGTTGCACTCATCTTTGAATTGCAATAGATTCTAGCACAGTATTAGGAATATGGCATATGCTTATTAAATATTTGTTGAATAAAAAATAGTCATTTCATGTCTTTAATCCTTTTCATGGTGTTTTGTTATCAACGCTATGGGGGAAACTTTATGAATGGTGTGGTCCATGATCAAGAGCTTGTGATCAAATTAGAAATATAGACTTCCTTTTATTATTTATTTTATTTTATTTTTTAAAGATTTTATTTATTTATTAGAGAGAGAGAGAGACAGCTAGAGAGGGAACACAAGCAGGCAGAGTGGGAGAGGGAGAAGAAGCAGGCTCCTGGCCGAGCAGGGAGCCCGATGCGGGACTCGATCCCAGGATCCTGGGATCATGACCTGAGCTGAAGGCAGACGCTTAACGACTGAGCCACCCAGGTGCCCTAGACTTCCTTTTAAAAGTTGGTTTTACTTATATATTTTAGGTACCACATGATTTGCGTAATTAGAAATATTTCCAAAATACCATGTATATGTGTAAAATATGACCCTATCTTTTTTACTTTATTTCCCACTGTGAATATACCAGTGTCTCTAATTCCCACACAAACACTACCACAGCTCATCATCGTGACATTAAAGATACCTATGAGCAATTTGCAATGTCTGGGCAACATTTTGGGTGCATTTTAATGGAAGAATTTACTGCTGATTAAAACCACCTTTAAAACATCCTGCAAATAAGAAGAAAAATTCATAGAAATACAGTGATGTCAAGGTTATGAAGAATTAAGACTCTCAATTATGTTAGCTCTATGGTTAAAATGCATGAGACTAATGAAACATTCCTTCAACAATGAGTTTATATGGTGTTCACTGATGCAGCTATTCTTAGTCTTTCAATGATATGCTATATTGAAAATAATTAAAAGATGAAAGATAGTCTTGGAGACAAAAATAACAACAAACAGGTGCCTTTTGATGTGTAGCTCAGAATCATGAGCATGAGGGAAAATAGCTTCCATAGGACATTATCTTCTTACTGATTCCTACTTTCATTCACCTAAACAAATACATATATATATATATATATATATATATATATATTTATTAAAATTCATTTGTTTACATTTACAGTTTGGAAAGTAAATACTATGTAATTATCAGAATTGAAGAAATACAAAATATCTAAAACATGAGATGTTAAATAAAATGCATGGATCAATGTAGCTGAAAGATTCAACTCAACACACAGCCGTAACTACACATGGCAGAACACATAGTATCTCTCACATCAGAGACTAAGACATCTGATCTTTAAACCCCAAGTAGGACCTCTGAGTCAGTAGTACAGCTTAGTCAAGGCCAGATTCCAGTGAGATCCTTCAAGAACCTCTTTTTACAATTGCTACAGAGATATTAAGTTCTAGGCACACCTGTCTCCTTCTGACCAGGTCCCACTGATTAGTAACAGCCTTATCTGTCAGGAATTGCTGACTGCACAATTTCTGACTGCACACTTTCAGTGAAGCAAAGGTCAAGCTCACAGGTTTAAAATTCTTAGTGTAACATTCTCCTCACTGTTCAGTTGCAGGCTTGGCTGAGTTCTATTTCTGTAACTACACCATTAGGTCCTTTGAAATTCAGCAGAAACACCAAGACTGCCAGAAACCTGTTATACTTCAATAAATTGAGGATTTGAGAGTTTGTAACCTACCTAAATGAGCTTATCACAATAATATAACTAGTAATGATTTTACTACTTGCAGTAAAATAGCAGGCACTTTTTTAGCCCTCAGTATTACTGATGCAAGGATTTTGTATGCAATATCTCATCTAATATTTACAATGATCCAGTAATAAAACTACCATTATCCCTGATTTAGAAATGAAGAAACCAAAGGCCCAGGGATGGAATATTATTCAGCCTTTAAAAAGAAGAACATTCTGCCATATGGGACAACATAGATGAACTGGGAGTACATAATGCTCATTGAAGTTAACCGGTCACAAATGGATAAATACTGCTTTATCACACTTATATGATATATCTAAAATAGTCATTCTCCTAGAAACAGAGTGGATCGGTGGTTGCCGGGGACTGGGAGAAGGAAAAAATGGGAGTTGCTGTCCACTAGGTATATAGTTTTCAGTTAAGGTGAGTATGTTCTAGAGATCTGCTGTACAACATTGCACCTATGGGTTAATAATAAAACTGTATTGAGCACTGAAAATGTAGTTCTCAGGTTAGGTGTTCTTACCATAATTAAATAAAAAGAGAGAAAGCCATCTATATAAAGTTATAGAACTAGTAAATGATTCTTAAACTTGGCAAAGAGTGCTGCCCCAAATCCATTTCTTTAACAAAAGTGTATATAAAAAGCAAACAATGGAAAATAACTTACACTTTACCTTACTCTTATCATTAGCAAGAACATTATTAAGATATATATAGAGAGAGATGCCCTAAGCAAAGTATTATATTCAAATCTCTCTTCTATCATTAGAACTTCTTTTTTATAAATCAAGATTTATTTTCCTTTTTGCTGTTAA